>NW_006921640.1:1995336-2002732 GCF_000298275.1 Orycteropus afer afer
TCTGGAATTGAACCCACACCTGTGGTTTCCAGCCAAACAAAAGACAGGCATATGAGTTGAACATTTACCTCAAGTAGATACACTCCTTGGAGAGAACACTCATGGGAGAGGGAAGGGCTGCTTATGCTCAGGGAGACAGCTCAGGGGGCAGGATTGCATGGAGGGATGGACACAGGGAAGAGGTTACTATGGGGAGGAAGTGGGAGAGGAGCTGTTGCATTGTGGTAAACTGTGGTCAATGTCATGAGACAAAGTATATGTGAACCACTGTATGGAAAGTAAATTTGCTCTGTAAACCTTCACCCAAATCACATTAAAAAAACAAAACAAAACAATATTTATGAAAAACACACAGCTAACATTATAGCCAATGGAAAAACATGGAAAATTTTCCATTAAATTCAGGAACAAGACAAGGATATCTGCTCTCACCACTGCTATTCAATATTGTACTAGAAATTTTAGCTAGAGTGATTAGGCAAGAAAAATAATAAAAAGTATCTAAATAAGAAAGGTAGAAGTAAAAGTATCCTCTTTCACAGATAATATGATTACATAAATAGAAGACCTCAAAGAATCCACAGGAAAACTATTATTAAAGCTAATAATTGAATTCAGCTAATTGGCAGGATACAAGGTCAACACACAAAAATCAGTTGGGTTTTTATGTATCAGCAATAAACAATCTGAAAAGGAAGGTAAGAAAACGCTTCCTTTTGCAATAGCATCTTAAAGAATAAAGTACATAGGAGTAAATTCAATCAAGGAAATGAAAGACTTTTACACTGAAATTATAAATCAATACTGAAATAAATTAAAGAAGAACTTAAAATAATGAAAGGACTTCTCATGTCCTTGGATCGGAAGACTTAATACTGTTAAGCTATCAATACCACCTAAAGCAATATATAGACTTAATGCAATATCTATAAAAATTACATCAGCTTTTTTTGAAGAAATGGAAAATTCAGCCTCCAAATTTATATGGAACAGCAATGGGCCCAGATAACCAAAGCAATCTTGAAAAAGAACAAAGTAGACATTACTTACTGATAAAAAAAAAAAAAGTACCACAAAATCACAGCAATCAAAAGAGTCTCGTACTGGTCTAACGATAGCCATATGGACAAAGGCATAGAAGTCAGGGTTTCAAAATAAAACCATGATCTATGGTCAATTTACAGGGTACTGCCAGAAATTCAAGCCAGATTCAGAAGAGAATGTGGAATGAGGGATATCACTATTGTTGTCAGACAGATCTTGGCTAAAAGCAGAGACTACCAGAAAGATGTTTACCTGTTGTTTTAGTTACTTCATGCTGCTCTAACAGAAAATACTACAAGTGGGTAGTTTGAACGAACAGAGTTTATTCGCTTACAGTTTTGAAGACTAAAAGTCTGGGTTCAAAGTGCCAGGCTCTAGAAGCTGGGTGAAAGCTCTTCAACCTTGGGCTTCAGCTCTGCCTCTTGCTCCCGGCCCACTGAAGCTGGAGGCTTTCTTCACTCAAGCAGCTGCTGGCTGCTGAGTCTGACAAACCCAAGGTCGACAAGTAAAAAGCCACAGTCTTGATATTACCAAACCAGATGGCAGGCCATTTATTGAAGTCCATTAACAATCTCAAGATCAGCAGACAACACACCATGCTGCTGAACAATGACTTGGCTACATGCAGGATTCAAACATGCCAAAAGCTGGAGACCATTCCCAAAGCTTCTCCTTATATAGGGGGAAAAAGATGACATCCCTAAAGAAGCCATTCAGCTGCTTGCAGCAGATTCTACTATGGAGTTGATTGCCAGTCTCATCATAGGTAATAACTACTACCAGCTTACCAGCCACTCAAAACCAGGCACAGCCAAGTTGAACACATAGCCTTAACTACCACACCTGTGTTTTATTGACTATCCAAACGCATTCAACAGTGTGGCTAATAATACATTGTGGATAATATTGCAAAGAATGAGAATTCCAGAATGCTTAATAGTGCTCATGTGGAACCAGCACATAGACCAAGAGGCAGTCATTCAAACATAACAAAGGAATATTGTGTGGTTTAAAATCAGGAAAGGTATGTGTCAGTGTTGTATTCTTTCAGCATACTTATTCAGTCTGTATGCTGAGCAAATAATCTGAGAAGCTGGACTATAAGAGAAACATGGCATCAGAATTGGAGGAAACACATTAACAATATGCAATATGCAGATGACACAACCTTGCTTGCTGAGAGTGAAGAGGACTTGAAACATTTACTGATGAAGATCAAAGACTTCATTATGGATTACACCTCAACATGAAGAAAAGAAAAATCATCACAATTGGTCCAATAAGCCACATCATGATAAATGGAGAAAAGATCGAAGTTGTCAAGCATTTCATTTTACTTGGATCCACAATTAATGCCCATGGAAGCAGCAGTTAATCACATAATGTACTGCATTGGTTAAATCTGCTGTAAAATACCTCTTAAAATGTTAAAAAGCAAAGAAGTCACTTTGAGGACTAAGGTGCACCTGATCCAAACCATGGTATTTTCAATTACTTCACAGGCATGCAAAAGCTGGACAATGAATAAGGTAGACCAAAGAAGAATTGATACCTTTGAATGATGGTTTTGGTGAAGACTATTGAATGTAACATAAACTGTCAGAGAATGAACAAATCAGTCTTCAAAGAAGTACAGACAGAATGCTCCTTAGGAGCAAAGATGGCAAGACTTCATCTTACATATTTTGCACATGTTATCAGGAGGAACCTCTGGTAGCATAGTGCTTAAGGCACTTGACTGCTAACCAGAAGGCTGGCAGTTCAAATCCACCAGCCACTCCTTGGGAGGAAGGTTGGACAATCTATTTCCTAGTGATACTGCCTTGGGAACCCAAGGAGGGGTCGCTATGAGTTGGGGCCAACTCAGCGGTACATAATAACAGCAGCAACAACAACAACAATATCAGGAGGAACCAGTCCTTGGAGAAGTACATTAAACCTGGTAAAGAAGACAAAAGCCAAAAATCCAAACTCACTGCCATCAGGTCATATAATATAATAAGACAATAGATGTTATGGAAGATGTGAACAAAGTAGAACCCTTATCTATTATTGTTAGTATTTTATTCCTTTTGTGACATGTGGAACATATACTGCCCACCAATATTTAAAGACTATCAGACTTCTTGGGAAGCTGCAATCCCAGTTGTAGCATTTGCTACCATCTGGTAGGGACCTGTATAACTGTGTGAATCTGAAGAAATGGGTCTCATTCCACCAATCCTACCACCAGAGTACACTTAGAATGTATATGTCCCACTTAATTATATTTATCAACATTCAAAGTGCCTCAAAAAGTTTTTTTCTCTTGACTTTAGTATGTGTTCCATTACTGAAAGCACATGGTATCAACAAAAAATTCAAAGCAGAAAACAATTCAGCAATGAACGGGTTAAAACATTGCAGCTTCTGTGGAAAACATTTTCGCTGTTCCTTAAAAAGTTAAACATAGAATTACCATATGATCCAGCAGTTCCACTCCTAGGTATAGATATACTCAGTAGAACTGAAAGTAGGAACACAAACTGATACTTGCCTACCAATGTTCATTGCAGCAGTGTTCACAATAGCCCAAAGGTGGAAACAGCCTAAACGTCCATCAATAGAGGAATGGATAAACAAAATGTGGTACACACAACGGAATATTATCTTGAAAGAATTAATTAAGCTGAGTGAAATAAGTCAATCACCAGAGGACAAATATTGTATGATCCTACTTGTATGAAATATTTAGAAGAGGCAAGTGTATAGGGACCAAAGTTTATTAGTGGTTACCAGGGACATGCAGGCAGGAAGGAGGAAAGACAGAAAACAATACCTTCTTCTTTTCTTCATCTTTATAATTATACATTTCTAATTATTTCTTTATTTGTTTACATCTGTCACTTCCACTAGATTATAAGCCCCATGAAGGTCAGAATCATATTCTTTTTGTTGTCCATACCTAGTACAGTGCCTGACACATAGTAAATCCAAAAAACAAACTCACTGCTGTCCAGTCGATTTCGACCCATAGCAATCCCTCCTTGGGTTTCTGAGGTGGTGTCTCTATGGAAGTAGATTGCCTGATCGTCCTTCCAAGGAATGGCTAGTGGATTTGAACTGCCAGGGTTCTGGTTAGTGGTCAAACGCCTTAGGCACTATAATATTTGTTGATAAATGAATATCCTATTTTATACTCTAATTGCTAACTTATATAAATTTGACATTACTTCTTGACTTATTTATAGTGCTGCTTTGTGAACTGATGTGTTATAGGTATCTATTTTCAGGAGAAGTATAATTTGCAGAAATGAGATCTCATATTTCTTTGTATGAAGAGAAGTTACATGCATTGTAGGTTTTCAATAAACACTTGCTGAGTTAAGTTAGATTTAATTTAACTTAATGTATTCCAAATTAATACTACAGCCAGGAGACATGTGTAAAGCTTGAAGGTGAAATTCTTGTGGAGTTTCATGACTTGGGGTGCTGGTAATAATGGTTGGGATTTGGAGTCAGCACTGAAGAAAAGAGCTGTATATGCCCCAAATATTCTTTGCATTGGAGACATCACATCATTTTGCCCTAAGATCAACTCAGCCAGGATTTCCTCCAGCATTAGATGAAATCTTCTATCTTTGATTGAAGACCAGAGGAAGGACTTGGCTGAACATAGGGGCCATGTTGTAGGACTAACACAAATCTTTAAACTCTAGAATCATACTTTGCCTGGCAAGGCAATCATACAAGAAACCAAGGAACTGAGGTCTACTGTAGAAATAGTATATTTCCATTCCTCATTTCATGCTCAACCTGGGGGCATGTGTCAATTCTCTGAAATGGCCTGTACGATTTTATTGGTTATTGTTTGTTCTTCCTTTTCTTTTGGTTGAGCATGAATGTTTGCTTTCACATAAGTTAAATGTATGCATGATGAAGTTACACTGTACTTTTCTTTTTGGGGAGTTAAATCATGGAACTCATTAACCTTAATTAAACAACTCACCCACCCACTGCCATTGAGTTGATTCTGACTCACAGTGACCTTATAGGACAGAATAGAACTGCTCCATAGGGTTTCCAGTGCTGTAAATCTTTTCTGAAACAGACTGCCTCATCTTTCTCCTGTGGAGTGGCTTGTGGCTTTGAACTGCCAATCTCTTGGTTAGTAGCCAGATGCTTTAACTACTGTACTGCTGAAACAAAAAAACCAAAAAAGCAATTAGATAATAGAGTTATTGTTATATGCCATCGAGTTGGACCTGACTCATAGCAACCCCTCCTTGGGTTTCCAAGGCGGTATCACTACAGAAGTAGATTGCCCAACCTTCCTTCTGAGGAGTGGCTGGTGGGTTTAGACCCAGTAGCTTTCTGGTTAGCAGTCAAGTGCCTTATGCACTACACTACCAGAGCTCCTAGAAAATAGAGTAGGTAAAAAATATATGTGAGCTCAAGAAGGGTTTTAAATCACTTCACATATCTCAGGGTTGTAACTATTTCTTAAGAGATTAAAAAAAATGTTTTACAAAATACTCCTCTGTGGTGTTACTGTTAAAAAAGAAATACAAGTGTGCCTACTCCTTCATTCTGATCTTACTATTGCAACTACACATGCATGTACATCTTCCCATACACAAGAGCCTCCTCCAAACATTTATTGTCTTTTTCCCATCCCCACCTATTCACACCATTTCTCCCCACCACTACCACCACCATTAGGTATTTATTTTATTTCTTGGCTATTTTTGCAAGGTAGCTTTATGCAAATATAAGAAAATAGGAAAATATAACCTTATCCCTCCCTCTTTCTTACAGAAAATGTAGCATGCTCTATTGATTGTTTTACACCTTATTATTATTTTCTTTTTTTTAGTTATTTACCCATCCTTTGTCTCTCACCCCTGGTAACCATCAAAGAGTATTTCTTCCTATGTGAAAATATTTTCTTGACTTTCTATAATAGTGGTCTCATACAATATTTGTCCTTTTATGATTAACTGATTTCGGACAACATAATGTCCTCCAGGTTCATCCATGTTATAAGGTGTTTTGCAGAGTCTTCGTATTTTTTAATGTTCCATAGTATTCCATTGTGTTTCTTTACCATAGTTTGTTTATCCATTCACCTATTGATGGATATCTAGGTTATTTTCATCTTTTGTTGTTGTAAATAGTGCTCTGACAAACATGGGTGTGCATATATCTATTACGCATGTCACGCCTCTTATTTCTCTGGAATACATACCTAGTAGTGGGATTGCTGGATCATATGGTATTTCTATTTCCAGCTTCTTAAGGAGGCACCATATTGTTTTTCACAGTAGATTATTTTACAATCCCACCAGACATGTGTGAGGGTTCTAGTCTCTCCACATCATCACCAGCATTTGTTCTTCTTTGGTTTTTATTTTCAACTTTGCTATTAATATTGGAGTAAGATGGTATCTCACTGTTGTTTTGATTTGCATCTCTCTAATGGCTAATATACCAAACAGTGTTTCTTTGCTATTCACAAGGTTTTCCCTGGCCAATTCTTTGAGAAGTGGATGGCCTCTTCTTTCTTCCTCCTAGTCTGTCTCAGTCTATAAACTTAGCTGTTACCTGTGCACTGGGTGCATTTCGCTGGGTTTTAACACCAGAGGCTCAGCCTCAAAACTCACGTCTACATGTCACCACCGTAGGACAAACCGACAGACAAGTTTGTCTTGCTGTTGGAGATCTCTTGTATCACCCCCACCTGGGTCCCTGTGGCTGACTGTTCCTCTGTCTGGCTTCCTGTCTTTTAATCCCCTTTCTCCTGCTTTTCTGGCCTGCTGCTTTGGGCGTCCCTGAATTGTCTCTCCTCACCTGTAACCCTGGGGTTACAACAATGGCTAATGATCAGGGGTGGGAGAGGAAGGAAGGCTAAATCACTACTAAGAAAAAAAAGTATGGTGTAAAACAACCAATTGTTGTTGTTGTTAGGTGCTAAATCGCTACTAAAAAAAAAAGTATGGTGTAAAACAACCAGTTGTTGTTGTTGTTGTTAGGTGCCATCGAGTCGTTTACGACTCATGGTGACCCCATGCACAGCAGAACAAAACACTGCCCGATCCCGCACCAGCTCCATGATCCCTGCTATGCTTGAGCCCATCATCTCAGCCACTGTGTCAATCTATCTTGTTGAATGCCTTCCCCTCTCTTGTTGACTCTCCACCCTATCAACCATGACATCCTTCTCCAAGGAATGGTCCCTTCTGACAACATGACCAAAGTAGGTGAGACAAAGTCTGGCCATTCTTGCTTCCAAGGAGCATTTCGGGTGCACTTCCTACAGGACAGATCCGTTAGTTCCTTTAGGAGCTCTGGTAGCATAGTGGCTAAGGCACTT
>NW_006921640.1:2003308-2059068 GCF_000298275.1 Orycteropus afer afer
AGCATAGTGCCTAAGGCACTTGACTGCTAACCAGAAGGCTGGCGGTTCAAACCCAGCAGCCACTCCTTGGAAGGAAGATGGGGCAATCTACTTCCACAGTGATACTGCCTTGGAAACCCAAAGAGGGGTCGCTACGAGTCGGGTCCGACTCAATGGCACATAACAACAACAACAACAATTGAATTTTCTGACACATGCATATTTACATGTAGGATAAATTCTCATAAGAGTGCTTGCTTGCTGTGAGTTGTAGATTGAATTGTGTCCCCACAAAGATATATGTTGAAATCCTAACCCCTGTACTGATAAATGGAACCTCTTGATGGAGAAAACAGCTAAGCACTTGACTACCAATCAACAAGTTAACAGTTCAAACACACTATAGGTACCTTGGAAGAAAGGCCTGGCAATCTGCTTCCAAATAATCACAGCCTTGAAAACCCTATAGGACAGAGTTCTACTCTATGTGCATGGGGTCACCATGAATTGGAATTGACTCAACAGCAACTGGATAGGTTTTGGTTTGGTACTTGTAAATATGATCCAGTGCAAAAATAAGGTTTTTCTTTTGTTATATTAAGGAGGTCATACCACAGTAAGGTGGATCCTAAACCTAAACACTTCTGAGTTATAAAAAGAGCAAAATATACACCAAGATACACACAGGGATAAGACATAGGAAGACAGAAACATGACAGATGCATATGCAAGCCCAGGAATGCTGGGAATGACTGCTGGCAAAAGCTGAAATAAACAAAGAAAGGCATCCCCTTAGAGACATGCCTTGAACTCAGATTTCTAGCCTCCCAAACTGTGGGAAAATAAATTCTTCTTCTTTAAGAGCACCCATATCTTTTGTTATGGCAGAACTAGGTAACTAAAACACTGCAGTAGGGGGTAATTGTATTTGCAATGTTAGTAAATTGTGGCAGATTCCCTTCAACAGAAATTGTAACATTTTGCACTCCCAGTGGTAATTGAGTTGATTCTGACTCATGGCAACCCCATATTGTGTTAGAGTAGAACTGTCTTCAACAGGGTTTTCAATGGCTGAGTTTTAGGAAAAAGATTGCTAGGACTTTCTTCCAAGGTGCCTCTGGGTGGACTTGCATTATCAACATTTTAGACAGCAGCCAAGTGCATTAACAGTTTGTACCACCCAGCAATTCCTCCATTTTGCACTAACAGCAGCAATACAAGAGAGTGCTTGCTGAAACTTCAATTCTTAACATCAAATGGAGAAATGTAGCTTTTTGGGACAATAGGTCTATGAACTTGCTGGTGTGGTTAGGTGTCACTGAATCAGTTTCAATTCCTAGTGACCACATGTTACAGAGTAGATCTGCCCCATAGAGTTTTTTAGATTAAAATTTTTGTGAGAGTAGATCATCAAGTCTTTCTTCTGCAGAGCCAATAGACGGCTTCAAACCATTAACCTTTGTTTAGCAGTTGAGGACTCAGCCATTTGCGCCAGCTTACTTTGCAGTATCCAAACAAGTGCTTTTTCTATAGACGACAGTAAGATCCAAGGTACAAAATCAAGGAGGATAAAAGTCACCTACTGGTTTTGAGGCTTTATCCAGGATCAAATTAGGAAACTCATGTGAGAATTGTATGAGGAAGACCCTTTGTAAAGCTTTTGCTAGGGCACATCCCCATATTTGAATTCAAGTGTTTTTATCACCTGGATATGGGCCAGCATCATAACAGGGTTCTTCCCGTGATTAACACAGTAGCATTGGCTGGCCAAGGGCAACAGGATAAGTGGCTTAGGGTTCAGAACTAAACTTACCTTGTTTCAAATGTATGGCTATCCTTCCTCCCAAAGTGTGACTCTGGCTACCTGAGGCTGTTTTCTAGGCTATAAAAATGGGGATAACAATCCCTCTCCTTTTAGGACTATTGTATGAGTACATGGAATAGTTTAGAAGAGTGTATTACACATAATACCACTCAGACTAACTTTCCTTTCAGAAAATAGCAGAAAATTGAGAAGAAAACCCTCAAAGGCCTCTAAAAAGCCAAAATTTATAAGTTCTATAGATAAATGCTATCATACTTTACTCATGGAAGAGACTCTGGAAAATTTACTATTATTTTATATGCAATTCCAAATTAGTTGGAAACTTTTTTTTAATTGTGATTTGGGTGAAAGTTTACAGAGCAAATTCACTTTACATACAGCAGTTCACAAACACTTTGTCTCATGACATTGACTACAATTTACCAAAATGCAACAGCTCCCCACCCGCTTCCTCCCCATGCAATCCTGCCCCCTGAGCTGTCTCCCTGTACATACACAGCTCTTCTATTCTCCCACGATTGTTCTCTCCAAGGAGTGTATCTACCTAGTATAAATGTTCAGCTCATATGCCTGTCTTTTGTTTGGCTAGGAGCCACAGGAGTGGGTTCAATTCCAGCCCTGAAGGGCAGCCAGGGGCCATAGTCTCAGTGGTTCCATCAGCTCTATCAGACCAGTAAACATGGTCAACCCCTCCCCCCCCCCTTTTTTAATGGTTTTGAGTTTTGTTCCACATTGTTTTCCCATTCTATCCAGGATCTCCTACATAGATCCCCCTCTGAATGGTTGACAGTGAATAGCTGGGCACCATCTAGCTCTTCTGGTCTCAGTCATATAGGCTGAGAGTCTCATGATGTACCAGTTGCTTGGACTAATTGTTTCCATGAATCTTTGGTTTTCTTCAGTCTTCTTTGCTCTGCATGAGGAGAGACCCATTGTGGCGTCAAGATAGCCACTTGAAAGCTTTTAAGATCCCAGTCACTACTGGCCAAAGTAGGAGGTAGAACAATGTTTTGTGTAGTATGTTATGCCAATTGAGCTTGATGTCCCCTGTGACTATGGTCCAGAGCCCTCAGGTCCAACTACTCACTCCCTCTGGGTAGCTGGCTGTGGCCAAGAAGTGACTACAACCTTGTCCCTTGTCAGCTCTACTATATACCTAGGAATTCTTACCGAACATACCAATACACTTATAGAAACATTGTCTGTCAACCCTATACATAATCTTGGGCACACTACCCCCTGCTTAGACATACTTAATAGTTCAGTCTGTCCACCCATCTATCCATGTTTGACTTCACTGACAATGCAGTATTGTATGTGCAAAAGGGTTCACCTTTGTTTTCTGTACCTCCCATGTATCTCTCTATGTCTTCCTCTTCCTCAATGGTACAGTGTTGATCACTCACATTTGGTACTTTGCCCTTCTCTTCACCCAAATCAGTACTTGCCTCTACCTATCTAACAGTGTTCCCTCCCTTCCCCTCTCACCCCTGGTGACCAACAAAGAAAATTTCCTTCCCTAAATAAACCTTACCTTGACTTTTTACAATAATGGACTAATACAATATTCATCATTATTGTTTTGATTTGCATCTCTCTAATGGCTAATGAGTCGGGGCCGACTCGATGGCACATAACAACAACAACAACAACAACAATGGCTAATGAGGGAGCTCTGGTAGTGTAGTGCCTAAGGCACTAGACTGCTAACCAGAAGGCTGGCAGTTCAAATCCACCAGCCACTCCTCGGAAGGAAGTTGGGGCAATCTACTTCTGTAGTGATATTGCCTCGGAAACCCAAGGAGGGGTCACTATGAGTCGGGTCTCACTCAACGGCACATAACAACAACAACAATGGCTAATGATCATGAGTGTTTCTTCATATGTTTGTTGGCTGCCTGAACATTCTCTTTGGTGAAGTGTCTATTCATGTCTCTGCCCATTTTTGAATTGGATTATTTGTCTTTTTGCTGTTGAGGTGTTGGAGTTTTCTATAAATTCTAGAGATAAGTCCCTTGTCAGATATATCATTACTGAATATTTTTTTTCCCAATCTCTAGGTTCTCTTTTGACTCTTTTGGAGAAGTCTTTGGAAGCACATAAAAATTTAATATTTAGAAGGTCCTATTCAACTAGTTTCTCTTCTGCTGTTTGTGTATTTTGGGTTATGCTTGATAGTTGTAGTTAAGTTTCTGTGTCAACTTGGCTAGGCCTGGCTGAGTGGCTGGGCAGCTGAATGTAATTATTCCCCTTGGTGAGACTGGTAATTAACTTCATGGTGGACTCTATTGGAGCAGCTTAATAGTTGCCTTAGGGATGCAGTCTGCTTCCCATATATAAGCAGTAGCTTTGGGAATGGTCTCTAGCTTATGGCATGCTTGGACCCTGCATACAGCCATGTTGTTGTTCACCAGGCTGCCATGCTCTGCCGAGCCTGGGACTTACAATGGACTTGAATTAATGTCCTGCCATGTCGTTTGGTGCCATTTTAGATGTTGACCTTGGGCTTGTTAGCCTCAGCAGCCAGTAGGTAGCTGCCTGAGTGAAGAGATGCCTCTAGCTTCAGTGGGTGGGAGCAAGAGGCAGAGCTGAAGCCCAAGGTCCAGGGGCTTTCACATAGCCCCTAGATCCTGGCACTTTGAACTTGGACTTAAAGCTTCCAAACTATGACAGAATAAACTCCTGTTTGTTAAGGCCTCCCATTTGTGGTATTTCCGTTAGAGCAGTAGTAGGTAACCAGAACAATAGTCTATTTATGCCATATAGTGTGTTGTTGTTGTTATGTGCCATTGAATCAGACCTGACTCATAGCGACTCCTCCTTGGGTTTCCGAGGTGGTATCACTACGGAAGTAGATTGCCCAGCTTACCTTTCAAGGAGTGGCTGGTGGTTTTGACCCACCACCTTCTGGTTAGCAGTCAAGTGCCTTAGGCACTACACTACCCTAGATTTGCCCCTAGTTTTTCCTTGAGGAACTTTATAGTTTTAGGCTTCACATTTACGTCTTTGATCCATATGGAGTTAGTTTTTGTGTATGGTGTGAGGCACAGATCTTGTTTCAGTTTTCTGCAAATGGATATCCAGTTTTACCAGCACCATTTATTAAACAAACATTATCTTCCTCATTTAATGGATTTCAGCCCTTTGTCAAAGATCAGCTGACCATAGATCATGGATCTATTTCTGGGTTCTCAATTCTGTTCCATTGGTCTGTGTGTCTGCCATTATACCAATTCCAGGCAGTTTTGACTATGTGGCTGTATAGTAGGTTTTGAGATCCAGCAGTGTGAGACCTCCTACTATGTTCTTCTTCTTCAATAGTGCTTTGCTTATCCAAGGTCTCTTTCCTGTTCATATAAAGTTAGTGATCAGTTTTTCCATAAATTGATGGGATCTGGATTGGGATTGCATTAAATATATAGATTGCTTTGGGTAGAATTGACATTTTCACAATGTTCAATCTTCCTATCTAGCAGCATGGTATATTCTTCCATTTACACAGGTCTCTTATGGTTTGTTGTAGTCTTTTTTAGTTTTGTTTGTACAGATCTTTTGTGTCTCTGTTAAGATTTATTCCCAAGCATTTTATTTTTTTCGTAGCTATTGTAAATGGTATTGATTTCCTTATTTCTTTTTCAGCAATCTCTTTGCTGGTATAGAGGAATCCAACTGATTTTTGGATGTTGATCTTACTTCCTGCCACGATGCTAAATTTCTCAATTAGTTCCAGTAGATTTTTGACTGAGTCTCTTGGGTTTTCTAGGTATAGAATCATATCATCAGCAAACAGGGATAGTTTGACTTCTTCCTTACCAATTTGGATGCCTTTGATTTCCCTTTCTTGCCTCATTGCCAGAAACTTTGTTTGACTTCCCCACCTATATAGGCATAGATATAGCAAGGGGCCAAAGCCATTAGTTGACTGAACTATTAAAAGCAGTTTTTTTTTTTTTTTTAATTGCTATTTTTGGAAAACAACTATAAAAAACCCAAAAGTGCCCACTAGAGCTTGGGGTATCTTGACACTCTCTTAAAATAGTTAAAATCTCTTAGCATAAGGCCATTCCAAGGTCCAGTCATTAAAAAAGGTTAACTTTCCGTGTTACATGCTACTAAGAAAGTGGGCATTGCATTGGGCAGATCTGCTACAAAAAAATTTCTTTCAAGTGCTGATAATGAATAAGGAAGACTGAAGAAGAGTTGATGCTTTTTTTTTTTTTAAATTATGATTTGGGTGAAAGTTTACAGAGCAAATTCACTTTCCATACAGCAGTTCATATACACTTTGTCTCATGACATTGACTACAATTTACCACAATGCAACAGCTCCGCTCCCACTTCCTCCTGATAGTTACCCTTCCCTGTGTCTATCTCTCCATGCACTCCTGCCCTGAGCTATCTCTCTGTGCATAAACAGCCTTTCTTTCTCCCATGATTATTCTCTCCAAGAGGTATATCTACCTAGTGTAAATGTTCACCTCATATGCCTGTCTTTTGTTTGGATGAAAGCCACAGGTGTGGGTTGAATTCCAGACCTGAAGGGGAACTAGGGGCCAGAGTCTCAGTGATTCCACCAGACTATATCAGACCAGCAAACCTAGTCTTTTTTTTTTTTTTCCCAAGTGATTTTGAGTTTTATTCCACATTGTTCTCCCTCCCTATCCAGGATCTCTTACACAGATCTCCCTACAAACGTTTGACATTGGTAGCCAGGCACCATCTAGTTCCTCTGGTCTCATAGTTGTATAGGCTGAGGATCGTATGGTGTACCAGCCCTTTAGACTAATTGTTTCCATGAATCTTTGGTTTTCTTCATTAGAAGAGTTGTTGCTTTTGAGTTGAGTTGTTGGCGAAGAATACTGAAAGTACCATGGACTGCTGAAAGAACAAACAAATCTGTCCTGGAAAAAGTGCTGCCAGAATGCTCCTTGGAAGCGAGAATGGCCACACTTCGTCTCACCTACTTTAGTTATGTCAGAAGCAACCATTCTCTGAAGAAGGATATCATGCTTGGTAAAGTAGAGGGTCAATGAAAAAGGGGAAGGTCCTAAACAAGATGGATTGACACAGTGGCTACAACGACGGGCTCAGGTATGGCAAGGACCATGAGCCTGGCATAGGACTGGGCAGTGTTTAGTTCTGTTGTACATAAGGTCACTATGAGTTGAAGATGGCTTGATGGCACGTAACAACAACAAGAAGAAAGCAGGCCAGTGTGCAATGTATTTCTTTTTATTTATTTTCTCTATGTATAATTAATTTTGGGAGCTTTGGTGGCATAGTGCCTAAGGCATTTGACTGCTAAGTAGAAGGCTGGCAGTTCAAGTCCACTCCTTGGAAGGAAGACTGGGCAAATTACTTCTGTAGTGATACTGCCTCAGAAATCCAAGGAAGGGTCACTATGAGTTGGATCTGACTCGACAGCTCTGAGTTTTTTGGGTATAATGAATGTCAGTATCTCTTTAATATATCA
The DNA here is from genome assembly GCF_000298275.1 of Orycteropus afer afer. NCBI lineage: Eukaryota > Metazoa > Chordata > Mammalia > Tubulidentata > Orycteropodidae > Orycteropus > Orycteropus afer. The sequence continues at coordinate 2,010,586 of NW_006921640.1, forward strand.
ATGAGTTTTATGAAGATGTACATCATAAATCTATTTTATAATAGAAAATAGAATTTTTAGGGTGTTTAAAAGTTTTCAGTTACCTGGAAAATTAACTCACTCATTTAATATTTATTGCCCATTATATATTGTTTAAAGAAGTTGTAGTGGTGTAATGTGTAAGGTATTTGACTGTTAATCAGAAGGTTGGTGGCTCAAACCCACTAGCCAGTCTGAGGAAGGAAGACTGGGTAATCTACTTCTGTAAAAATTCACCACCTCAGAAACCCAAAGGGGGTTGCTAAGAGTCGGAATTGACTTGATGGCAGTTTTGTTTGTTTGTTTTTAAGTTGTATAAATGGTTTTTACTTGACTGTTAAGCTAAAGATTGGCAGTTGAAACTCACTCAGTTGCATTTCAGAAAAAAGACTTGGTGATCTGGTTCCATAAAGTTTATAGCCAAGAAAACCATATGGAGCAGTTCTATTCTGTAGCCCATGGGGTGGCTGTGAGTCAGAATCAACTTGACTGCAGTGTTTTGTTGTTTGCCCACTGGATGTTGAGCACTTTGCTAAGGGCTGGACTTGAACAGCTAACACGAATAGCCTCAAAATTCTAGCTAAAAAGGTACTATTCATCCCACAGTCCAAATTTATATTAATTTTCAGCAAGTCTGCATTGTAAGTTTACTCTCACTGTAATTAATTTTATTTTAGAATCCTTGGGTTCTTTAATGTAAAATTACTGAAACAGCAAATATAAACTTGAAGTCACCTCAAAGATTGCAAATCTTAGCTATACATTTGAAACCTCAATTGTGGTAAACACTTTGACTCATAATCTCATTTGTCAACCTTACATAGGAATGTAATTTACTTAGCTAATTTCACTAGTAGATAATGTTCTTTCAGGCCACACAGAAATAGGAATCATTAATACACCACTGCTGCCTGCTTTTGTATCTCATTTCATAGTCTCATAGTCCCAAATAGAGGAAATATATTTAAAAGCACAAATTAATTTCATTTATTTCCTGGAAGCATCTAAAAATGCTTTCATTTATTAGAGTATGACGGTGTGAAAGTGTTTTGCATGTTGCAGGAACATGAATTTTTTGGGGGGCCAAAGAGTGGAATGTCATGGATTGTATTGAGTTCCCCCAAAATATGTGTCTACCTGGGTAGGCCATGCTTCTCAGTGGTTTGGCAGTCACGTAATAATGTAGTTTGCAACACTTTTACTCAGGACACAGCCCTGATCTGATGTAAAGGGAGTTTCCCTGGGATGTGGCCACCATCAGCTTTTATTTTACAAGAGATGAAAGGAGAGAGAAGCAAGCAGGGAGAGAAGGACCCCAGTCCCATCAATAAAGAAGAGGTGGGAACAGAGCATGTCACTTGGATCCAGGGTCTCTGTGCTGAGAACCTCCTAGACCCAGGGGAAGATTGACACCAAGACATATGGAAATCTCCAAGGGATGCCAAACCCACAGATGTTGAAAGGACAAAAGGACCTTCCCCCAGAGCTGACAGAGAAAGAAAGCTTTCCCCAAGAGCTGGGACCCTGAATTTGGACTTCGATCCTCCTAAACTGTGAGAATAATTTTTTTGTTAAAGCCATCCACTTGTGGTATTCCTATTATAGAACCATGAGATAACTAAGACATACCAAATCTACTGAATGATTGATTGTCCATGTATATGTTGACACTATGCAGGCGTAAGAATAAAAACAGCAGCAGCAGCTTGTTATTGTTAGGTGCTGTCAAGCCAGTTCTTACTCAAAGTAACCCTAAGTACAATAGAAACACTGCCTTATCCTGTGCCATCCTCACAGTAGCTGCTATGTTTCAGCCCATTGTTGCAGTCAATGTGCCAATCCATCTTGTTGAAGGCCTTCCCTCTTTTTCATTAATCCTCTACTTTACCAAACATGATGCCCTTCTCTAGGGGCTGGTCCCTTCTCATAACATCTCCAAAGTACCTGACATCAAGTCTCACCATCCCTGCTTCCAAGGAGCATTCTGGCTGTACTTACTTCAAAACAGATTTGTTCTGTCCTCTGGCAGTCCATGGTATATTCAGTATTCTTCACCAACACCACAATTCAAAGGTATTAATTCTTCTTCCATCTTCCTTATTCACTGTGCAGCTTCTGAATGCATATGAGGTGACTGAAAATACCATGGCTTGGGGTAGGGGCACCTTAGTCTTCAAGGTGACATCAATGTTTTTTAACACTTTAAAGAGGTCTTTTGCAGAGTTTTGCCCAATGTAATATATCATTTGATTCTTGACTGCTACTTTCATGGATGTTGGTTGTGGATTTAAGTAAAAGAAAATCTTTGACAACTTCAATCTTTTCTGTTTATCATGATGTGGTTTACTGATCCAGTTGTGAAAATTTTTGTTTTCTTTATATTAAGGTGTAATCCACACTAAAGGCTGTAGTCTTTGATCTTCATCAGTAAGTACTTCAAGTCCTCTTCACTTTTAGCAAGTAAGATTGTGTCATCTGCATATTGCTGGTTGTTAATGAATCTTCCTCCAATCCTGATGCTGCATTCTTCTTCATATAGTCCAGCTTCTCAGATTATTTGCTTCAGCATACAGATCGAGTAAGTATGGTGAACAGATACAAACGTGACACACTAGCAACACAGCAGTAGCAGTTACTATTTAGTCCTTACTACCTGCCAGCTTTCATGTTAAGAGCACTGAATGAATTATCACCTTTAATCCCCTCAGTAACCTTTCAAAGAAGGTCCTGCTACTCTTTCCATTATATAAAAGAGGAAACCAATGCTTAAAGAGGGTAATTATCTTGCTCACAGTCATATTATTACTTTAGTGGAACTGGGATTTGAACGTGGGCAATCTTATTCCTCTACATTTATGTTGTCTTCCTAAGGAATTATTAAGTCAAATTTAGTAAACAAATAAAGAGAAACTCATCTATGTGCAGAAACAGTGTTTATCTGCTAGCTGTAATTTTTACCACTATAGAAATTAAAGTTCATGAATCATCATATGGAATAAAAAGATACACTATGTGACTTGATTCCAAAAGCAAATTAGAGTCACTTTTTTTTTTTTTTCATAGAATGGCTCGGGTAAAAATTATTTCCAGGTACTTTCTCAAAAGCCTTTATATGTTTTACCTTGGTGTATATACTTATTAGAATTGTACTTTAAAATGTGGTAGCCTTGTTTTGCTTGCTACTTCCAAAACTTAGCTAAGTACTAGTGTTAAATAACCACATACATCAAAAAACAATACTGAAATTTTCAAAGGCATGTTTCTCCACGGAACATCAATGCAAAACAAATATTATCCAATTTGTCCTCTTAGCATTCCAAAGAAATTTATTGGGATGTCTAAATAAAGTTAGATTTTTTTGAAGGGAGAAATAGAGGCAGCATCAGAAAAATGAGTACTAAATCTAGGAAAGTCAATGAGAAACCCAGTTTTGTTCTTTTTCTCTCTCTTTTTTTAACTTTAAAATGTTTGTTTTACCTGATAAGTAACAACTTTAACAATATAAATTGCTCATTTGGCTTCAAATATACTTTCACTGGTAGATCATTGTAATTCAAATCCATTCACTGCTTCTTCACTTTAGTAATTTGCTATCTAAGTTTAAGTAGTTTACTCTACACCTATTTTAATGATATAGCACATTGATAAGATTTTTCACTCATTTAAAGGTATGTTTGCTGACTGAGCCTAGCACCACAAGAAACTTCTAAAAGGCAATCTTTACACACGCAAATTGCCTGAACTAGTTGATATAGTTCAAATCCTGGCCAGATATGAATTTTCCAAATTAAGGTAACAGAATTTTAAAATTGTATTTTTTAAAAAAGTTAGTAGCAATATATTCCTATAGCAAAGAAAATATAGTCAAGGTCACAATATGCCAGTTCAATCCTAGCTCCAACATTTGTTGCATAATCAGGCTAATTTAAAACTGTTTTTGTCTGGGTTTTTCTTAATAGTGGAAACTTCTTACAAAAGATTTTGAAGTTGTCAGTGACAAAAATCAAGGGGTCAACATAAGTAAAAGAGGAGAGTCATGTAAACAGAAGTGACAACTTGTAGTTGTTTATAGGACTTTAAACTGACATCTAATTTTCAAAGACCCTCAAAATAAGTTAAGAGAGAATTTTTAAACAAAACAAGAAGAAATAGCCAAAGAGGTTAGACATAGACATTTTTTGGGGGGGGCTGTCTAACTACACAATGAGGTCATCCTATCTTCCGGAAGTGACACGTAATCACCTGCTTACCACTAGCTCCGCCCCTTCCCTCAAAGGTCCCGCCCCTCCGCCAGCAGCCGGGAGGGTGTTAGGGGGCGTTTCTCTAAGAGGAAAGCTGTGAGCTGCAACGCTGAGGAAGGGGACCCCAAAACGTCTGGCACTGTCCCCTCCAGGGATCACTTTGGACCACCTTACTCGGGCCAGCGGGATTCTGAAACGCCGAGGGGTCAACCTGATGGGTTTCGGGGTCAACGGAAGAGGGGAAGGGGAGCCCTGGCGGGGAGAACCCCCCGGCCCCCCGCCCAGCAGCTGAGGCACAGGAGGGCGGCCATCTTGGCCGGGAGGGTAGGGCTGGGGAGCTGCGGGCGCCGTGCGATTGGGGGGCTCGCCCGGAAGTGACGCTAACTACCCGGAAGCGGAGGGGGTTCCCTGGCCCACTCCCCCCTCGTTCGTTTGCTCCCCCGCTTCCTCCCCGCCCCCCTTCCTCTCCATTCGTTTCCCCCCCTCCCCGTTCCCTGCCTTCTTTCCCCCCTACCCGTCCCTCCCCCCCAACCTCCGGAGCTGGGAAGAGAGTCAAGATGGCGGCGAAATCCGATGGCGGTGGCGTGGGGGTGGGCTTCGCCCAGCTGCACAACCTGGACGAGGCGGTGGGTAGCGGCGGCGAGGAGGACGGGGAGCCCGGGGGAGGCGGCTGCGGCGGCGGCGACGGCAACGACCCCGGCGAGAGCAGCTCGCTTCACATCTGCCACTGCTGCAACACCTCCTCGTGCTACTGGGGCTGCCGCTCCGCCTGCCTGCGCTCCCTCCTGGGCAGGAAACCGCGCCGCAGCGCCGCCGCCTTGGCCGCCGACGGGGGGGACCAGCCGCTGCAGCCGCCGTCGGCCGACGCCGGCGCCCAACCGACGCCCCAGGAGCCGCCACCGCAGGTGGAGCGGCCGTGGCTCGACTGCCTGTGGATCGTTCTGGCGCTACTGGTCTTCTTCGGGGACGTGGGCACCGACCTGTGGCTGGCCCTCGACTACTACAGCAAAGGCGACTATGGCTATTTCGGGCTGACCCTCTTCTTCGTGCTGGTGCCGTCGTTGCTGGTGCAGAGCCTGAGCTTCCGCTGGTTCGTGCAGGACTACACGGGCGGCGGACTGGGCGCTGTGGAGGGGCTTAGCAGCCGGGGCCCCCCCATGATGGGGGCCGGTTACGGCCATGGCGCGGTCCGCGGCGGGCCGGCCACGCCGGGGGCGCAGCGCCTGTGCCGGCTCTCCGTGTGGATCTGGCAGACCGTCATCCACCTGCTGCAGATGGGGCAGGTGTGGAGGTAAGAGCACTGCGGGGGTGGGGGCGGGGGCCTGGCGCGCAGGCCCTGCGGAGGGGGCCCCCGCGTTCAAAGCTGGAACCCTCCAGAGAGCGCTCTGCCTTCGATGTGTTGTTAAGGTTGTCCCCTCAGACAAGTCTTTCCCGGGGTCTTGAGGATGAATTTGCCTTACACTTCCCTCGGTGTCTCGAAAAGACTGTCGTTTTTATTGGTATCCCTGGCCACGCCTTTTGGCCCAGGGAGGCCTAAGTCCTGCTGTTTGTCTATCTTCATCTTTGGTTCGCACTTAGCATAGACCCTGCCTCATCTTTTCTCTGTCCTCCATCTCTGTAGATTTCTCTGTATTCTGGTTATTCCTTTTCTCTATATTCCAAGGTAATCAGCCGTTAGCGCTTTTTTATCTGCACCCCTGCTCGTGTCCTGGGGTTGGGGGACCTTCTTTCGTCCATCCGTTTTTGCACTCTGTTTTGTCCCTCAGTGAGACATCTTTCCTTTTTCTCCTGTTTTCTCTCTGCAGTAGCCTGTGTGGGGCCCTGAAGAAAAACCCTTGCCTCTCCTTTAATACTCCTTTATCCCACGCCCCCTCCCCCTCTTTCCTGCAATCCCATCTGCAAATTTAAGCCGCTGCCCCCTTTGAAGGAAAATGACTTTTTTTTTTCCGCCCCCGGATTAGAAGTACCCTTATTTTAGCGACAGGTAATTGTATAGTATGTGATTGCTTGTAAGCGTTTGTTTTTTAACTCTCATCTCCAGAAAATCGGTTACCCACTTAGACACCTATTCTGGTGGAACATTGTTTTTGGTAGCCAAGCTAGTACTTAAGTAATTGGTATTTAGGACAGACCCAAGCTTGGCTTTGCGGTCCTTTCTCCTTTTGTAAATGTCCCTAGTGCCAGTTGACTTTCTCAAAAACCACTTGCCACCAAACCGAGTTCTCCTTGCCATGAGCCCTTGACTGGCTACTTAACTGATTGAGCTATGGAAGTGAGCCCATTAAAACCTTAGTGAATCTCTGCCCTCCTAATGAAATCAGCTTAGTGTATTCTGGAAACAATGAGTGGTAGGTAAGAGCATTTGCAAGAGAAAAAAATCTTATTGAAGATAAATCACATAGGGACGAGCACTTAGGTGTATTGCTTCTGTGAGAAGAGGTTTTTGCCTAGACTGCTTTGACTCCTACCTACACTTCTAGGAGATTTTAGGAACCAATCATTTTTTCAGTGAATTGGGAAGTAAAGTTCAGTGTTATTTGGATTGTTTATACAGACTTTTATCCAGAATTTTTAACACAAACATTGCAGAAAATATGAGCTTGAATTAAATCATGTAAATGTGTGCAAGAACTTTGTCTTACAGAATTTACATGCAGATTCAGTATAGGGGGAGTGTCAGTGGTTCTTGATTTTTTTGGTCCTTCTGGAGTTGTTTACTAGTGCTGCTAGATTTAATTAAGCAACCTTTTTTTCTAGCTGCATTTGTCTGCAGATAATTTGTTTCCGGCTCATGCATGAGTCTTTAGGAAGAGGGGGCATAAAATAGAGAAAAGTGTGGTTAACTATTTTGACTGTAGTTTGGGTTCAAATAAAATTTTGAAATATGTTTTGAACACAAATCTGAATACACCCTCAAGCATCCAAATCCATACATAATCAAAGGTAGTTTGTTTGGTGTTAGGGAAACTTTTTTGATCTCTGCAAGTTGGTAAGATATAAAGGAATGAAGGGAGAGAGGGACAAAAAAGTATGAAGAATAAAGAGATTTTGAAATTGTAATAAAATTTTATAGTCTGTATTTAATAACTAGATTTCTGACTGACCAAGACCAAGTTACCTTTCTTCATGTTTTAGACTCCTAATAGTGGCCGATAAAAATGATGGTGCTAGGTTCAAATTCCTGAGGGAATGGTTTGAGATGCAATCAATCCTCAACATTTATTAGTAGTAAACTTTTGGGATATAATGAAATTAGAGTTCAGTTTCACACTTTATTTTAGGCATTTGAATGGCTTTCCTCCCATCCATCTAAACCTAAATTGTATCTGGACAAAGTAGAAGTATAGATTTTGGAACAAACTGAGAAGTACCTTTTAAAGAATACCTAAATTTAGTTCTTATAATTGTTTAAATAGGGCAGTATGTTATTTTTCCTTAACTTTCATGGTCTACTGTGAGATATATATATAAATATATATATATATATATATATATATATATGTATATATGTATATGTATGTATTGAAGAAAGATTCCTCTGATTTTACTATGTGTGACTTTTTTTTTAAAGTTTTTTTTTTATGATTGGAATATATCTCTAAATGTTTCATAAAGTATTAAAAGACATGCAAAATCAGCTATTTATTTTAATATAGCTGTACTGCAAAAGAAGTGTTTATTGAGGAAGCATTTTTTTTTCCCCCACCAGAAGGCTGGTTTTGCCTGAGATACTCGAGGAGAAAGTCTGCTCTTTTCATTCCTGATAGGCATGTTGCTTGTATTGAAGTCATTCATATGTATAAGCTTTGGAGAAAGGCTTTTATGCTTTTCTTGTTTTAATCTTTTGGCAACAATTACTTGTCAATGTGTATAAAGACATATCATCGCAGTCTTTTACTGCAAATCTTTTGGAGGTACAGTTGTATCCTTAATTATGTTTGCTACTTTTCTGTTTCATGTGGTCATTTGGCAAAGAGGTTGAGGTCTACGAATTATCTCATCGGCCACATTTCTAAGAGGTGTCAGAGAAGTTGTATATTGTCAAAATGGATTCATTAAATCATGCATACCTCTCTTTTCACATGCTTTTTTTTTTTTTTCCTCCCCAGTACCTGTAAAATTATATGATTTTTGCTTGGAAAAAGCGGAGTTTATTTGAGAAAATTTAGAGTTTAGTTTCTTTTGATATTAAGATGTTATACTTCTGTTCATGTTGCCTTTCCTAAAGATGGCAAATAGTTGACATCTCATTTGTGACTATACATAATGTAAGAATAATATTTTTGGCAGGGCCACAGTTGGAGCATGGAAGTGTAGTTACCTTAGAATGATTTGGTCACAAACCTCTGTTGAGCTCTGGTGGCATAGTGCCTAAGGCATTTGACTGCTAATCAGAAGGTTGGTGGTTCAAACCCACCAGCCACTCCATGGAAAGAAGACTGGGCACCCTACTTCCCTAAAGATTAACTGCCTTGGAAACCCAGTAAGGGTCGCTGTGAGTCGTAATCAAATCTACGGTAGTGAGTTTGGTTTGGTTTTTGAGTGTGTGATTATGGAGCTCTGGGTAGTCAAACCCACCAGCCACTTTGTGGAAGGAAGATGGGGCCATCTACTTCTGTAAAGGTTTACCGCTTCAGAAACCCAGAGGGGGTTGCTATGACTTAGAATAGAATCAATGGCTGGTTTTTTTTGTTTGTTTGCTTGCTTTTGGTTGTGTAGTGGTTAAGGCATTTGGCTGCTAAAAGGTTAGTGGTTCAAGTCCACGAGCTGCTCTGCAGAAGAAAGATGAGTCAGTCTGCTTCTTTCAAGATTTACATACAACCTTGGAAACCCAGTGGGGGTCACTATGAGTTGGAATGGACTGGATGGCATTGAGTTTGGTTTGGTTTCTGAGTGTGTGATTAAGCTCTATTGAATGCATTCTTTACCCTCACTGTTGTTGTTGCTAGGTGCCGTTGTGTCGTCGTGTCCTCTCAGACTCATAGCAACCTTATGTACAACAGAACAAAATATTGCCTGGTCCTCCCCTCACTAATTACTTAAAACGTAACTTTATAGATAGCCATATGTGCTCGGTTGTTTTCAGGTGCTTCTCCCGGCAATAGTAGGTTCTCACACCAGGAATATGAGTCACACCAGGCTTCAGTTTAGTACCATGTATTATTAGAAAGTGAGATAATTTTCTTGGAGGGTTTGACATTAGGAACAGTTTGAGTTCCTTTGAAGAGCCCTTGTGGCACAGTGGTTAAGCGCTTCGCTGCTGACAGAAAGGTCGGCAGTTCAAACCTACCAGTTGTTTGCATATTTCATTGTTTTTATAAATAATTTCTTCAATATGTTGTCTTTTCTTTGCTTCTGTGTTACCTTTGGAGGGTGCTTAGTGTGTTGACTGTTGTTTTCAGTCAAGAAGCAACAGTTGTTTAACTAGAATTTTATCTTATAACAGGATGCCACAGCCAAAGTATTTATTTTTATTTATTTATTTATTTTTACATGGTAAAGAGGAGTTTTCATAAGGTGAAAGAGGAATTTACTTAAATTGTTAATGTTATTTGCCATTTTAAGTAAACAGTCATTTTTCCTTTATCTTGAGAGATGGGATAAGGTAGAGGGATGCCTTCAAAGGGATACAAAATAAAAAAGGGACTTCATAGGTTATATCTGTACCATAATTTGTGAACAGTCATAAAACTTGGTTTTAGCATTTTTTTGTCTCTAGACTTTAATATAGATTGAACAACAGCTGTCTATAAGATGAGCAGCAAAAACCTCTGGACTGGTGGTGAAGCTTTTTTTGTTTTTAATTATCCCCCTCCCCAGTATATAATGAATACATAGTATATGGGACTTTTGTTCATGTCTAATATTTTAAAGTAATGTTTCTTAGTTTCTTCTAAGAGTAGAATCTGCTCTCATTTTATTTTGAAAAATAGAAATGCCAGAGCACTGCTGGACCTGTTGAAGAGTGGGGGCTGCTGAAGCAGTTGGATTTTTAGGAGCTCCACAGGTGATTGCATGTGCAGCCAGTGTTAAGAAACACTTGTAGAATTAGTGGTCAAGGTTATTCCGCTTGGAGATTGTTCTTGGGTTTATGTTCATAGTAAATGTGATGGACCTATTTGTAAAGGAATGGTTTGATCTAAGGATTATTTGTGTCTGGATAACACTGTAGCAAAACAACTTGACTCCTGGCAGTGAATTTGGGGTTTTTTTTGTTGTTGTTGTTTTTGCTATACATAGGGAAATTTTATGTGTATCACTACTTAAATTAAAATTTGTAGCAAATTAGACTTTCTGAGAAATTAGATATGCTGGTTTCCAGCTGATTTTGCACATTTGCAATTTCAACTAAAATTAAACCATTTCAAAGTAGTTTTTATGTCATATTCTGTTTTAAATTTTTATTATTAGATTACGCTAAAGCAATGTATATATCTTTGTTTAATGTATTTTACATTTCTATCTGAGGTGCATATTTTGGAGGTTTTTTTGAATTTTTTTGGCAAGATTAATTTCTTTACTGGGGATAAAAATCTCAAAATCACTTATTGCAATTTATTGTTTGGTATGTGTTCTATAACTTTGAAAAGTTAATGTTAATTTGTGATTTTTTTAAAAATGATAGTTTCTATGCCATTTGCAAATTGTTTTAAGAACTAATTCTGTTAATTGATTTTTTTTTTTTAAAGATTAAAGTATAGGTTCCATTTTGGTTTGACTGTTGAATTTTTAGGGAAGATAGTATTTTCTTGGAGGATTCAGTGTATGTTGTTACAATGATTTTGATACATTGCCGCATAAAATTCAACCTTAGATTTATCTTTTTTATATGTCAATGTAATTAGATCTTGGTATATTTCATTACTTTAATAAGCTTTAAAACAAACCACAATAACCTAAAGTATTTTACACATTGTTGGCAAAATTTCCTCTTGCACATCCCTTTTATTCTGAAATACTGTTTTGCAAATAATTTTTGATATGAATGCAATATATGCATGTATACATTAATTAAGAGGAGTGATTTCTGTTTTATCTTGGTCATTAGTTAATCTTGGTCATTAGAACATGAACTCTGTTCTTGTTACTCATTTCTATGAAAGAATTTGAATATTTCGTTCATGGAAAAGTAAACACAAAAGTTTTCTTCACAGTACTCTTGGAAGGGAAGTAGAATTGATAATTATTGTTCACTCTGGCCAGATGCTCTCAAAGAAACATAGTTGCATGAAGTAGAAACTTTCTCTTTCATCCTAATGCCCTTGTTTCATTCCCTCTTACTGAATTATGAGGAAGGATATCAAAGAGGAGAAGATGGCACCAAATCCATGGCTCTGTAAGCCTTATAAAAGGGAAGTCTGCTGATGAAATAGAGGTGGCAGAAAACTGAGGAAACCAAGCCCTTCTAAAAAGCAGACACACTACCTTCTCTCTTCAGCTGTGTTTCTTAATCAGAGAACCTCCTGTCTCAGGGCAGCCGTGGCACTTGTTAAAATGCGCACTCACACAGACACAGAGGAAGTAAGCCTTACTTACAGAGACTGAAGGAATCAGCCTCAGGGAGTTAGGGTAAGGATTGAGTATTTTCTGCTTAATCTTTATTATGGAGATTTTTAAACATACAGAGGTAGAGACAGTAGTAAACACCTGTTACCATCTACTTGGATTTAATCATTGTATCTACAGCTAGATAGTTTTCTGTTAATGTGTGTGTGTTTACATGTTTCACCACTAAATACTTCAACTATTGAATAATTAGAGTAATTCTTTATAAGTATTATATTGTTACATCTAAAAAATTAATAATTTCATAATATCTGCTTCATATTCAGATTTACTCATTTGTTCCCAAGAATGTCTCTTACTGTTTTTTCCCCCTTCCAAGGAGGATTTTTCAAGGTTCATGCATTGCATTTATGTTTTTTAAAATTTAGAACAACTCACCCACTTTTTCACTTGTGAGATGGCCATTTTTGAAGAGTGTAACCCAGTTCTCTTGTATATTCCCATATTCTGGATTGCCTAATTGTTTCCTCCAGGTATCATTTGTCTTCTGTATTTCTGGTAAACTTGAAATTGGGTCTAGGGACTTGATTATATTCAGACTAAATATTTTTGTCAAAAGCACTGCTTTTACTTCATATTTGCATCATATTGTTAGGCACATGATACTAGATTTGTCCCACTTTTAGTAATGTTTTAATTCTTGGTTAAGGTTGTGACTGCCCTGTTTCTCTATATAAAGGTACAATTTTTCTTTTGTGACTAGTAAGTGAATCTCGGGTAATACCTTGGTACAAGGTAATGTGTGAATGTCCTGCTTCCTAACAGTGTTTTAACTTAATGGTTTTAGCATCCATTAGCAATTCTTGCCTGAGTCAATTGTTAAATTGTTGATAGGAGGTGGGATTTGTATTTAAACAAATTCCCTAATGATTATTTAAAATTTCAAATTAGCGTACAGAGGTAGAGTCGGTAGTAAAATTTCCCTAATGATAAATCTGAAAGCCATTGCTGACAGGAAAAATACCTTCCTGATGAAGCTACTGTGAATCTAGGTACTGGTAAATTTGAATGGGTTTTATTAAAAAGCTAATGAGTTTAAACTTCATGCTAGTTTTGGAGAAACAAAGATAAATAAACTGTGCCACATGTGTCCCATAATTCTAAGTTTGGTGTTAGGACATATATGTAATAATTACAGTAAAATAAGGCAACTGCTAATAGGAATATATATACAGTGTTAGAATGTATTACTAAAAGGAGAATGGAGGAAACAAATTATTAATAGGAAAAGAAACTACTGAAAATTCTGTTTTTACGTATTGTCTCATTTAGTTTTCACAAGTTTTTTGTGCCTATTATACAGATGAAGCTGTTGGGGGAGGTTACCAAAACAAAAACCAAATTCACTGCCATCTAGTCAAATCCAACTCATAGCAACCCCTGTTGGGGTTCCGAGGCTGTAAATCTTTATAGAGCACCCTGTCTTCCTTTCGCAGAGCATCTGGTGGGTTTGAAGCACCGACCTTCTTGTAAGCAGCCAAATACCTTATCCACTACGCCACCAGAGTAACCTTTTAAGTTATTGGTATATGGAAGTGGAAGTTTTTGAAGCCAGATCTCACTGGTACCAAAAATTAGTTGTTTTCTACACCAGGCTTCTTGTGTAGTGAAGTTCTTCCCCTCACTGCTTTAATGGCTTGGTTACTGAGCTATGAGTAGATAGAACTACTTTGGTTTGCTTTGGAACTCACTATTCGGCTTATTGTAAATGGAGGAATGATATTCTTGAACCACTGGGCCCTCTTGCTATACAGCCTGAAGTTCTTTCAGACCTCTGATTTCTAATTTAATGTATTAAACTCTGCAGAAAACAGGATAGGCTTATGACTCTTTCAGTCGATTATAGTTTAGTACCACTGGGCCTGTGTCCTTAGGAAATTATTTTTGGTACTTCACCTCAATCCCTTTCTCAGGGTAAATGTACCTCCCAACCCTGTGATTTCCACATTACAGAAAGGAATATATGGGTTTGATAACATTTGCTTGGCCACTGTGTATCCCTGCAGGTCTCACCAAAATGCTATACCCATATATCAGTTTTGTGTTCACCTGTTGGAAATACTGAAAGCAGTGGCTCTGTAAGGTTGTAAGTCAGTTGTTTTCAAACCTTGGCTGTGCATTGGAATCATGAAGGGAGACCAGTGTTTGCGTTCTGCCATAAGAGATTAAGGAGCCCTGGTGGCACAATGACTAAGTGCTGGGCTGTGAACTGAAAGGTTGATGGTTCAAACCAACAGCTGTTCTGTAGGGGAAAGGTGAGGTAGTCTCCTTCCATAAAGGTTTCAGCCTTGGAAACTCTATGGGGCAGTTCTGCTCTGCCCTGTAGGGTTGCTATGAGTTAGAATTGATTGAAGGTAGCACATTATATCTATAAAATATTTATGATCCAGTAGGTTTGGGGTGGGCCTTGAATTTATGTATTTTAAAACTCAAGTTTTCAGAAAGTTCTCCAAGAACTGTGCAGCCAGGGATGAGAACCACAGTTGTATAGGGTGGTTTCTGCCAATACTTAACAATAGTAGATCTTCAGGAGAAAGGAGTGTATATTAGACTCACTTGTGAAATTTTTTTTGTTAACTTCAACACTATGCATATCAGATTTAGAGGGGTGGAATGTAAAAAAAGAAGGCCTGAAGATGATTTTAATGACCACCAGTATTTAAAGAATATATAATAGGACCTTATACTTAGCTGGATTTGGTTTGAGAAAAGTGTGTATTAATCACGTATTAATCACTTGTTCCATCTACTAAAGATTTAGAATACTGTAAAGATATTTAATATTAAAAGTGTATTGAATATAATTACATGTCCCTTTGAGTCAGAAATTTATTTGGAAATTTGCAGTACTTCAAGGTCATTATTATGAACGGAAATCATCACTTTTGGTGCTCAGAAATGTCAGGTTAGAGACGTTTTATTGTGTTGAAAAAATTGATATTCAATGCAGAGTGAAATTAGGGTCTCAAATATTCAGAAATGTTATATTTATTGAAATTGGTGCCATGGATAAGATTCTGAAAAAAAAAAAATTGGTGAATGAAAGGGGAGAAGGGACCTAATAGGTGTTAAATGGGTGTCATTAGAGACAGGATGAAGGAGGCAGAGAAGAAAAAATGGTTGAACTAAATTTTACTTGCTAGATTTATTGGGCAAATAGTGAGGAAATGGTGTGGGAACGGGTCATACAATGTTTTACTATATTATTCCATGCAGGTAAGATCATTAGTACAGTAGATCGGCCAGAACTCCTAAAATCTACCCACACCAAAATGCTTCATTCCTTTGAGCTCTATATAGGAATATACCGTGACAGTAATGAGATAATCAGAGAACCTTGTAACAGGGTACTCAGTGTCAGAAATCCTAGGAGAGGAAATGGCTGGCAGAGATGAGACACTGGGTGTGGATGTGCACAGTGCAGAGTGGGTTGAATGCTATATGATTCTGGATAAAAATGAGCAAAATATCCAAAACTGTGATTTTAATTGGTCATAAGGAGTGACATTTTTGAGTACATAAACAAGTAGTAGATGTAAATAAATACGTATTTAGGAAGCTTACATGTTTCCATCTAGTAGGCAGTTTTCATCAAATCTGTCTCTAAAAGAAAAGATAATGGCTTCTGAAGGTTGGGCAATCCTACTTCCGTAGTGATACTGCCTCGGAAAACCAAGGAGGGGTCGCTATGAGTCGGGGCCGACTTGACAGCACATAACAACAACAACAACAAATAAAACAACATTTTATATATTCAAAAAAGAATCTCAAGTATTTTTGGTTACACCTAGTGGGTGATGGTAGGCCATTGGATTGGTAGAAAAGAGAAGTTACTCAAAGGACTCTGTGGTAGTTAAGTTTGTGAGTTTGTGAGTCAACTTGGCTGGGACTGGTTGAGTGGCTGGGCAGCTGAATGTAGTTATTCCCCATGGTGAGATTGGTAATTAACTCCATGGTGGAATCTATTGGAGCAGTTGAGTAGCTGCTTTGGGTATGTGGTCTACTTCCCGTATATAAGAAACAGCTTTGGGAATGGTCTCCAGCTTATGGCATACTTGAACCCTGCATGTAGCTGTGTCGTTGTTCAGCAGTCTGCCGCGCTCTGCTGACCTTGGGACTTCAGTGGACTTGAATGAAAGGCCTGCCATGTGGTTTGGTAACATTGGGACTGTGCCTTTTTACTTGTCGATCTTGGGCTTGTCACTCTTAGCAGCCAGCAGCTGAGTGAAGAGAAGCCTCCAGCTTCAGTCGGCCAGGAGCAGGAGGCAGAGCTGAAGCCCACCGTCACCCAGCCCCTAGAGCCTGGCACTTTGAACCCAGACTTAAAGCCTCCAAACTGTAAGAGAATAAACTCCTGTTTGTTCAAGCCATCCCATTTGTGGTTTATTCTTGTCAGAGTGGCACTAGGTAACCAAGAGAGACTCATTACTCAGTTTGCAGACTCAATGAAAGTGGTCAAAACGAAGCATAAGTTGAAAGCAGTTACATTATAGATTTGAAAAAGTGGAGAATTAGAGTGGTTTGTAGTATTTGTGACTATATTTGGGGTTCCCACTATTTGATAATTTTTAGGTAATTTTTGAGATACAGTAATTTGGGAAGTGTATCCTATAAGGCCTTTATGATTGAATGAGATCTTATTTGTCAGGAATGTTACAAGAGTTTGAAGGGACTCCCATGTATCATCTAGCTTACTGGTTGGCATTTGCAACTCACTATCTCAATTAGTAAGGAGTTCTGGTGGTGTAGTGGTTAAGGAATTTACCTGTTAACCAGAAGGTTAAACCCACCATCTGCTCCGTGGGAGGAAGATGAGGCAATCTATTTCGGTAAAGATTTATGGCCTTGGAAATCCAGTGGGAGTCATTATGAGTCAGAATTGACTCAGTGGCAGTGGGTTTATCTCATTTAGTGGTGCATGCATATCTATTGTGATATGGTAATCAAATACATGTTCCTGA
This sequence comes from Orycteropus afer afer, assembly GCF_000298275.1. NCBI lineage: Eukaryota > Metazoa > Chordata > Mammalia > Tubulidentata > Orycteropodidae > Orycteropus > Orycteropus afer. The sequence continues at coordinate 2,027,372 of NW_006921640.1, forward strand.
AAGACCTCATTCTGCTAAATCACATACTAAAAATAACAAGGCTGTGGAAAAATAGGATTAAGGCTGATCTGGTGCCACAGTGATGCTATCTGAAAGGTTGGTGGTTCAAATCCATCCAGCAGCTCCATGGGAAAAAGACCTGGTGATCTGCTCCAGTAAAGATTACAGCTTCCAAAACCCTATGGGGTTTTCCTAACAACAATTTAAACTTATTTAACTTTTTAACCAGAGCACCAACGAAAACATTGACAATCCAAATAAAAATTCTAGCATAGTTAACTTTCCATTGACATTTACACTTATCATCATAGTCAGATGATTCTTACATGTTTTTATTCTATGATATGTAGATCCTTGTAGATATTATCTTTTACTAGAGGCCAGTTTCACTAGAATTAAAGCTGTGGTCCAGACTGTGGTCTTCATCTGCGCCCACTGCATCAGTTAGGTAGATTAATGTAGTGGAAAGCATAGCAGATATTGAAGCTACTAAATCAGCCACCCACTCACTGTATGTACAAATGGAAGGCACATTGGTAAGATTTTCAGTCTTTCTCTTAAAGTCTTCATATTTTTTGCTAAGTCTTTTACTATTTGTGAAAAATCTTGCCCTTGATAGCTTCAAAACATTAGCATGCTGGGAAAAAATGACTTAAGTATCAATACTGCTTCCCTAATTTCTTCCCATTTTGCCAGTCATGTGTGAATCCATTACAGAAACATACATTGTAGCATAACTGACATATTGTTAAATTGTTCATGGTGTCAAGATGAAGTTCTTGAAAATGTCAGGGTTATGTTTTGGAAGTTCTTGTCTTAGAGATACTACACAGTATCTCAAGGTTGAGTCAAATTTATTACTCTTATTATGCTTTGAAGCCCTTTACATACAGTAAAGAATAAAAAGGGGCTATTTTAAGCCAGTTTTAAATTTCTGCTTCTGTAACATAGTCACTGAATGGACTGTGATAATCTCAATACTGTATCAGTACTTGAACTACATATATTGAGCAGACATGGTTTTAAACTTTTGTTCATTTGAAATGTGATTACTAGTGAGATTTTAAATTAAAATTCATCTCAACGTTCAATTAAAAAAAAAAAAGAAAAAACAGTAGCCAGTTGTCAGGAAAGACTGATGGGTGGAATAAACAGAAGGCTTTCAGCAATATAAACAATCTGTTTTCTCGAGTCTTTAATTTTAAGGATGATTGGGAGAACTTCCAAATTAAGTAGAAGTTAGTTAAATGTGAAAGACAGCATATCTGTATTGTGTACATTTGTGGCTTTTAGGTTGTTTCCTCAATAACTATGATAAAAATTTCACTGGCTCAACATAGTAGAAATGTATAGTTTACTGTGAATGCTCTTGGATGTTGGTGCATTTAATACCCTTGAGGGGCTTATTACCCTCGACATCCAGCCTGTGGAAAAGAAAGAGAATATGGAGAAAGCATGGCTGCTTCTTGAATGTCTTAGAAGTGACACACATCACTTCTGCTCACTTCTGTTTTCAAGAAAACTAGCTGTGTGACCATACATAGATCAAGGGTGCCTGGGAAATGTAGTTCCTGCCTGGGCAATCTCTGGAAGAGGGAGCTTGAATTTTAGTGGACAGACTCAGAAATAAATAATTTTGTGTTAGACCTGGTACCCTCCAGATTAAGGGGTGTGTGTGCACGTGTGTGTATGTGTATATGTATAGAGAGAATGTGCATGGGAGAACTTGTGCACATGTGCCCTGGTGGTGCTGTGGTTAAGTGTGCTTGGTTGTTAACCTAAAGGTCAGAGGTTTAAACCCATCTGCTTCCACAGGAGAAAATACCTGGCTGTCTGTTCCCATAAAGATTACAACCTAGGAAACCTTATGGGGAAGTGCTAAAGGGTCACTATGAGTTGATCGGCACACAACAAAATACACGCAATGCAACGCACTGCCGTCGAGTCGGATCCGACTCATAGTGACCCCGCCTTGGGTTTCCGAGGCGGTATTACTATGGCAGTAGATTGCCCAACCTTCCTTCCTAGGAAGGGCTGGTGGGTTTGAACCGGCAGCCTTCTGGTTAGCAGTCAGATGCCTTAGGTACTAAGCCACCAGAGCTCCTACATATATATATAAATGTATGTATATGTATATATACACATGCACACACACACCTATGTACATATATGTGTGTGTGCGTGTATATATATATATATACACACACACACACATATTTGTGTATGTTTATGTAAAATGCTATTGATTGAATTGTACTAGAGGCAACTTCTCTTTAAAACATTGATTTATAGGGATATGGAAAAAATGATCACTAACTTTATATGGAAAGGAAAGAGACCTCGGATAAGCAAAGCACTACTGAAGAAGAAAAACAAAGTAGGAGGTCTCACATTGCCGGATCTCAAAACCTACTATACAGCCACAGTAGTCAAAACTGCCTGGTATTGGTTCAATGACAGATACATAGACCAATGGAATAGAATTGAGAACCCAGGTATAGATCCATCGACCTATAGTCAGCTGATCTTTGACAAAGGCCCCAAATCCATTAAGTGGGGAAGAGAATGTTTGTTTAATAAATGGTGCTGGCAAAACTGGAGATCCATTTGCAGAAAAATGAAACAAGATCTGTACCTCACACCACACACAAAAACAAACTCCAGATGGATCAAAGACTTAAATGTGAAACCTAGAACTATACAGTTTCTCAAGGAAAATTTAGGCTCAAACTTAAGGGCCCTAATATTTGGTATAAATAGACTACCAAGCATAATTCAAAATGCACCAACAGCAGAAGAGAAGCCAGATGATTGGGACCTTCTAAAAATTAAATGTTTATGTGCTTCCAAAGACTTCTCCAAAAGAGTCAAAAGAGAACCTACAGATTGGGAAAAAATATTTGGTAATAACATATCTGACAAGGGACTTATCTCTAGAATTTATAGAACACTCCAACACCTCAATAACAAAAAGACAAACAATCCAATTAAAAAATGGGCAGAAGACATGAACAGACACTTCACCAAGGAGGATATTCAAGTGGCCAACAAACATATGAAGAAATGCTCACGATCATTAGCTATTAGAGAGATGCAAATCAAAACAACAATGAGATACCATCTTGCTCCAGCACTAGTAGCAAAGTTCAACAAGACAGAAAATAACAAATGCTGGCGAGGTTGTGGAGAGATTGGGACTCTCATACACTGCTGGTGGGACTGTAAAATGGTACAACCATTGTGGAAAGCAGTATGGCGATTCCTTCAAAAGTTGGAAATACAAATACCATTTGACCCAGCCATCCCATTACTAGGTATATACCCTAAAGAAGTGAGAGCCATAACAAGAACAGATAAATGCACACCGATGTTCATCGCAGCACTATTTACAATAGCCAAAACTTGGAAACAACCTAGATGTCCAACAACTGAGGAATGGATAACCAAACTTTGGTACATTCACACAATGGAATACTATGCAACGCTAAAGAATAATGTAGAATCTGCAAAACACCACATAACGTGGATGAACTTGGAGGACATTATGCTGAGCGAAATAAGTCAGTCACAAAAGGACAAATATTGTATTAGTCCGTTATTGTAAAAGTTAAGGAAATGTTTATATATTGGAGGACATTTTCTTTGTTGGTTACCAGGGGTGGGAGGGAAGGGGAGGGAATGCTGTTAGATAGATAGAGATAAATATTGATTTGGGTGAAGAGAAGGGCAATGTACCAAATGTGAGTGACCAATATGGCAGCATTGAGGATGAGAAAGACAGAGAGAGTTACATGGGCAGTACAAACAACAAATATGAACCCCTTTGTAAATACAATACTGAGTTGTTAATGAAAGCAAACATGGGTATAGGGACGGATAGATGGGTGAACAAGCTAAACAATTATGTATGTCTAAATGGAAAGTGTATCCAAGATCATATACAGGGTTGGCAGACAATGGGCCTCTCGAAGAGTATGAAGGGATGGACACTGGGAGGAGGTAACTATGGGGAGGAAGTGGGAGGGGAGCTGCTGCATTGTAAATTTTGGTCAATGACATGAGACAAAGTATATGTGAACTGCTGTATGAAAAGTGAATTTACTCTGTAAATCTTCACCCAAATCCTAATAAAAAAAAAACATTGATTTATGCTTTAATTCAGAAGTCGGTAAACCTTTTCTGTAAAGAAATAGTGTAGGATTTGTAGGCCATGTAAGGTCTCTGTTGCATGTTGTTGTTGCTAGATACCGTTGAGTTGGTTCAGACTCATAGCAACCCTGTGTAAAACAGAACAAAATACTGTCCAGTTCTGTGCCATCCTCACAATTGTTGCAATGTTTAAGCCCATCATTGCAGCCACTGTGTCAATCCATCTTGTTGAGGGTCTTCCCCTTTTTCACTGAACCTCCATCAAGCATTATGACTGTCACATTTGTGGTTATTGTTAGGTGCCATTGAGTCAGTTCAGACTCATAGCAGCCCTTTGTACAACAGAACAAAATGCTGCTCTGTCCTGAGATGTTCTCACAATTCTTGCTTGATCCCATCGTTGCAGCCACTGTGTCAGTCCATCTCATTTAGGGTAAGTGGAGATCTGTTGGGAGCTCTGGTGGCATAGTGCCTAAGGCATTTGACTGCTAACCAGAAGGCTGGTAGTTCAAACCCACCAGCCACTCCTCGGAAGGAAGGTTGGCAATCTACTTCCGTAGTGATACCGCCTCGGAAACCCAGGAGGGGTCGTTATGAATTGGATCCGACTTGATAGCATTGTTTTTTTTTTGGTTTTTTGGGGATCTGTCACATAGTGCCCTTTAAAAATATAATACCATTTCTTAGCTTGAGAGTCATACAAAACAGGCCAAACCCTGTTTTAATGGGTCAGGTGAAATAGGTAACTATTTAAAATAGCTTTTAAAAATAACTTATTTTTATCATTTTAAGTGACTGATAACTATTGTTGTTACTAGTTACTGTTGAGTCATTTCTGATTCATGGCAACCCCATGTGTTAGAAAGTAGAACTGTTCCATAGGGTTTTGTTGGTTGTAATCTTAATGGAAGCAGATCACCAGGACTTTTCTTCCATGGTACTGCTGGGTAGGTTCAAACCACCAATCTTTAGATTAACAGTCAAACACAGTCCACTTGCACCACCTAGGGACCCATACTAAATTTACTAAATTAAAAAATACTGAAACAGTACAGCTAGAGTTTAAATAACTATTTCCAGGTGAAATTTCATTAAGATAAAACTGTTGTTAGGTACTGCTGAATTGGCTCTAACTCATAGTGACTTTATGTACAACAGAACAAAACATTGCCCTGCCCTGCGCCATTCTCACAATCCTTGTTACGTTTGATCCCATTGTTACAACCACTGTGTCAATCCGTCTCATTGAGGGTCTTTCCCTTTTTTGCTGACCGTCTACCAAACATACCCTTCTTCAGGGAATCACACCTTCTTACAACATGACCAAAGTAGGTGAGACAAAGTCTGGCCGTTCTCACTTCCAAGGGACATTCTGGCTGTACTTCTTCCAGGATAGATTTGTTAGTAAAACTAGCCTTCATAAATAAAAATTACTACGACTCTACCTAAAGCTTGTCAATGTTTCAACTCTTAATTGAAAAAAAAGTCACTCATATCGTTAGGACAGTGACTGACAAAACTGTGGCTCATACTTGGGGATCTTATTGGTTCCTATTCCTTAGGTAACCACTCTCCAAAAGTGACTTTTTGTTTCTCATCTGGTAATTGTACCACCACCAAATATGTAATTTTTAAAAAGTCAAAATTTATATGCAAATTTGGAAATTTATACTAGCATTTTATATCCTGTAACTGGTGGGATTCTTTGTTTGGTTTTTGTGTTACTAATCTCTGGAGATGGACTAAATATATTAAAAAATTCCTTAAAAGAGTATTGTTGTTGTGGTTATGTATATTACAATATCTAAATATTATTTAAATGTAAAACTGATATTTAAAATGTCTTAAATCAAAATTAGTATGTTTTACAAGTTCTTATAAAAATCCGTAAAATACTTCAAAAATAGAGATCTTACATTTTTAAGGGTCATTTCTTTCAAAATACCTGTTAATTCTAAATATTATTTAAGTTATATTTTCTGGTGTTCTTAATTGGTTTTTTAAAATTAGATTATTACAGTGTTAAAATAATTAGTATATATGTACTTATTTAGAGGCTGTTTAATAATTTAAGTTCTGCTTTATAATATCACCACCAGTTGAAACTGGACCAGTCATCTAGATGAGGATCTTTATTTCTTCTTAAAAAGCCAAAATCTGTGACCTTTGTGGCTAATAGGTAATTAATATATTTTTAGACTATTGGTACTTAAGAGATCAAACTACAGTTATAATTTGAATAAAAATTATACACTGAAACTTCTGACAGAAGCTATAGGTCAAAAATGCAGTATCTGGGAGATAATTGGAGCTCTAATGGCGTTGTGTGTAAGGCATTTGACTGCTAACCAGAAGGCTGGTGGTTCAAACCCACCAGCCACTCCTCGGAAGGAAGATTGGGCAATCTACTTCTGTAGAGATACTGCCTCGGAAACCCTAGGAGTGGTCGCTATGAGTTGGAACCGACTCGACAGCAGTAAATTTTTTTTTTTTAGTTGATTTTATTAATGATATTTTAAAACTCCAATTATGTTTACTTAACATTTTCCCATCTTTCTCAGGTTCCTCATACTATTCCATCTATTGTAGCCGAAGGATATCGCCCTGACTACAAACAGTCCTGACTCCCCAGTATTGTATAAAGCCATTGGTTAGCCCTCTCTGAGCTTGCTCACAATAAATACTGTTGAATATATTGCTTCCAAAATTTAATAGTGCCACAGATGTTAAATGCTTTACATTTAAAAACTTTCTTTATAAGCCTTTCAATTTTCTACTTGCGTGGACTCTCCAGAAATCTTACCTAGTGCCTTTATAGTAAAATCAACACAGAACTTAGGACTTCTTCTCTAAAAAGTTAAAAAATGAAAATTGCTTACTCTCACATTATAGTTGATTTTGATTAACACAGATATAATCTTGAATATTCTTTTTTAAATTCATCAAACAAACCCTACTTGTATTTTCCTTCCGTTCCTGCCTTACTAACATCTTACACAAACAGTCTTTTTCTCTTCCTTACCCAGGACTTTTACCAATTTAAAAAACAAAATCAATACTAAATATATCCCCATAGCCTAGCCAGGTTAGATCAAGACATGCCTCTTCTCAGTGTTCCAGACAGACTGCCCATGTGGGGACCAGTCTCAATTGTATTACCCAAAAATACTGTTTTGAAATTGATCACTTCCATTTGTATAGCATTGTCACATAAAAAAGGTAATAATTCCATAACACTATCCTAATGACAGGTTTGAAAAAGACAACCTCAGTGTTATTAAATCTGAAATTATTCCAATAAATCAAGTGTGGTATTATAAATAAGAGGAGTGCCCTTCTAAGTTCTCCCTCCTACAACTTGACTTGTGGCAATGAGGCTCACCGCTTACTTAATAAGGAGTCTGAGAGAAGCAGTAGGGTATGATCCTTAAGAATGTGTGTTCTGGAGTCTGAGTGCTTGGTTTCAAATTCTCCCACCTACCAGTTGTTAACAAGTTATTTAACATTTCTGTTTCTCAGCTTCCCCATATGAAAAATAGTGGTTATTTTGTGTAGAAAAATCAGGAACAGCTTATGGAGGGGGAAGGTATTACTGCCTTACACTGTTGTTTTGAAAGTTGAGAGTTAATAGATGTAAAAGTCTCAGAATAGTGCATCGTGCAGAATAAGTGCTTAATAAATGTTAGATATTAATAGCGTTTCCTACCTGGACCTAATATTAAAAATTATGTCTAGCACCAATAACATTCCACCTGGCCAGATTTGTCTCCTTTATAAAACTGCCCATTCCTCTTTCTTTTTGCATGTAAAAATTCCTTGTTTATGTACTCAAAGTCAACCCCCCCATAAAAGTGTAACAGTGTTACAAGCAGGTATAAATATGTTTCTATTAAATAATTGTTTTCATTGTAAGTGAAACAAGGGTGAAAAGTATAGTCACTTTGTAATCAATTTACATATTGATAAATGTTTTTATAAAAAGGGTCATCTATGTTCAAGAATAAAATTAGGTAGGCATGTCTTTTGAAATATAGTCTTAATGTTATATTTACCAAAAAAATTGTTTGTATACTCTAAGAAAAAATACTTACTGTGAAATATATCTATCTATATAGATATAATACATATATATCATATCTCTATCTCTATCTATCTATCTATCTAGCTATCTATCAGCTTGTGTCTGAAAAAAATTTCACCACCTTTTAGATGATGAAGAAAATACTGAATGTCAGTGGCTGAACTGCAATACCCCTGGTGGTGTAGTCCCTAAGGCATTTGATTACTAACCAGAAGACTGGCTCAAACCCACCAGCCACTCCTCGGAAGGAAGACTGAGCAATCAGTCTACTTCTGTAGAGATGCCGCTTCAGAAACGCAAGGAGGGGTTGCTGTGACTCGATGGCAGTGAGTTTGCTTTTGGTTTGGTTTGATTTTTACCCTTTAAAATCTCCTTACCAAAGGATGTTAGCCAGTCATATTATATTAGTATCAATCAATGTTATTGAGAAATCTTAGTGCCCAGAACCCACAACTATCAGACCAAAGATCCTCAATAGTTCCTTTTTGTTCAGAGTACACCCCAAACTTTTAAACTGAAAATGTAAAGACTTGGGGTCCCAGAATACTTTTCTAACCCCATCTGTTGTTAATTGCATCATTACTTTTTTTTTTTTTTCCTAATTGTGATTTGGGTGAAAGTATACAGAGCAAATTGACTTTCCGTATAGCAACTCACATACGCTTTGTCTCATGACATTGACTGCAGTTTCCCACAGTGCAACAGCTCCCCTTCACTTACTCCCCATAGTTACCTTTTCCTAGTGTCCTTCCCTCCCATGTACTCCTGCCCCCTGACCTGTCTGCCTGTGCATACACAGCCCTTTTATTCTCCCATGATTGACCTCTCCAAGGAGCGTATCTACCTAATGTAAATGTTCAGCTCATATGCCTATCTTTTGTTTGGCTGGCAGCCACAAGAGTGGGTTCAGTTCCAGACCTGAAGGGCAGCTAGGGACCATAGTCTTAGTGGTTCCATCACTGATTGCCTTATTACTTTTTAGCATCAACTTTCATAATGAAAAGTTGTTATAGAACTCAGTTTTAGTATTTTAAAATATTTATTGTGATTTGGGTGAAAGTTTACAGAGCAAGTTCATTGTCCATAACAGCAGTTCATATATAATTTGTCTCATGACATTGACTGCAGTTTCCCACAATGCCACAGCTTTCCTCCTACTTCTTTCGAAACCATAGCCACCTCTTCCCTGTGTCCTTCACTCTCATGCACTCCTGGCCCCTGAGCTGTCTCCCTGTGCAGACACAGCCCTATTCTCCTGTGATCAATCTCTCCAAGGAATGTATCTACGGAATGTAAATGTTCATCTTATATACCTGTCTTTTGTTTGGCTGGAAGCCACAGGAGTGGGTTCAATTCCAGACCTGAAGGGTAGCTAGGGTCCATAGTCCAGGTTCTATCAAACCAGCAAACCTGATCCCTTTTTTATTTTATTTTTTAATGATGTTGAGTTTTGTTCCACGTTGTCTTCCCACTCTATCCAGGATCTCCTACATAGATCCCTCTCATGGCTGACAGTGGTAGCCAGGCACCATCTAGTTCTTCTGGTCTCATAGTCATAGGCTCAGGATCGCATGGTGTACCAGTCCCTTGGACTAATTTCCATGTGTATTTGATTTTCTTCATTCTTCTTTGCTCTGGATGAGGAGAGACCCATTGTTGCATCTAGATAGCCTCTTTCAAACTTTTAAGATCCCAGTTGATACTCGCCAAAGTAGGATGTGGAACAGTGCAGAACTCAATTTTAACCAGACAATTTTATGCCCTGAATTATGTTGTCTAGGAACTCTGGTGGCACTGTTGTTAAAGCATTGGGCTGCTAACCAAAAGGTTGGTGGTTTGAACCCCACTGGCTGCTCTGCAGGAGAAAGATGAGGCAGTCTGCTTCTGTACATATTTACAGCCTTGGAAACACTATGGGGTGGTTCTGCTCTGTTGTGTAGGATCTCTGTGAGTTGTAATTGATGGCAGTTTTTGTGTTTCATATCTTGTATTATGTTGTTTCCATGTCTTTGCATGTGCTTTCTCTTGCCCCTAGACCAGTGGTTCTCAACTAGGGGTGATTTTGCCCTTCCTTCCTTTCTCCCTGCACTTCCTGTCCTTCTTGCATCTTCCTACCCACTGTACATTTGCCAGTGTCTCGAGATTTTGTCACAATTGGAGGGGTGGTACTGGCATCTAGTAGGTAGAGGCCAGGGGTTTTGCTATACATCGTATAGTGTATAGGACAGCCCCCACAACAAAGAATTATACAGGTGAAAATGTCAGTAATGCCACTGTTGAGAAATGCTAACTTAGACAGTACTTTCCATTCAAATTCTGACAATTCTTCATGACTTCTTTTAATTGCGACCTCTTCCATGAAAGCTGGTCCAAGTCTTTCCATGGAAATAATCACTCTTGACTTTGAACTCTCCCAGGCAGAGTACTTTTGACACTTAGTACTTTAATTTTTTATTTTGGTTATTTATAATCTGTTTTTTTCTCCCATCTTTAAGGGTATGCTCTATATCTTTATTTCCTGTGAAGTAACTTGTATATAGTAGGGCACACTTTGTTTGAACAAATGAACAAACTTTCATTAAAGCATTGTGCTGTGTCTACGCAAGGGGACAAAACAAAACAAAACCCACTGCCACGGAGTCAATTTCAACTCATAGTGACCCTATAGGATAGAGTAGAACTGCTTCATAGGGTTTCCAAGGCTGTAAATCTTTATGGAAGTAGACTGCCTCATCTTTCTCCCGTGAAGCAGCTGGTAGGTTTGAACTGCTGACCTTTTGGTTTGCAGGCAAATGCTTAACCATACCACCACCAGATTTGTACTGTGTTTACACAAGGGAACTAAGCCAGGTATAATTGAATTATGGATTTTGAGTAAATTAAAAAACCAAAAGCATTGAGTTAATTCTGACTTATATCAACCCTACAGGACAGAGTAGAACTTTCTCATAGGACTTCCAAGGCTGTAATCTTTATGGAAACAGACTGCTACATCTTTCTCCTGTGGAGTGGCTGGTGGGCTCTAACTGCTGACCTTTTTGTTAGCAGCTGAGTACTTAACCATGGTACCACCAGGGCTCCTTTGTTGGGTCCGTTAGAAAATGGAAATAAAGAGAAGTCTCAGAAGATAAAAAATGAGTCAGGATTCAAATGAAGAACTTAAATACTTGAGTTTTGAGGAGGAGAAACAAGGTGATACACCCACCACCCCATATGTCTATCTCAGTATATGTATCTCTCCAGGTGCCATCAAATCTGTTCTGACTCATGATGATCCCATCACTGTCAGAGTAAAACTGGTCCATAGGATTTTTAATGACTGATTTTTTGGGGAAGTAGTTCACCAGATCGGTGTTTCTGTTGGCAGCCCAGTAGGTTAACCATTTGTACTACCTAGGGAGACATACAAACATATTATATACATGCATACTTTTAACTTACCATAAGGTAAGCATTTAATTGTGGAAGTACATTGAAAATATCTACCTCAGGAGATTTGCTTAAAACAATTCTCCAGGGTCTCGTTGGCTCAGGTGGTGGTTTTTATTCTCTTGCCTGAACTGAGAGTATGTAGAGGTTTATTTTAATCTATTTTCTGTGTATGGTGGCTAAAGCAAAGATATTATCTAGTAGAAACTAGTAAATTAATAATAAGTTGCTTGCTATTTCTAAAGAAGGTGTCTACTAATTTGTATTCCAACTGTCAACCTTAGAATGAGTCTTCTTTAGATGTTCTTTTCTTTGGGTAACCAGGCTCCTTTAGTGCTCACGTAGAACTAACCAGAAAGTGAAGAATTAAAGAAGGGACTAGAATTCACTGAATACTTTAGCACCTCTCTGAAAGTGTTTTGTCATAGCTTTTTAAAGTCCTATTTAGAGCCAAAATTACTTTACATACAGTAAAACTGTGTAAATTTTCTGTTTGATCCAAACTCTGTCCTCTTCACCCCTTATTTTTAATATTTCAGATTTGGACTTAACAATTTGTCAGGGTATTCTTAAAGACTTCTCCATGGTTGGGGTCTTTTGTATTCTTATTCTTTTTTTTTTTTTTTTCAATTTCAGTATTTATGTACAAAAAAGTCTCTTTTTGCTTGGGATTTAGTTGTGCTCTTTTATAATTGCCCAGTGACTGATTACCATGCACATGAGACTGTTTAATGAAGTAATTTATTTTCAATACATTATATTATTATTTTTTTGGTTCTTTTTTGATTTTCAACTTTTAATAATCATCCTTGATGATGTTGTATGCTGATCTCAGAGCAGATAGACTTTCAAAAGATTACATAACTAATATTGTTGAGCATGTGACGTTACTAATTTGACCAGAATGTATATTTGTGATCTGCTTTTAGTAATTTTTTTTTTCTTTTGTTAATAGTGTTTGTTAGGATAATGTCTCTTCATAGAATAGTTCTTGCTACTTCTGCCTGCTTGGAAAATGGTTCTTACTCAGCCAGTGTAAGTTCCATACTCTGCATTCTGTGCTGTAATTATCTCTTCCCTCTGTTATAAAACCGACATGATGGAATCAATTCTGCATAATTGAAGTTAAGAAAAGCCTCAGAGTTTAGGCTTTGTATCTCAGAGTAGTCCTCACAGTTGGGCAGTTCTTTTGAGGTACATTAGTCCAAGTTCTTTAACATAGAAGGTTATGAAACATTTCTTTTAATAGTTGACCTAATTAATGTCACTCTGACTACAAACTGAGGGCATTTTATTTTCTTGAAGTTTGGGTATATGTAAACCTTAAAATAAGGAAATTATGTGCTTCTGAAAATAATGTTGTAATGAAATGTATGAAATATATCAGTCTGTAATAAGGAAATTATGTGCTTCTGAAAATAATGTTGTAATGAAATGTATGAAATATATCAGTCTGTAGCTTTGCTATAGGAAAGGCAGGAAAAAGAGTCTTTGTAGCTGATTATGTGAAGTTATACAACTTTTTTCACCTAACTTCATATTGTAACAAGTAGAAATGTGATAGGGCTTCATTATACATTAACCCTGCAGAAAATGCATTTTCTCAGTTTCCCTAGTGCCATAGGCTGAACAAATTATTGAGTTCTCAGAACCTTAATGTCCCCATTTGTAAAATGGGAATTCTATCTTCTTGGTAGAACTTTCACAAGGTTTGAATGAGATAATGTTGGTGCAGTCTCTGGTACCTATTAAGTGCTCACTCAGTGCTAGTTGCCCTCTCCTCTCTTCTGTCTTATCTTATCCTTGGCCTTGGTAAAAGTGCCTGTCAGTGGAGCAACTGGAGTCCATTGCTCTGCCAGCAGTAACATCTTGTTGCCAGTGGTGCCAGACTTTGCCCAGTGTTCAGTTACCTAAAAATAGTAAATAGGAATACAGCTAGAAGAGTTCTCTATTTCTGATTTAGAGGCTTATGGAGGGTTTTCTTTGAGAAGGATACTCAAGCTTTATCAGGGTGCACTAATTGCTGGTAGGTTTTACAAATCCCAGCAAGTATAGTGCTGTAAAGTGCCATAACACCCAGGGTGGCTGGGAATGAACCCCAAAGTCCACCTCACGCAAGATTTTAAGAAGTCCTTGGGGTTTTTTTTGAGGAGAGGATGCTGGGGGTTGTGGTGGGGCAATTAAGAAAATAGAGTTTGATATAAAATTTGGCTTTACATAAATTTTATTAAAATATGTATGTTTATTTCACAGATAAAGGGTATTTTAATAAAAACACCAGCTTACCAGTATATTTGAAGACCTTTTTCCCCCTTCCAAATAATAATATCATGCTTTTGGGGAAATTCATTCTTGCCACAGTAAATGTATCAGATCTTCATTTTTCACCTATTCTATTAGGCTACTTTACCCAACCAAACCTTAGTTTCGGATTTTGTAAAATGGAAATGATAATAATACCCATTTTAGTATTCTTCAGGTGGTTATAAGGATGAAGATAGAAGATTTAAACGTAGCTTGATAATGTGGTGTAAATACCTTTCCAGATTTATTTAGAATGAAATTTATCGATTGTTTGAAATAGAATAACTTATTAAAATGCTTTAAAGATTGTAAAGTATGTTGGGCACTGGTAATAACGTTAATTTGGAAACATTCAGAAGACAAGTTGGAAATCTTGTAAAATAAGTTTTATAAGAGTGTTTGTTTTATACTCACAGGACAGTGTGTATTGCGACCTATCTCATTCTTACGGGGCAGAAATTACCAAGATTTAAATGTAAATCAGTGTTTTCACTATTTCTTTGAGAAGGATAAAGGTTGGCAAACTTACATCTTTTGTATTTTACGTTACATATAAACTTGTGTTTTGTACCGTAACAATACAGATGATGAATAATACTGTGTGCTGTGTGCAGATAGGGTTTTATGGAAGATGTAGTGATTTTTTTTGAAAGATGTAGTGATCTTCCTTAAAGATTTAGTCTTGGAAACCCTGTGGGGTTGTTCTGCTCAGCCATATAGATTTGACTTGATGGCAGTGTTTTTTTTGGGTTTAAGAGGAGATAATTGACAACTGCAGTCATTTTGTTCCATCATGTCGTTAGCAAGTAAACTATATCTAGTCTAAGATTTATACTGTGGTTTTTGGTCTAATAGGGGAAGGATGTGTATAGTTTATAGTGTTTAAAAATCATATGCTCCTTTCAAAGTGAAATAGTTATCTTCAAGTGGATAATCAGAAGGAAATATTTATTTATTTATAAGAATTTACTTCAGAGTGATCTGAAGTAGATTTTGCAAATAAATTCTTTCTGTCCTCCCCGTAGTGTTTTTGTAAAATAAATTTTCATTTACCTATCTTAGAAAGAGGAGCCCTGGTGGCACAGTGCCTAAGGCATTTGACTGCTAACCAGAAGGTTAGTGGTTCAAACCCACCAGTCTCTCTGTGGAAAGAAGACCGGGCAATCTTCCATAAAGATTTACCACCTCGGAAACCCAGTGGGGGTTGCTATGAGTCAGAATCACCCGATGGCAGTGGGTTTGGTTTGGTTTATCTTAGGAGGGAAAGTAACTCAGTACTCTCGATTACTTTGAAACTTTGGTTAAATATTCTTCTATTCAAAAAGTGATTGTCCTTTTTCTTTTGATTCACTGTATTTTGTGAAATGAGATAATGAGCAGAGTGTAGTACTTACTCCTCGAGAGACTTAGGTGGGAGCTGGAATTGGAAGAGGGCTAAGGGCAGAGTCTCTAACATGTAAATCAGTGTAACCTCTGAATGGATTAATAAGCAGCCAAAGGAAGGCACTTTGTGTTCCTTGCAATAGTCACAGCCACTTTGTTCCCACATAAAAGGAAAGAACAGAACCTCTAATTATAATAATCTTCTAATAATTATAATATTTGGCATTCATTTTCTTTTAAAAATCTATTTGAGTAACTACTAGCCTTCAGAAGATGTTAGAAAATAGTATTTATGCAGCAGCTGGCAGCTACCAGTGTTGAAGTCTGTGTAGTGATCAGCTAGTAAAAGATTTCATTAGTTGGACATACACTTTGATTTCCTTGTTGCTGCATGAGTACATTCTTGTGAGCAGCTGCTTTGGAAAAGGATGTACAATAAACATTTCTACACTTGTTTTAAATATGTGGTTTTTGTTGGAGTATTGCTTGCCATCTGGTAGAGAAGTGACTTACTCCTAGAGAGAAAAATGTTTCAAATCTCTGCATGTGTTCCTAATGCAATTTGAAATTCCCTCTTTATTTTTCATTCACTGAGAGGAGATAGAGGTGCTCTGGTGGTGCAGTGCATTTGACTGCTAACCCAAAGGTGCATGGTGTGAACCTGCCAGCTGTTCCACAGGCGAAACATGAGACAGTCTGCTTCCTTAAAGATTTAGTCTTGGAAAACCTATGAGGTAGTTCTGCTCTATCTTGTAGGGTCACTAGGAGTCAGACTTGACTCGATTGTCATGCTTTTATGGGTTGAGAGGAGATAATTGACAACTGTAGTCATTTTGTTCCATCATATCCTTGGTAAGTAAACCATATCTAGTATAGGATTTATAGCAATATGCTTTCAACTACACCTGCTTAGTGGTTGTTTTAATTTGAAAACAAATTTTTAATAATATTTATTGAAACTAAGGCGCTCTGGTGGCGTAGTGCCTAAGGCATTTGACTGGTAACCAGAAAGCTGGTGGTTCAAACCCACCAGCCACTCCTCAGAAGGAAGATTGGGCAATCTACTTCTGTAGAGATACTGCCTCAGAAACCCAAGGAGGGGTTGCTGTGAGTCAGATCCAACTCCACAGCAGTGAGTTTGGTTTTTGATTTTTATTGAAACTTAACTCCTTTTATGTTGTTGTTGTTGTTGTTTGCCATCGAGTCGGCCCCTCCTTGGGTTTCCGAGGCAGTATCACTACGGAAGTAGGAATGCCCAACCTTCCTTCCGAGGAGTGGCTGGTGGGTTTGAACTGCCAGCCTTCTGGTTAGCAGTCAAGTGCCTTAGCCACTATGCTACCAGAGCTTCTAACTCCTTTTATAGACAAAAGAAATGTATGATACAGAAAATAAAATATGGAAGTCCTTCCCCATCCCGATCCCTTGGGGGTAACCACTATCAGCACTAAACTGTGTGCGTTTGTTTCTTTTTCTTTTTTTCTATGTCTTATCAGATAACTAGATATCAGAGTGATTTTATGAGTAGAATTCTTTATTTTAGTAGTGACTCATGGTTGTGCATACAATAACAGAATGAAGTGTTAATTCTCTTTTTTTTTTTTTTTAATTGTGATTTGGGTGGAAATTTACAGAGCAAATTCACTTTCCATACAGCAGTTCACACACACATTGTCTCATGACATTGACTACAATTTACCCCAATGCAACAGCTCCCCTCCCACTTCCTCCTGATAAATTACCGCTTCTCTGTGTCCATCCTTCCATGCATGAAGTGTTAATTCTCTTGAGGGAAAAGTGACATGAACAGATTGGTGGGGATGTGTTAAGTAAAAGAAAAGTGTGCTTAAACAAAGCAAGTGGTCAGGGTGTTTAATTGTCCAGGTACTCACTTGTTATAATGGAACAACAACAATGATGGTGACCAATTTACAATGAGTCTCCTATGTGTTGGGCACTAAGTGCTATACATATAAGTTTATATGTGTGTGTGTGTGTGTGTGTATATGTATATATGTATATGTATGTATGTATACTGAATCCTTATAGCAACTCTGCAAGGCAGGTACTGTTATTCCTGTGTTACAGAAGTGGAAAGTGAAGCCAGAATGGTTAGTAACCTGCCCAATGTCATACAGTTTGTAGGAGATTAGAATTTAATTGAGTCTGTTTCCAGAACCATGTTCTTACCATGTTTTGTCATCTTATGGAACTACAATCCTGTTTTCTAGCAACTGTTACATTGTTAAATCGTACCTCTTGGTCCAAAAATCAGGTAAATGAAGTTATAGATGTGTTTATGACTTAAATACCAGATAAGAAATTTTATATAAATGATTTAATATATGACTTGAACAATTCTGTGTTGCCAAACTGTTTAAAAGAATCCTGTTTCTGTTTGTTGAAGTAAATGTTTTCCCCATCAATCTTGATATTTTTCTTTGGGGCTTGCCTGCTTTCTGGCTTTTGTTCCTGCTGAGTAGGCAAAAATATCTGGAGATAACCATGGAATAAAGGAAAATAAAAGGTTTGCAATTTAAAATTGATTTATGTGGAAGCTTTTTTCTATGGTTAAGAAAAGACAAGACTATTCTTTCTATATTGTCATCCTAGCTAGCTATAGTCAACCGAATCCATTTTATTTGGGGGTAGCCATGGATGGCATGGTGCCTAAGACATTTGACTGCTAACCAGAGGGTTGGCAGTTCAAACCCATCAGCCATTCTGCAGAAGGAATACTGGACAATCTACTTCCATAAAGATTTACCACCTTGGAAACCCAAAGGGGGTCGCTATGAGTCGGAATTGACTTGATGGTAGTGAGTGTGGTATTTGGTTTTGGTTTCATGGATGTGTACAAGTGCTGTGAAGAGGGAAGTAAATGCTACTGTGATAATCAAATGACTTTCATCAGAGACTATTGTTGATAAAGTGTTGATCTTTTTAAATATGTGAGGTAATTCTTTTATGACAGAAGCAGTCTGACTATAAAATGTGGCGGGTGGGGTGGAAACCCTGAAGATGGCTTTAGTGAAGTATAGACAGTCCCTGAGTTAAGAAGGAGATCCGTTCCTATCTGTGTCTTTAACATTTTATAGGTTAGTTGGGGCACGTGCATATAGTTCTTATTTAGCCTAACTTTAGTGCATGGAGAGGCTTCATGCCTTTTCAGTTACTTAAAAGCTACACATGCCATAGGTGAAGGTGACTGTGATGAAGAATTTTGTTTCAAGTAGGGATTGGTTCATTTATTTCAAGCTGAGAGCAAACTTATGTAGCATTAAAGCAGGGCTTCAAAGATGGTGCCTCCACTCAAAGATGGTGGTGGACTGCACTGCTTTGAATGTGTGTGGTTCCCCACAGTACTGCCATTAATCCATTCTTATTCATCAGGCTCCAGAAAAGGTTCACTATGCCTTTTCTAAGTCTGCCATTCCAGGGTTTCTACCTGTAAGTTCTCCTGTTCCAGTTACCATGATGAATCACCCAAATTGTAAAAATTCGAGTTTGTTCTTGTTTCACTTTCTTGGCCGTGACAGAACTGGTTTGAAGCCTGACATTAAAGAGCAAGTAGAAGTTGGCCATCAGTTGTACATTCATAACCCGGGAACTGCCTCTAATGGCATTTTGAGAGCTATAATTTGTAATCTCTAGTAATTAGTAGAGAGCTCTGGTAGCGTAGTGCCTAAGGCACTTGATTGCTAACCAGAAGGCTGGCGCTTCAAACCCACCAGCCACTCCTTGGAAGGAAGGTTGGGCAATCTATTTCCATAGTGATACCACCTCGGAAACCAAAGGAGGGGTCACTATAAGTTGGGTTCGACTCGACGGCACATGACAACAACAGTAATTAGTAATGAAACAGGCAGTATGTCATAGACAGATTTTTTTCTCTCAGCCATCTTTTTTGAATTAGCTGTGTGTGTGTGCATGCAGTTAATTACAGCACTCAAAATTCTCAGTGACAGTTTTTGTTCTGAGGTACTTCATGTGCTATTGGACTCTATGATGGACCACTTTCTAGCAAATTCTTTCTTATGCTGTTTGTTGCCCACCTGATCAGGCATGTGACATTTATGGCAATGTAGACTTCTGAAACACAAAAATAATATAAGTAAGGAGGATAAAATACTAATTTTTTCATAATTTCTAGTTAGATTCAAGAATTAAAAATTGCTGATCTAAATCCTTAAATTGATACAGCCCTTGTGAAGGGTAAGAATACAGTATTGTTCTTTATTAATACAGCAAAGGTTAGATTAATGTTCTTCTGTCAATTATTCAAGCCTAACAATATCGTCAAACATTATAAGGATTTAAAAACAGATGATAAATTTGAGAATGTACTGTTTGCATAGATACTGGGCTTTTTTATTTTATTTTTTTTAACCCTTGAGATTTCACTTTAACACTAGAGATGTGGCTCAGGATGTAAAAGGCAGCAGTAACAGCTTCATTGAGATATACTTCACATACCACGAAATTTACCCACTTAAAGTGGTAAAAAGAAACTCTGGTGGTGTGGTAGTTATGTTTGTGTGTCAACTTGGCTGGGCCTGGTTGAGTAGCTGGGCAGCTGGTGGTAGTTATTCCCCACGATGAGACTGGCAGCCATCTCCATGGTGGGATCTACCACATGCAGCTGAGTAGCAGCTGCCTTTGGGATGTGGTCTGCTTCCTGTATTTATGGAGAAGCCTTGGGAATGGTCTCTAGCTTATGGCATGCTTCGACCCTGCATGTAGCTGTGCCATTGTTCAGCAGCCTGCCATGCTCTTGCTGACCTTGGAATTTACAATGGACTTAAATTGCTTGCCGTGTGGTTTGGTAACATCGGAACTGTGCTTTTTTACTTGTCAATCTTGGGTTTGTCAGCCTCAGCAGCCAGCAGCTGTTTGAGTGAAGAAATGCCTCTTGCTCCAGTGGGCTGGGAGCAGGAGGCAGAGCTGGACCCCAAGGTTGAGAGGCTTTCACCCAACCCCTAGAGCCTGGCACTTTGAACTTGGACTTAAAGCCTCCAAATTGTAAGAATAAACTCCTGTTTGTTAAGGCCATCCTATTTGTGGTATATTCCTGTCAGAGCGGCACTAGGTAACTAGAACAGGTGGTATAGTGGTTAAAGCATTCGGCTGCTAACCAGAAGGTTGGCAGTTCGAACCCACCAGCCTCTGCAGGAGAAGACTGAGTCAGTCGACTTGTGAAAAGACTTGCAGCCTTAGAAACCCTATGGGGAACTTCTATTCTGTCCTATAGTGCTACTATGAGTCAGAATTGAGTTGATGGCAGTGGGTGGGGAAAATGGCAAAATTTCTTGTTTCCTCCTTGTGAAAATGTGTTTCTGAAGTGACCCAAGGTAGCGTTCAATGTAATTTGATTTATATAAAATTTTACAGTTACGCATTTACAGTCAGTCCCCAAATTACAAATGAGTTCTGTTCCTTTGCCTGTCTATAAGTTGAATTTGTACGTAAATTGGAATGATTAGGTAGGGTTTGTATCTAATGTCAGTTAGTGAACTATTAGTCTTAGTATATCATGTTGCTTAACATGCAAAAACACATTAAAGAAACACTTCAGATAACACTAAAACACTTTAACATAATAATACAGTAATAATAATGTTTCCTACTTGTTATTACCAACTATTTTATGTACTTCAGATTTTTAGTAGAGGCTTTACAAGGGTTGATGAGTACTATGTGTTGTACCTAAGTCAGAAGTTTATAACTTAGGGACTTCGGTGCTGTCAAAACTTAAGTATAGCTAAAATGGTCTTTTATTTATATGGTAGATAATGCACATTTGTTATAAGCAGTCCACACATGTAGAAAGTTGGAATCAGTTGCCTGAACATTAAACGGTGACCACTGTATGTGGTCATTGAGATATACTTCATTGAGATATACTTTTAAAAACTTCCTGTCCCCTGATGTAATATGAGATCATAAAAGACAGAGTATATATGGCAGGAGACAAATTCTAGCAGATATACATGAGCTAGCAATGACCATTTGGATAAGAGTTTGAGACTTTTGAATGCAAGCATGTGTAGTGTCTTTCTGGTGTTTCTTGACTACTTTTGCCCTTGATGAGTCATTTGGATTTGGATTCCCTGTTAATTTTTAAATTAACAGGTTGCATTTATTCTGAAGACCAAATTGGGGAAAAGATTAAAAAAAAAAAAATTGATAATAAATTTTGGTTTGTGCTAATTGAACCTGAGAATACTATTACTTAAGACTGTACACCATCTTCCCAGCTGTTCCTCACTGCTCCTTTTCAGTCTCATTTGTCCAGTTTGTAGACTGTTGTTGTTAGGTGCCATGAAATTGGTTCCAGCTTATAGTGACCCTATGTATAACAGAATGAAACAGTGCTCGGTCCTGCATCATCCTTACAATCATTGCTATACTTGAGCCCATCATTGCAGCCACTGTGTCAATCCACTAGTTGAGGGTCTTCCCCTTTTTGCTGACCCTCTACCCAGCATGATAATCCTTCTCTATGGCTTGATTCCTTCTGACAACATGACCAAAGTATTAGAAATGAAGTCTGACCATTCAGACTTCTAAAGAACATTCTGGTTGTACTTCCTCCAGGACAGATTTGTTCATTGTTCTCACAGTCCATGGTTCCTTCAATATTTTTTGCGAACACCTCAATTCAAAGGATCATTTCTCTGTGGTCTTCGTTCCTCACTGTACAGCTCTTTCATGCATTTGAAGCTATTGAAAATACCATGACTTGAGTCAGGCACACCTTAGTCTTCAGAGTGTGACACCTTTGCTCTTAAAACACTTTAAAGAGGTTTGTTGCAGCAGATTTGCCCAATGTAATGGTACATCATTTGATTTCTTGACTGCTGCTTCCATGGATGTTGATTGTGGACCCAAGAAAAATGACAACTTCAAACTTTTCTTCATTTATCAAGATGTTGCTTATTGGTCCAGTTGTGAGGATTTTTGTTTTCCTTACTGTTGGGGTATAAGCCATATTGAAGATTGTAGTCTTTGATCTTCATCAGTAAATGCTTCAAGTCTTCATTTTCAGTAAGCCAAGGTTGTGTCATCTGTACATCACAGGTTGTTAATGAGTCTTCCTTCTTAATATAATCCAGCTTCCCTGATTATTTGCTCAGCATACAGATTGAATAAGTATGATGAAAGGATACAATCCCGACACACACTTTTTCTAATTTAAAACTATCTTCTTGTTCTGTTTGAATGACTGCCTTTTGGTCTGGGTATAGGTTCCTCATGAGCACAATTAAGTGTTTTGGAATTCCCATTCTTCCAAGTGTTACCCATACTTTTTTATGATCCACTCATTAAATGCCTTTGCCTAGTCAATGAAACACAAATATAAACATCTTTCTGGTGTTTTTTGTTTTCAGCTAATATCCATCTGATACCAGCAGTGATATCCCTCATTCCATGTCCTCTTCGGAATTGGGCTTGAATTCCTGGCAGTTCCTGCAACCATTTTAATTATTTTCAAAATTATACTTGGATGTGATATTAATTATATGGTTTGATAATTTCAACATTCTGTTGGATCACCTTTCTTTGGGATGGGCACAAATATGGATCTCTTCCAGTCAATTGGTCAGGTAGCTGCCTTCCAAATTTCTTGGCATAAACCAGTGAGCATTTCTACCACTGCATCTTTTTGTTGAAACATCTCAGTGGGTATTCCGTCAATTCCTGGAGCCTTGTTTTTTTCCAATTCCTTCAGCGTAGCTGGGACTTCTTCCTTCAGTATCGTCAGTTCTTGATCATATGCTCTATCATGAAATGGCTGAATATCAATTCTTGTTGGTACAGTGACACTATGTATTCCTTCCATCTTCTTTTGATGCTTACTCTGCCATTCAATACTTTGTCATTAGAATCCTTCAGTATTGCAGCTTGAGGCTTGAATATTTTCTTCACTTCTTTGAGGTTGAGAAATGCTGAGCATATTCTTCCCCTTTGATTTTCCATCTCCAGGTTCTTGCATACTTCATTATAATACTTTACTTTGTCTTCTTGAGCTGCCCTTTGAAATCCTTCTGTTCAATTCTTTTACTTCATCATTTCTTCAATTTGCTTTAGCTACTCTCCATTTAAGAGCAAGTTTTAAAGTCTTTTCTGACATCCGTCTTGGTCGTCTTTTCCTTTCCTGGCTTTTACTGACCTTTTGCTTTTTTCCGTATGGTGTTCTTTATGTCATCCCACAACTCGTCTGATCTTTGGTCACTGGTGTTCAGTGCATCATATCTGTTTTTCTGATGGTCTCTAAATTCAGGTGGGATACACTCAAAATCGTATTTTGGGTCTCATAGACTCGTTTTAATTTTCTTCAGCTGCAGCTTAAATTTACGTATGAGCAATTGATGGTCTGTTACACATTCAGCCCCTGACTTTGTTCTGACTGATGATATTGAGCTTCTCCATTGCATCTTTCCACAGATGTAGTCAATTTGACCGCTGTGTATTCCGTCTGGTAAGGTCAAAGTGTATAGTCACCGTTTATGTTGTTAAAGTATTTGCAATGAATAAATCATTAGTCATAGAAAATTCTGTCATGTGATCTTTGCCATCATTTCTATCGCCAAGGCTACTGATACTTCTTTGTTTCCAACTTTCATATTCCAGTCAGTAGTAATTATCAGTACATCTTGGTTGCATGTTTGGTCAATTTCAGTCTGCAGAACTTGGTAAAAATCTTCAGTTTCTTCATCTTTTGCTTTGGTGGTTGGTGCATAAATTTGAATAAAAGTCATATTAACTGGTCTTCCATGTAGGCATATGGATATTACCCTAATACTGACAGTATTGTATTTCAGGGTAGATGTTGAAATTTTCTTTTTGACGATAAATGTAATGCCATTCCTTTTTAGTTTGTCATTGCCAGCATAATAGACCATATGATTGTCTGATTCAAAATGGCCAATACCAGTCCATTTCAGCTTACTAATGCCTAGATATCGATCTTCATGTGTTCCATTTCATTTTTGACAACTTACAGTTTTCTTAGATTCATATTCCATGGGCTGCATCCAATTATTGATGGATGTTTGCAGCTATTTCTTCTCATTCTGAGTTGTGCCACATCAGTAAATGAAAGGTTTAGAAAGCTTTGTTCCATGCACGTCATTAAGGTAGACTTCACTTTGAGGAGGTAGCTCTTCCCCAGTCGTATTTTGAGTGTCTTCCAACTTGAGGGACTCATTATCTGTGCTATACTAGACAGGTTTCCCTGATATCCATGAAGTTTTCATTGGCTATCTCCCCCCTGCCCCCCAGTGGACGTGACCTGTGTTTCTTCCCAGTCTGTCTTAGTTTGGAAACTGCTGAAACCTGCCCACCTTGAGTCGCCCTGCTGGTATTTGAAATACCAGTGGCATAAATTCTAGCATCACAGCAACATGCAAGCCACCACAGTGTGACAAACTGTCAGACTAGAAACATAATTTACTTGAAGTTCTCCACAAAAGCATAGAAGTTAGTGGACATGCAATTCTCTGCTTACAATACTTACAGTGAAGGGAAAGGTTGGATTATTTAGTGTTGACCTGTTGCTTCATGGAATTTTCTTAGAATTAAAGGCATATCTTAACTCTTTTGGTAGCTATAGTTCTTTGATGTACTTTGACACATAGTATCTCATTTAAACCTTTCCTTAGTGAGGTAAAGTGGAAGTTAGGCAGATGGTGTTACCTTGTTTTACAAATTACACAGCAAAGCTTTACTGACACTGAAGTAGGTGGTGGTGTTGGTATAGGAGCCAGGTCTCAGATGTCTGTAGTATTCTTTTTTCTAGTATGTTATAGCTTATAAATAGATACTGAGAAATAGTTGATTGCATGGTTAGAGAACACTGTAGTTAGAAGTTAGTGGATGGAAAAGAAAAGGGGCATCCTAAGAAACAAAGGCCCTCACTGTTATGGCATACTTGTTTGTGTATATTGGTTGTTTATTATATTTAGGCCATATTCCTTATATTTTAATGTCTGTGTTCTTTTGAAAGTAACAAGCTATGTACCTGTTAAAACAGTGACTTAAAACAAGAGCCTCTTGAATTTTTATTTATTTATTTCCTTTCAGATCTTTTATTTCCCCTACAGGAATCCATAGGGAAGAAGATACAAAATAGCATAAATGTAGGCACACTAAAACAAGGGGAAAGGCTAAAGAGAGTTCTGAATAAATGCGGGGAAAAGAGCCTGAACACCAGAGGTGGAGAAAAGGAAAAGGTATAGCGAGTACCTACAGTAATTGACCTTATTCGTAGCATTACTGCTATGGCACACACTTGGAGAGTTTGATATTGTAAAGGATCAGAGAACTGTTGGCTCTGCTTGAGTCACTTTAAACCTCACTACTCTACCTGAATTGAAGTAGAATTCTGTGGGATGATTGACTTTCTGGCCATGAATAGACACCCAGGAGGGATGCAAGTAGGAAGCAGTGCTTACCTGTTCATGTGCACTCTTCCCCCATTATAGACAGGAAATTATACCAGTGAAACTAAGATGAGAATGACTTCTCCAAAAATATGTATTTTAACACTGCTGTTCAGAAGCAAGTATCTGTAACTTAAAAAGATAGTGGGTTGTGGGATAGTTTTCTTTTGGTGTTTGTTTATACTTTTCTTGTGCGGCATTTTTCATTGAGGGTTGGAGAAGGACAGCAGAAAAGATTTGTTGTTGTTGTTGTTATGTGCTGTTGAGTCATCTCTGACTCATAGCGACCCCTCCTTGGGTTTCCGAGACAGTATCACTATGGAAGTAGATTGCCCAATCTTCCTTCCGAGGAGTGGCTGGCAGGTTTGAACCACCAGCCTTCTGGTTAGCAGTCAAGTGCCTTAGGTACTATGCTACCAGAGTTTATGTTAGTGCTTAGAAAAGCACCTAACACAAAGTACTTTATAAATATTGTTGTTGTTAGAAATTAAAAGAAAAAAATGGGTAACACGTTATGCAGAGGGCAAAATGGATATGTATTCTATTCTTCCTGAAGGAGCCCTGATGGCACAATGGCTATGCACTCGGCTGCTAACTGAAAGGTTGGTGGTTTGAACTCACCAACTGTTCTGCCAGAGAAAAACCAAAAACTAGACCAAAGCCACTGCTGTTGAGTCGGATCTGACTCATAGCGGCGACTCCTTGGATTTCTGAGGCAGTAGTGTAGCGCCTAAGGCATTTGACTGCTAACCAGAAGGCTGGCGGTTCAAACCCACCAGCTACTCCTCTGAAGGAAGGTTGGGCAATCTACTTCTGTAGTGATACTGCCTTGGAAACCCAAGGAGAGGTCGCTATGAGTCGGGTCCGACTTGACGGCACATAACAACACCACCACCACCACCACCACCACCACTACGGAAAGATTGCCCAGTCTTCCTTCCAAGGAGTGGCTGGTGGTTTTGAACCGTCAGCCTTGTGGTTAGCAGCCAAATGCCTTAGGCACTATGCCACTGTAAAGATTGTAGCCTAGGAAACCCCTATGGGACAATTCCATTGTGTCCCATAGGGTCACTGTGAGTTGGAATGTACTTGGTGGCACAATCCCCCTCCCCCAACCCTTCATGAGTAAATGCCTCTTAACAATTTCACTATGTATCTGGGTGCTCACTATTAGTTTCTACGTTTTTGCCTTTAGATTTCACTATGAGATTTAATTTTATAGTGGCCCTCTCACTTGCAGCAGATTCAGGGAATTCAGGGAAATAGTTAATTATGTGACCAGGGAAAGATATGGTATATGCAGATTTGGGTAGATTTCTTGAGCCTTTTATTCTAGGTCAGAACCCAGAAAATGACAGTTTTGACAAAAGACACAAAGTCTGACTGTGACGATCATGTTTTTCCTGCAACAGTAAGTATTTAGTAGAATTCAGCATTGATAATACATTATCCTGGGTAATACTATACACAAAACTGTATTTTTTAAAACCCTCAGAGATTATGGTTTAATATTTTCTAATTTAATTTTTAAATCTGTTAATTTATGATGACCAAAAGGTCATCTAATTTTACTAGAAAATTATGTTATCATCACTTGTTTTTGGTATGGTGTTATATTTAGTAAAGGGTTCTGTTTTCCCTATTTTCATGTACAGGGAAAACAGCTTTGGTAAAATAACCTTTTCCCCTGCCCCTTTTTTATTTAAAGAACTGCTTTGTTCTGTTTTGCGAAGTTATAATTTTTGGAGGCCCCAGGGACCAAAAAAGATTACCTGGGCTGATAATGAATTAAGTGATGGATGCATAAAAGTGTCTATGAGATCTTAAAATGCTTATGCTGTTTAATTCTGCTGGGACTGTGGACACCGTTGTTTAAACCACGTTCCATGTTAGTGGAGCATGGTTCAAAGAGCTGATGAAAACATTTTTAGCTTATTACTGACTTCCTTTTCTGGCTTCCAAGTATCACAGGACAGACTTCCTTAAAACTTTTAATTTCAAAGCTCCACAGAGTTAACCAATAATTCTATCATAATGGTATTTAAAAATTTTAAGAAAGTCAAAAGTCAGATTATTTTATATAACCAAAAAAATACGGAGTTTTTCTTCGGTAATTTATGGAGAAAAATAGTATAATTTTTCTACTGTCACAGTATCAATTTAAAATTCCATTTTAGCTGCCTTTAGCTGAATTTTGAAAGCACCTCGTGCCTGATTAAGGAGGCCAGGTAGCTTAGTGGTTAAGTGCTAAGATACTAATTAAAAGGTTGGCAGTTTGAACCCACCAGATGCTCCGTGGGAGAAAGATGTAGCAGTCTGCTTTTGTAAAGATTTGCAACTTGGAGACTGTATAAGGTAGCTCTCTTCTGTTCTGTGGGGTCGCTATGAGTTAGAATTAACTCGGTGGCAATGGAGTAATGCTGATTAGATTTAAAAATTATGTTTTTTTTTTTTTTTTTCCTTCACAGTTGATCAGGACTAAGCTATGCTATTGGTGAATCTTAAATCACCCTTTGAAAAATTAAGGCCATAAAGCTTCAGTGAGGTAGGGGGCATCCCACTGTAGCTCTACTGAATTAGTTGAAGGGGAAGGTGACCTTTCTCTAGACTTACAGTGTGGCAGGTGTATATATTTTTATTTACTATAATGCACCCACGTGCAATATCTACTTTTCATTCCTCTCTCCCCAGCTTTCTGTACTCTTAACCTTTGGATTTCTAAGAGGAACAATTTCTCTATTCATTTTTTTTATAAAGTTCTGTAGGCTTTCATTTTGAGCTTCTTTTTACAATTAGATAAATTTTTGTTTCTGAGAATAAATAGTTATTTTTAAAAATTGGTTTTAATCTTGGGCATATCACTTAATTGCTCTAAGTCATTATTTTTACATATAAAATATGGAGTTGGATTACTTTTTGGATAAAAAATTCTGTGAAGGTACTGAAAGTTGAGGTTGATCTTTCAGTGGGACTTCATCTTGGTTTTCTTTTTTTTTCACTTTACTCAACTTCATGCATTTCCTGTGTGTGGGTAACTAAGTACAATTCCTTTTTACAAAGGCAGGATTTAGTTTCTAAGCTAACCAGAATTTTGAATTGCAGGCATTTGATATAGCTTAATATTTTACAAATATCTAAATGTATTAAATATTAGAGTACCTATTATGTGTGTACAAAGCACTGTGATAGCTTCTGAAGTAATTGACTAATCAGTAATATTTATTAAGGGCTTTATGCTTCCAAAGAAGCTCTGGTGGCACAGTGGATAAGGCGTTTGGCTTCTAACCAGAAGTTTGGCAGTTAAAATCTACTAACAGCTTCACAGGAAGATGAGGCAATCTACTTCCTTAAAGATTTAAAGCCTTGGAAACCCAGTGGGGGTTGCTGTGAGTTGGAATCCACTGGATGACAGTGGGTTTGGTTTTTATGCTTCCAACATTGTAAAGAACTGTAGGGGCCACTGAAAGTGTTTGCATTGCAATTGGAAAGATAAAAAGATTTGAAAGAAAGAACTGAGTAAGAACAATCCCAATATAGAAGATGACGTGTGCATTATGGTAGTTGTTGGTAATTACAGGTTATGGTTTGTGAGATGAAAATTTTAGGTGGGTACAAAGGGTTAGGGCAATCCTACTTCCGTAGTGATACTGCCTTGGAAACCCAAGGAGGGGTCGCTATGAGTCGGGGCCGACTCGACAGCACATAACAACAAAAACAACAAACAAAGGGTTAATGACAGTCCAGGTTTGTAGGAACATCATGAACAAAGGTACTAGATAGGAATTAATTTGGTGGAGGGGGGAAGAGAGCAGAAGAGAATGGATAGCTGTGGGATATGGACACTTAGTAGGCTCTTTAAGGAGTGGAAGAGATGTATCAGGGTGTAAGTAGTGGTGATAAAATGGATGAAGATTAAGGTATCGGTAGTAGTGGTGGAGAGATAATTTAAAATCTCAGAGGATGTAGGTATATATTTGCAATTATTAAAAATAATTAGAACTCACTGAAATTTGAGCTTAAGGTTTATTCTGAACAATGATTATATATGCATATTGGGAGAGCATTTTGATTCCAGAAAAAGCAAATGCCTCAGAAGCTAGGTACAGTGGGGCTTATAAAGAAAAGAGGAAAGAGAAATACAGAAAATCAAACATTGGCCAATCTTAACATGATTGAATGAACCCTGCCCTTCCACTTTTACTGAGATCATCGAATAGCATCAGTTCACAAGATAGTCTTTGCCCCTTCACCAGCCTTTTTTTTTTTTTTTGCAATTCATATTTAGTGAATCTGGTTTTGAACAGGTAAGAAAGAATTTGCAATTTCTGGTGAAAGAAAAGTTGCTGGTGTATTAATTTTAGTCAGGAAATGTCTTAAAGTGACTATTTGGTTTTGTGGGTTAAAAAAAACCCTAAAATCAAAACAAGACACTTGCTATCAATGTCTTTGACAGAAGGCTTTGTAGCTGTTCCATGAATTCCATCCCATATTCTTAATTATTCATCTGTTGATGGGCATTTGGCTTTTTTCCACCTTCTGGGTATTGTGAATAGTGCTGCAGTGAACATTGGTATACAAGTCTCTTTTTTGAGTCTCTGCTTCCAAGTCTTTTAGGCATATGCATAGGAGTGGAATTGCTGGGTCATATTGTTCTATTTTTAGATTTTTTTTAAGAATAACCACACTGTTTTCCTTAATAGCTGTACCATTTGGCATTCTCACCAGCAATGGGATAAGGGTTCCAGTTTCTCCAGATCCCCACCAACATTTGTTATTTTAAGTTTCAAAAAAATTTTTTATCTGAGCCATCCTAGCCAATGCTGTCGAGTAAGATCTGACCCATAGTGAACCCCTCCTTGGGTTTCCAAGGCAGCATCACTATAGAGGTAGATTGTCCAACCTTCCTTCCAAGGAGTGGCTAGTGGGTTTGAACCGCCAGCCTTCTGGTTAGCAGTCAGGTGCCTTAGGCACTACGCCACCAGAGCTCCTTTGCCATCCTAAGTACAATGGTATATCATTGTGGTTTTCATTTGCATCTTTCTGATAGCTAATGAAACTGAACTTCTCATGTGCTTGGTGGTCATATGAATGTCCTGTTTGGTGAAGAGTCTATTCAAGTCCTTTGCCCATTTTATGATTGAGTTATTTGTCTTTTTGTTGTTAAGTTGTCAAAGTTTCATATCTGTTTTGTTTATTACTAGATTCTTGTTGGAGCTTGTCTTTTCACTTTTTTGGTAAAGTCTTTTGATGAGCAAAAGTTTTTAATTTTTATGAGGTCCCATGTATTTATTTTGTCTGTTTTTTCTTCTGTTATTATATTAGATAATCTATTGCTGAAAGCTAAACCTGATTGCCCCTGAATTTCCTTCCAAGAATTTTATGGTTTTAAGTTTGTCCATTTAGGTCATCATCCATATTGAATTTGCTTTTGTGTGTGACGTGAGGCATAGACCTTATTTCATTTTTCTGAATGTGGAAATCTAATTTTCCTGGTACCATTTATGGAAGAGACTTTTCTTTCCACATTGAATGGACTTAACACTGTCAAAAATCAGTTGAGTATAGATGTGTGGCTTTATTTCTGGACTCTCAATTCCATTCCTTTGTGCCATGTCTTTGATTTCTTGAATCATGCTTTTCCTCAGTATTCTGGAATTCTTGATTTGATTGAATGTTTAATGATTTTTCCTACCTTTGCTGTATTCTAATATAGCTGTAATATTCTTGAATCTTCATGTTGGAATTGTTCTTAGCAGTAATCTAATCCATCTTCCTAACCAATACAGGAATCATATCCTTATTTTTGGAATTGAATTATAATTTTTTTTTTTTATTAGGATTTGGGTGAAGATTTACAGAGTAAATTCACTTTTCATACAGCAGTTCACATATACTTTGTCTCATGTCAT
>NW_006921640.1:2064388-2075381 GCF_000298275.1 Orycteropus afer afer
AAGATTATCTTCTGTGTCTGTGTTAATTGGTTTCCCTTTTCTTTGTTGAAGAGGGTCTGTGCAATCCTTCTGCCTAGTCCGCCATCTTGCCCCGCCTCGAATGTTATAATTTTGCTTGAATACTTAAACCAGTTTTTAAGGCAGCTCTTTATATTGGTAGATCTTGTTCTTTAGGCTAACATCTGCCTCCCCTAGCTTTATCTGGAGATTACTGAATTTAATCCATTTTCAGTATTCCAGTCCTTCAAATATTTGAGAACAGTTTTGATATCTCCTTCTAAACTTCATTTTTTCAGTCTAAGCAGTTCATCTCGTATTTTAGGATTCCCTCCCATTATTCTTGCCCATCTTTTGTGTTTCTTGAATCTTAATGAATAACCGAAATTGAACAGAATATCCTTTAAGAAGTCAAATATGATGTTTTTAGTAGGAAGCAACAGAAAATTCCTTCTCATCGTGCTAAACAGTAAAAATTTTACATTTTTCAGTTTGAATGATGTACGTGGGCACTGAGAATTGGGTACATATACATGTGTGACCTGTTGTTCCTATTAGTTGCAGTTAATGGATCAAATTGTATACCCCAAATAGATGTGTTGGATTTGTAACCCCTAAACCTGTTGATGTAACCCATTTAGAAATAGGGTTTTCTTTGTAATGTTAATGAGACACTATCAGTGTTGGGTGTATCTTTAATCATTTTTGATAAATAAAAAGGGCAGATTTAGTCACAGAGAAAAGCCAGTACCAATGGGGGAAATAGAGGTGCCAAATAGAGATCTCCAAGAAGAACCACTAGAGGAAATGAGATAATTTTCCCTTGGGGTGAGAGAGAGCTTTCTCCTAGAGCCACTGCTCTAAATTCAGACATCGCACCTCGTAAACTGTGAGGAAATAAATTTCTGTTCTTTAAAACTACCCACTTGTATTTCTGTTACAGCAGCACTAGCTAACTAAGACAATTGCCATTGAGTTGGCTCCAACTCATGGTGACTTTGTATACAGCAGAATGAAATGTTGTCCTGTCAGTGGACTATCTAGTGCATCTTTTTGTACGTTGTTCATGTTATCAGGAGGGACCAGTCCCTGGAGAAGGATATCATGCTTGGTAGAGGATCAGTGGAAAAGGGATAGACCCTCAGCAAGATGGATTGACCCTGGCTGCAGTAATGGGCTCATGCATAGCAACAATTGTGAAGGTGGTGCGAGGCTGGACAGTGCTTCATTTTATTGTGCACAGGGTTATTATGAGTTGGAATCAACTCAGTGGCACCTAACAACAGCATCAGTGTACATTAATTCATTTAAACATCACAATAAGTCCATGCGATAGGAACTGTTAATACCTATATTTAACAGTGGAGGAAATTGAGGCCCAAAGAACTAATTTGCTCAGTTTCTTACAGCTAGTAAGTAGTAGAAGTAGGTTTCAAAACCATGCAGTGTTGTCTTATAACTCTTGTTTTTTAGCCATATGTTCTACAGGCATGTGTCCTTTTTTGCAGGCTGAGAGGTTCATTTCATACTTTTGGCTTATGCATGCAGCTTATGCACGTGTTATGTTCAGTATTCTTTGCCAGTATCACAATCTGATTGGTCTTAATGTTAGGTACTGTTGAGTCTGCTGTGACTCAGAATGACCTTATGTATAAAATAATGAAATGTTGCCTGGTCCTGCACCATCCTCACTTTAGTAGGTATGTGTGAGCCCATTGCTGCAGCCATTGTGTCATTTCATCTCATTGAGGGTCTCTCTTGTTTTTGCTGACCCTCTACTTTACTAAGCATGATGTCTTTTTCCACTGATTAGTTCCTCCTAATGACATGTCCAAAGTAAGAGAGACAAAGTCTTGCCATTCTCGCTTCTAAGGAGCATTCTGACTGTATTTGATCCAAGACACACGTGTTCATTCTTCCAGCAGCCTGTGGTGTATTCACTATTCTTTGCCAGTGCCACAATCCAAATGCATTAATTCTTCTTCACCATGCATATGAAGTGATTAAAAAGAGCATGGCTTGTGTCAGGCACACCTTAGTCATCAAAGTGACATCTTTGCTTTTTAATGTTTTTAAAGAAGTCTTTTGCAGCAGATTTTCCCAAGCAGTATGTTGTTTGATTTCTTGACAGATGCTTCCGTAGGCATTAATTGTTGATCCAAGAACAATGAAATCTTTGACAACTTAATGTCTTTGCATTTATCATGTTGTTTATTGATCCAGTTGTAAGAATTTTTACTTTCATTATGTTCATGTGTAATCCATACTGAAGGCTATAATCTTTTACCTTCCTCAGTAAGTGCTTCATGTCATCTTCACTTTCTATAAACAAGGTTTGTGTCATCTACATGTCTTGAATTGTTATTGCGTCTTCCTCCAGTCCTGATGCCATGTTCTTCTTCATATAGCTGAGCTTCTCAGATTATTTGTTCAACGTATAGATTGAATAAGGTGAATGGATACACCTTTTCCAGTTTTAAGCCTTTCTCTGTTTGAAGAACTGCCTCCTGATCCATATACAGGTTCTATATGAACACAATTAAGTATTCTGGAATTACTATTGTTTGCACTGTTATCCATGATTTGCTGTGATCCACACAGTCAAATGCTTTCACATAGTCACTAAAACACAGATAAACCTCTATCTGGTATTCTCTGCTTTCTGTAAAGATACATCTGATAATCAACACTAACATCCCTCATTGTACTTCCTCATTTGAATCTGGCTTGAACTTTTGGCAGTTCCCTGTCAGTATATAGCTACAGCCACTTTTCAGTTATTGTCAGCAATAATGATAGGATTGCTTTTCTGGTAATAGAAATTTAATTCTTTCTTTCTCTCTACACCCCTTCTCCTTTTTTTTAGGCTGCCACATGACATTTTTGACTCATTCATTGAGTTTAAAATTAACACCTTCAGGAGTGTTTTTTGTAGGAGCCCGGTTCATCTCTCACTATATTTGTACAATTGATAAACATAGGTATAGAACTTAAAATGTTGTTAGCTACGTCTGCCAGATTTTTGCCATCTGTTTATTTTATAAGTCTGCTTTCCTTGTTTCTGTGCACATACTGTGGGGACACTGTTGGCACAGTGGATAAAGCATTTGACTCCTAACCAAAAGGTCAGTTGTTCAAATCCACCATCTATTTTGAGGGAGAAAGATGAGGTAGTCTGCTTGCATAAGGATTTAAAGCCTTGAAAACCATATGGGGCAGTTGTATTCTGTACCATAAGGATGTTACAAGTTGGAATTGACTCAGTGTCAGTGGGTGGAAATATAATTGTGTAAATAGAGTTGCGCACAGTGATGTATGGTTTAATACTTAGGTGTTCTTTTGTTAAATGTTAATAGTGTGGAGGACAGTTCTTTTAATAAGGGGGATTATGTTGGTCAGGGTCTTCATGGCAAGTAACAGATTAATCACAAAGGTTTTTAGTTGCTCCAGAATAGTTGGGAAAGCTGAACAACTCTAGGCTAAGTTTCTGGGTACAACTACCAAAAGCAGACTAAAGGGCTAGGGTACCTCATTTATTCTAGTGCCCTGCTTAGCATTTTATGCTGTAACCATACTGAACAGCTTGCCATGTTCTCTTACTTCTAGGTCTTTGTATGTGCTGTTCCCTTTGCTTGTATACTCAGCCCTCCTCTTTACCTGGCTAATGCTTCTCATCCTTCAGATCTCATTCTAAATGTTACTTTAAAATTTTTACTGATTCTTCTATCTTAATCTTCCTCAGACATTTAGCTGCTCTTTCCTTCCATTGTACCTAATAGTTCCCCTGTCATAGTACTAGCAATTCTATTGTTGCTTGTTGGTCTCTTTCCTTGCTGTCACTGTCCCACTGCATAGAACAATGCTTGAATGTAGGGAGTTATATGGTGCAGATTTGAAAAATTACTAATTACACATTTTAAGCTTCATTACCACGAAATAGATGCCAATCACTAACTTCTACGTTGTAATATGTAATTTTTGTAATTATAATTGACCTGACAGATTTTTGCTTTAGTTTAAATATAATACCCTTTATAGCATGTCTGATGTAACTTAATAAAGATTACACAACTGATGTGTTTGCTAATAATTGTTTGATGTTTAAAAACTGGGAATCTGAGAGGTTTTAAACTAGATGATGAAAAAAATAGACTTTCAAAAATTAACTTTGAATTTTGTATTTAAAGAAAAGTAATAAAGATAGCACAGAGAGTTCCTCTTTACTTCTCACCCAGTTTCCTCTTTTGTTAACATATTACACTGTAATAAGGTGTTTTAGTTACTACGTAGTGCCTAAGGCATTTGACTGCTAACCAGAAGGCTGGCGGTTCAAACCCACCAGCCACTTCTTGGAAGGAAAACTGGGCAAATCCACTTCCGTAGAGATACCACCTCGGAAACCCAAGGAGCGGCTGCTGAGTTGGAACTGACTCAGTGATAGTGAGTTTTTTTTTTTTTTTTTTTTAAAGTGCCACTCTAACAAGATACCACAGATAGGTGTCTCGAACAACAGGAGTGTATTCTCTTACAGTTTGAGAGGCTAGAAGTCCGAGTTCAAAATGCCAGGCCGTAGGGGCTGGGTGAAAGTTCTTTGACCTAGGACTTCAGCTCTGTCTCTTGCTCCTGGCCCACTGAAGCTAGGGATGTCTCTTCACTCAGGCAGATGCTGGCTGCTGAGGCTAACAAGCCCAAGGTTGACAAATAAAATTACATAGTCCCAGTATTACCAAACCATGTGGCAAGCCATTGATTCAAGTCCCATTAACACTCAACAAGATCCGAACACAACATGGCAGGCTGCTGAATAACGACTCAGCTACATGCAAGATTCAAGCGTGCTAAAAGCTAGAGAGACCTTTGTCAAAGTTGCTTCTTATATACTGGAAGCAGACCACATCCCTAAGGCAGCTACTCAGCTGCTTCAGTAGATTCCACCATGGAGTTGATTACCAATCAGTTACTACATCCAGCTGCCCAGCCACTCAAAACTAGGCCCAGCCAAGGTGACACATAACCTTAACTATCACATAGGGGATGAGCCCGAAGAGGGTCGCTGTCCAGCGCGGGTAGAATCCAATTTCTAGGCACCTAACTTTGAGAAAAGGAAAGTAGCTGTATTTACATAGTGCTAGGTAAGGAGCTATGGGAGCTCTGGTAGCATAGTGGCTACAGCACTTGACTGCTAACCAGAAGGCTGGCGGTTCAAATTCACCAGCCACTCCTCGGAAGGAAGATGGGGCAATCTACTTCCGTAGTGATACTGCCTCGGAAACCCAAGGAGGGGTCGCTATGAGTCGGGTCCGACTCGACGGCAAACAACAACAACAACAACAACAAGATAAGGAGCTAAGAGGAAGCTTTCCTCAGAACTGACTCCTCAAAGTAAGTGTGATTTATAGCTTTATGGGGTTTGAAAAGAAGGTTATACAAATTCATTTGACTTTTAAGAGATCTTATGTGTAGGGATTTAGGCTGTTGGAGGTGTTCATGCAGAGGTCATACATTGCATATTCTAGAATTGGTGACTTTAGCATGGTCAGTGAGGGCATTTTTGCAGGGCATATGTCACTGGGACATTTTTGGAACAAGGCTAGAGTGTTGGGCACATGGTCCACTGGCCTGATCTGGTCGGAATGATGTATTCTTGTTGTCTCCTGCTTTGAACTGCTGGTGAAGTTATCATAGAAAGTTACTAATTGGAAGAGCTATGGGGGCATGGACTGTGTTAGAGTATTACCACAGTATATTTGTCAAAACTAAGAAACTGACATTGGTATATTACTGTTAACTCCGGATTTTATATGAATTCAACGAGTTTTTCCATTTATGCCCTCTTTCTGTTCCAGAATCCAATCCAGAGTCCCACATTCCATTTAGTCATCATATCTCTTTCGTTGGCACTGGTTTGTGACAGTTTCTCAATCTTTTCCTGTTTTTCATGACCCAGACAGTTTTTTTAAAAAAATTTTTATTGTGATTTGGGTAGATTCCACCATGGAGTTGATTTCTGTTCCAGAATTCATTTTCAATACAGCAGTTCATACACATTTTGTCTTATGACATTGACTGCAATTCCCCACAGTGTAACAGCTCTCTTCCCACTTCCTCCCCATAGTTGCCTCTTCCCTGTATCCTTCTTTCCATGCATTCTTGTCCCCCAAGCGGTCTCCTTGTGCATACACTGCCCTTCTGTTCTCCGTGATTGAGCTTTCCAAGGAGTGTGTCTGCCTAATGTAAATGTTCAGCCCATATGCTTGTTTTTTATTTGGTTGGAAGTCACAGGAGTGAGTTCAATTCTGGACCAGAGGGAAGCTAGTGGCCATAGTTTCAGGGGTTTCACCAGTCTCTATCAGACCAACAAACCTGGTCTTTTTATTATTATTATAATTATTTTGAGTTTTGTTCTACATTGTTCTCCCACTCTATCCAGGATCTCCTACACAGGTCCCCCTCCAAGTGGTTGTCAGTGGTAGGCAGGACCATCTAGTCCTTCTGGCCTCATAGTCATATATACCAACCCAGACACTTTTGAAGGGTACTAAGCAGGTGTAGAGAGCTCTGATGGTGTAGTGCCTAAGGCATTTGACTGCTAACCAGAAGGCTGGTGGTTCAAACCCACCAGCCACTCCTCAGGAGGAAGATTGGGCAATCTACTTCTATAGTGATACTGCCTTGGAAACCCAAGGAGTTGTATTCAACTTGACGGCAGTATGTTTGGTTTGGTTTGAATCAGGATATAAAATTGGAGACCTAGGAGAAGATACAGAGTAGAAGGAGAATTGGATTGAATATTTCAGTTTATAAATTTTGAAATGTTTATTTAATAGTTTTTTTTTTTATATAAACTTTTCATCTTTAGTTTTATGGCTAAATAATTCACTACTTCACTTGTGTGCATGCATTGTTTCCTTCTGCAGACATTTCTTAGTACCTGCTATATGTTTTACATTATACTGGGTCATGGGAATCCCCTGGTGAATAAGGTAATAAGCATGTTGATGTTGAATAAGTAGTTACAAGTTGATACCTTTTAGATTCCTAGTACAAGATACTCTGAGGCCTTGTTTAAAAAAAAAAAAAAAAAAAAAAAGCCTAGGAGAGCAGGAATGCATCTCTAAGGTCATACTGTTGTTTAAATTGAGATGAAAGAATGCGTAGAGGTTACTTTAGAGAAGAGCTGGAAGTAACTTTTTAGGCAGTGGAGAGAGCATTTGGGAAGTCTTCGAGGAGGAAAAAAACATGATACTTTTGAGGAATTAAAAAAGGCCAGTTGGCTGATGCGTGGAGCTTTAGGGAAGAGTTGCAGGAGGTAAGGTGAAGTGATAATGCAGGGCCTTGTGGCCTGTGCATATGGGCTTAACTCTCAGGGCAGTGGGAAGCCACTGAAGGCTTTTAAAAGCAAGTCAGTGATATGATCAAAATGACATTGTAAAATAAGTTTCCTTGCAGTAGAGGGGATATGGGTAGTTTAGGCTGTTAAAAGATCCCAGAAGAAAAATGATGGGCTTTTGATAATAATGGTGGCAATGTAAATGAAGAGAATGGGATAGATGAGAGAAATTTAGGAAGTAAAATTAATGGGGAGAAATATTGTTTAATTCTCATTTTAATACTTTGTAGATGTGTAACCTTGGGCTTTATCTCTTTCATGCCTCAATTTCTTTATCTGTAGAATGAATAATAATAGTAGTAGTGTGTACATTGTAGGGTTTATGTGAGTTTTAAATCCATTAAAATAATTTAGAACCATTGTTGGCATCAGATTCTCTATATGCAGGCTATTATTATTACTAGTGGTGAGTGGTTGGATGAGTTGGGTTGAGGGACAGGTAGCAATCAAGAATGCCATTCATATATCTTACATGAGTGACTAGGTACATGCTGATACCATTTACTGTGTAGGAACATTAGAGAAGGAGCAGGACAGGGGACTGGAAAGAAGATGAGTTTATTTTAGATATGTTGCGAGTCCTGTAACTGTGAGATATCCAAATGGAGATGCCAAGGAGAAAGTTAGCTATGGATCTAGAACCTACAAGATTTGTGTCTAGGATAGAGAGACAAACTTAGGAATTGTTAGCGTATAGATGGTAATAGAAGTCCAGAGAATGAATATGGTTTTAGGAGAGATTATAAAATGAGAAAAAGTCCTAACAAAATGCCCTGAGAACCTCCAAAAATATTTAGTAGTAGTTCAGAGTAAAGGGAACCCACAAGCATTTTCAAGAGATCCAGGAGGAAACCAGGAAGTCTATAGTATCATGGAAACCAATATATAGGACATGGCTGACTGTTGAATGCTGCTGAATAGTCAAGAACCAAAAACCAAACTCAATTGCCATCGAGTCAGATTCGACTCATACCGGCCCCCTCCTTGGGTTTCTAAGGCAGTATCACTACAGAAGTAGATTGCCCAATCTTCCCTCCGAGGAGTGGCTGGTGGAGTTTCCATATTGGAGTGAATGGTAGCATAGTGGCTAAGGCACTTGACTGCTAACCAGAAGGCTGGCGGTTCAAACCCACCAGCCACTCCTCGGAAGGAAGGTTGGGCAATCCTACTTCCGTAGTGATACTGCCTCGGAAACCCAAGGAGGGGTCGCTATGAGTCAGGGCTGACTGGACGGCACATAACAACAACAACAACAGGAGGGGAAGAAATGCAGACTGCCTTTTGAGATGTTTGGACATTGAAGAAGTTGCAGGAGGGAGAGCTAGAAGAGACTATGATCTAGAGAAGTTTTTTTTAATTTTAAGTTGGGGTAGGCTTGAGTGTGTTTAAATAGAGGGAAGAATAAGCCAGTAGAGAAGCAAAAGAGGTAATTTAAATAAGATTTCTGAAAAGTTGAAAAGTTTGATCTAACATAAAATAGACGCTTTCTCAATTGCATA
This sequence comes from Orycteropus afer afer, assembly GCF_000298275.1. Lineage (NCBI taxonomy): Eukaryota > Metazoa > Chordata > Mammalia > Tubulidentata > Orycteropodidae > Orycteropus > Orycteropus afer. The sequence goes on from NW_006921640.1 coordinate 2,073,275, forward strand.
AGGAAGGAATGAGGAAGTAATACAATTTGTATTTGATTGCTTTTGTGAGTATGTTATATTTTAAACAATCATATATAATATTTACAATTGCTTTATCGGGTACATTCAGCCTGTGGCTTATTGAATTTTTTCTATTAACATACTTAAGGATTTTGCTCAATTCTAGTAGTAGAAGTATCAGGTAGTCCATGCCCTTGATGAACTTAGTTGAAGTATTTAAGGATGTAGAACAAAAATATGAAAGAATTAAAATTATATACAACATGAGAAATTCTACAGTCCTTTCAAAGGCAATGTATCTTCATTTTTTTTTTTCCAGGCTACTAGGGAAAATTAAGTTAGATTCTGTGGTAGTTTATCGTGTTCAAAACGTTGTAGTTTCTAACCTTACACTGAAAGAATAATATGATTGTGACTTGGAAGTGAACTTAGCTGGTTCTGTACTAAATGAATCTTAGTTTGACATTTTTCTTTTCCTCTTAGATAATTTTAACTATAGGCTATGAAGAGGGCTAATTTTTATGGTAATATCTTTTCTTTATTTTAACTTAGACCACAGTGCTGATCACTAGTTTCTAATCTGGTAGATACTATTTAGAAAGAAATTGCTTCTTTTATGAGGGAAATTATTCTTAAATAAAGCATTAAAATGCACGTTTGAACATAGGGTTGACCTTTTGCTTAACAAGGGTTGTTTTTGGTCATGGTTACAATTTCGTTCCTTTGGGTGTGGTATTGATTGACTTTGGAAATTAATTTAAAATTAAACCTCATTAGGTAGCCATTACTACTGCATTTACATTCTTCTTTAAATCCTTAGTGGAAATGTGCTATTTACTCAAAATAGAACCCTCTGTATTGAAGTTTTCTTGAAAAACTGTATATAGCATTGTAGTTATAAATAACTCTTGCTTTAAAGAAACATTTTCCTTTTTTGACGGGTCTTTTATAAGAAATTTTAGTGTTGTTGTTGTTATGTGGTGTTGAGTTGGACCCGATTTATTGTGACCCCTCCTTGAGTTTTCAAGGGGGTATCACTACAGAAGTAGATTGCCCAACCTTCCGAGGAGTGGCTGGTAGATTTGAACTACAGCCTTCTGGTTAGCAGTCAAGCTCCTAAGAAATTTTATGTAATTTGTGGTAATGATATACTTTGAAACCTTTTACATCATTATATTTAATTTTCTGAACTCATTCTATAGCAGTGAATAAGGAAGACATGGATCCTGCTCTCAAGCTTCCAGTCTAATGGTGAAAGCACATTGAGCAAGAATGGTTAGTGTTGAGGAAAGTAAGAGGTCTAAAGTGAGTATATATGAGAGCTAGATGGGGCAGTCTACTTCCGTAGTGATACAGCCTCAGAAACCCAAGGAGGGGTCACTATGAGTCAAAATTGACTTGATGGCATATTACAACAACAACATAACCTAGTTTGTGGGAAGTCATTGACAAAAAAACCTGTCTAGTAATGTGAAATATGAAACATTAGGAATGAGTAGAATTTAGGAGAAGTGGGGGGGGACATTGTTTTAGGCTGAGGGAACGGTATGAAAATGTGCATGGAGAATGCGGGGTACTGTGAAAGATAACCCATAAGACAGCCCACATAGGGTGAGCAGAGCATAGTGACTAGGGCCAGTTGGTGGAAGATGTAAGGATTTCAACTTTATTTTAAAGCTTATGGAAAGCCATGGATGAGTTTTAAGGGGTGTGTTGGGAAGATAAGATTTGGGTTTTTGTACGATGACACTGGTTGCAGTAGAATGGAGCAAAAAATAGATTGGTGGGAAGTTTGAGCAAATGTGAGGATATCAGCTAACCTTCTGGAATAGTCTTAGCCAGTGATGATGTGGGTACTTTGTGAGAACTCTGTGTTAAACTCCATATCCTTAAGAGGCTGCTGAAATAAGCAGGTGAAAAATGCATAAAGCTTTATTTAGCATATGCATATAATTTTTGAATTCCATTTAAAGATCCTAAAGATAAATACAGGAGCTCTGGTAGCATAGTGGCTAAAGCACTTGACTGCTAACCAGAAGGCTGGCGGTTCAAACCCACCAGCCACTCCTCGTAATGAATACTTATTGAGTATCTTGTAATAAACCTG
>NW_006921640.1:2075481-2093292 GCF_000298275.1 Orycteropus afer afer
ACCAGAAGGCTGGCGGTTCAAACCCACCAGCCACTCCTCGGAAGGAAGGTTGGGCAATCCTACTTCCGTAGTGATACTGCCTCGGAAACCTAAGGAGGGGTCGCTATGAGTCGGGGCCGACTCGATGGCACATAACAACAACAACAACAACAACAAAGATAAATACATACCTATTGTGAAATCTTTATTAACTTTTTTCTCTCAGGGAGATTTTGTTTTAAAATGAAAATTTTCCCCTCATGGTATTATTTTTTTTTCAAATTTTTATTGTGATTTGGGTGAAGGTTTACAGAGAAAATGCAGTTTCCATGCAGCAATTTACATACACTTTGTCTCATGACATTGACCACAGTTTCCCACAGTGCAGCAGCTCTCTTCCCACTTCCTCCCCATATCCACCTCTTCCCTGTGTCCTTCCCTCTCATGTACTCCTGCTCTCCACCCCCAGCCATCTCCCTGTGCATACACGGCCCTTCTATTTGCCCATGATTGAGCTCTCCAAGGAGTGTGTCTAGCTAATGTAAATGTTCAGCTCATATGACTGTCTTTTGTTTGGCTGGAAGCCACAGGAGTGGGTTCAGTTTCAGACCTGAAGAGCACCTGTAGTCTCAGGGGTCCCACCAGGCTCTATCAGACCAGCAAATATGGTTCTCCCCCTCTCTCTTTTTTTTTTTTTTTTTTTGTGATTTTTTTATTAGGATTTGGGTGAAGATTTACAGAGTAAATTCACTTTTCATACAGCAGTTCACATAGATCCCGTTCCAAGTGGCTACAGTGGTAGCTGGGCAACATCTAGTTCTTCTGATCTCATTGTCATATAGGCTGAGGATCTCAGGGTGTACCACTCCCTTGGAGTAATTGTTTCTGTGAGTCTTCATTCTTCTTTGCTCTGGATGAGGAGAGACCCACTGTTGCATCTCAATTGCTGCTTGCAAGCTTTTAAGAGCCCAGTCGTTATTTGCCAATGTAGGATGTGGAACAATGTTTTTGTGTAGTATGTTATGCCAGTTGTGCTTGATGTCCCCTGTGACCATGGTCCCAAGCCCGCAGGTCCAACTACTTGTTCCTTCAGCTCTACTGTATACCTGGAAATTCTTACAGGACATATAAATAACACTTGTAGAAACACTGTCTGCCAACCCTATACAAGCTCATGGGCACACTTCCCCCCTGTGTAGACATACCTGATTGTTTTGCCTGTCCACCCATCTGTCCACCCCATAGATCAGTGTTTGCCATCACTGAAAGCACAGTACTGTATGTGCGAAAGGGTTCATCTTTGTTGTCTGTACTTCCCGTGTACCTCTCTATGTCTTCCTCTTCCTCAAAGCCGCGGTGTTGATCACTCACATTTGGTACATTGCCTTTCCCTTTACCCAAATCAATACTTATCTCTACCTATCTTGCAGTGTTCCCTTCCCTCCTCTCCCACCCCTGGTAACCAACAAAAAAAGTTTCCTTCCATATATAAACCTTTCATTGACTTTTTACAATAATGGACTAATACAATATTTGTCCTTCTGTGATTGACTTATTTCACTCAGCATAATGTCCTCCAAGTTCATCCACATTATACGGTGTTTTGCAGATTCTACATTAATCTTTAGGGTTGTATAGTATTCCATTGTCTGTATGTATCATAGTTCGGTTATCCATTTTTCTGTCGATGGGCATCTAGATAGTTTCCATCTTTTTGCTATTGTAAATAGTGCTGTGATGATTATGGGTGTGCATTTATCTTTTCTTGTCCTAGTTGTCACTTAAAATGAAATGTTATTTTTAATACTAAAATTATAAAGTCTTTAGTCATACAGTTTTTTTAAAAAATAAATAATAATTTCTTTCAGTTTTAAACTTGTATCAAATACTTGGCCCTTAATTAACTGGTTAGTTAGGGAATCCATTCTGCCTAAATTTTAAATAATATAGTGCCATTTAAAATCTGGAGGCTGAAACTAAGAGAGTAAGGCTCTGGTGACCATAGCCAACCCTAAATACAAAGATAGTTAGATCTGAATTTGGGACTTTAAAGGATAAAAAGAATCTTTTTGAGTGAAAAATGAAGCTTGTTAAGTGAGCACGATTTCAGGGACTGGTGGAGCGCAAATGTCAGTGCTTGAGGGCCCTTAGGATAAAACCATGGTATGGTTCTGGCCAGAAGATTTATTTTCATCCTTAATCCACCTCAAATAAACAAGAGACTGCTACTAGAAAACCTTTCATGTTCCTTGATTTGTCTCTCCTTTCCAAGAGGAGTAATGAGCCTTAAAGGCTGCAGCCTTAAAAACCCTATGGGGTGGTTCTACTCTGTCCTATAAGGTCACTATGAATTGGAATTTGTCAGACATTTGGCTGCTAACCAAAGTCAGTGGTTCAAACCACTAGCTGCTCAGCAGGAGGAAGATGAGGCAGTCAACTTCTCTAAAGATTTATAACCTCAGAAATCCAGTGAGGGTCACTATGAGTTGGAATCGACTCATTGGCAGTGGATTTGATTTGGTTTTGGGTCCAAGAGAAGTAGAAACATTATATAGCAGATTTATTAGCTATAATGAGAGAACTTAAGAATTTAATTTTGAGGTCCCTAAGAGGAGCTTTGATGGTATAGTGGTTAAGGTATTTGGCTGCTAACCAAAAGGTCGCTGGTTTGAACCTACTAACTACCCTGTGGAAAAAGATGGGGCAGTCTGCTTCTGTAAAGATTTACAGCCTTGGAAACCCAGTGGGGGGTTCCTGTGAGTTGGAATCAACTCAAAGACATTGCATTTCTGTTTGAAAGGAGTGTTAAAATTGCTCTGGTGGTGCAGCGGTTAAAGCATTTGTCAGCTAACTAAAGGGTCAAGAGTTCAAACATACTAACCACTGGGCAGGAGACAGATGAGTTAGTTGCTTCTGTAAAAATTTATAGCCTTAGAAACCCCATTGGGCAGTTATACTTTGTTTGATAGGGTTGCTGTGAGTAGGAATTTAGTCAGTGGCGATGAATTTGGTTTTTGGTTCAAAGGAATGTTAAAAAGTCTTGGTGGCGCAATGGTTAAGCATTCAGCTACAAACCAAAAGTTAGGCGGTTCAAACCTTTCAGCCTCATTATGGGAGAAAGTTGTAGTAGTCTGCTCCCATAAAGACTACAGCTTTAAAAACCATATGGGGCAGTTCTACTCTGTCCTGTATGAATCAGAATTTGATTCGAAGGCAGTGAGTTAAAGGAGTATGTTGTTATTGTTAGATGCCATCAGGTCAGCTCTGTCTCATAGCAATCCTGTGTACAACAGAACGAAACACTACCCTGTCCTATGCCAGCCTCACAATCCTTGCTATACCTGAGCCCATCGTTGCAGCCACTGTGTCAATCTATCTCATTAAGGACCTTCTTCTTTTTCATTGACCCTCCACTTTACCAAGCGTGACATCCTTCTCCAGGGAATGATCTCTTCTGACAACATGACCAAAATAAACGAGATGAAGCCTGGCCATTCTCACTTCTAAGGAGCATTCCAGCCGCACTTCTTCTAGGCCAGAGTTGTTTGTTTTTCTGGCAGTCCATGATACTTCTATTATTCTTCCCCAACACCTCAACTCAAAAACATCAACTCTTCTTCTGTCTTCTTTATTCATTGTTCCAGCTGCCATGCATATGAGACATTTGAAAATACCATAGCTTGGGTTAGGCCCACCTTAGTCTTCAAAGAGACATCTTTGTTCTTCAGCACTTTAAAGCAGCAGATTTGCCCAGTGTAATACATCATCTGATTTCTTGACTGCTGCTTCCATTGTTGTTTATTTTGGAACCAAGTAATATGAAATCTTTGACAACTTCAGTCTTTTCTCTATTTATTGCGATGCTGCTTATTGCTTACTAGTCCAGTTGTGAGGATTTTTGTTTTCTTTATGTTGAGGTGTAATCCATACTGCAGACTGTAGTCTTGAATCTTCATCAGTAAGTCCTTCAAGTTATCTTCACTTTGAGCAAGCAAAGTTGGATCGTCTGCATATCGCAGGTTGTTAATATGTCTTCCTCCAATCCTGATGCCACGTTCTTTTTCATATAGTCCAGCTTCTCATATTATTTGCTTGATGTACAGATTGAATAAGTATGGTGAAAGGATTCAACCCTGACAAATACCCTAAACCATGCAGTATCCCCTTGTTCTGTTCAAATGACAGCCTCCTGGTCTATGTATAGCTTCCTCATGAACACAAAGAAGTGTTCTGGGATTCCCATTCTTCTCAGTGTGATCCATAATTTGTTGTGATCCACACAATCAAATGCTTTTGTGTAGTCAATAAAACACAAGTAAACATCTTTCTGGTGTTCTTTGCTTTCAGCCAAGATCCACCTGAGGTAAGCAGTGATATCCCTTGTTCCACGTCCTCTTCTGAATCCAGCTTTTGTTTCTGGAATTTCTCTGTCAATATGCTGCTGCAACTATTTTCTCATTATCTTCAGCAGAATTTTACTTGCATGTGATATTACTGATTTTGTTCAATAATTTCCACATTCTGTGGCATCACCTTTCTTTGGAATGGGTACAAATGTGGATCTCTTCCAGTCAGTTGGCCAGGTAGCTGTCTTCTAAATTTCTTGACATAGACAAGTGAGTGCCTCCAGGGCACATCCATTTGTTGAAGCATCTCAGTGGGTATTCCATCAATTTCCTGGAGCCTTGTTCTTCACCAATTTCTTCAGTGCAGCTTTGACTTCTTCCTTCAGTACCATTGGTTCTTGATCATATGCCACCTCCTGAAATAGATGAACATCAACCAGTTCTTTTTGTTACAGTGGCTGTGTATTCCTTTCATCTTCTTTTGATGTTTCCTGCATCATTCAACATTTTGCCCATAGAATTTTACCATATTACAACTCGAGGCTTGAAATTTTTCCTCAGTTCTTTCAGCTTGTGAAATGCTGAGCGTGTTCTTTTCTTTTGATTTTCTAACTCCAGGTCTTTGTACATTTCATTGTAAAGGAATGTAGATAATCTTTAGGAGAAGATTTGAAGGGAAGGATAGAGGCAGTGAATGGAAGAAAAAGAGAGTGGAGGGAAGGAAACTTGCTTTCATATAAAGATCGTGCTTTAGTCAGAGAAAGAACCAACAGAAGAGGAGAGATTACACTACTCTAGAAACTCTATTGCTTAATTTGCAAAAATACTAGAAAAGCACACTGATCAGTAACCAAGGCATGCTGAATGCGCATGGTTTCTTTATGATATGCCCTTGCACTGTTGCTCCAAACAGTTGAGCTATAATTCTTCTAAGAGATGTATTTCTTTTTAAACCTTTTGATGTCAGTTGCCTTTGTTACTGTAATTTCATAGTTTGTTAAATGTTGTCTGACTTGATTAATTACAACATCAAAAAGAAAATTATTTTAATGAAAAATCTGTTAAGTACTTTATAAAAGATGATAAAGGTAATTTGCTAAAAATAATTCCTCTTAGATTAGATGTAGGTAGTAAAAAATTGGGGAAAACAGACTTGAACTCACTTCTGTGGCTTGCAGCCAAAGAATAGGCATATGAGGTGAACATTTGCATCAGGAGATAAACTCCTTAAAATGATCAATCATGGGAGAATGAAGGGCTATATTTGTACAGGGAGATAACTCAGGGTAAGAATGCATAGGAAAGAAGGACATAGGGAAGAGGTAACCACAGAGAAGTGGGAAGAAAGTTGTTACATGTGGGGAATTGCAGTCAATGTCATGAAACAAAATGTATATGAAATACTGTATGGAAAATGAATTTGCTCTGTAAACTTTGACCCAAATCACAATAAAAACTGGAAAAAAAGAAACAATAAAAAAACAATAAAAACACTCATGAAAGCTACCATGGCCAGGGGCAGTGGTGCTAACATAGCACTCTATCCTGGGACTCCTTGGGCTTCTTGCTGGTCAGTGACCTTGCTTTCTGCCAGTTTTTGCAGCCGTCCTGATGATACTGATAGCTCTTCAATAAATTTCTTTTCTGCTTAAAAAAAAACCAAAAAACAAAAAACTCTTGGTGCACGAGTATATATTTGTATGCTTTAAGTTAAAATAAAATGTTTAGGGTATATACATTAACCTTTCTTTTTTTTAGTTCACATTTAACGAGTATTAATTATGTTAGATAAGAGTCTTCTACTATATATTTGAAAAAGATTGTGGAAGAAATGGTTTAGTATAAAATTAATACTATCAGTTGAAAGATACCTCTTAGAAAAGAGTAGGAAATTTAGCACCCTGAGACTAGAAAGGAGAATGAGTTGAGAACTTTGAGTAATTTTCAGGTGTAGGCCAAATTAATCTTGATCACTAATTTTTTTCTCCTTATTTCCCTAAAAACAAAACAAGTAATGAATCCTAAGAGATTCTGCATGAACTTTTATAAAGCCCATCAAATATTATTAAGTTAATTTTATGTCATTTTCAAATAAGGTAACACTGAGTATGTTTTTTTGTTGTTGTTAGGTGCCCTCTAGTAGATTCTGACTCATAGAACTCTATGGATGAATGAAATGCTGTCTGTCATGTGTCATCCTCAGCAATCATTGTTATGTTTGAGCCCCTGGTTGTAGCCACTGTGTCAATACATCTCATTGAGGTTCTTCCTCTTTTATGCTGACCTTCTACCAAGCATGATGTCCTTCTCCAAGGACTGGATAACATGTGCAGAGTATGTAGGATGAAATCTTGGCCATACTCCATTCTGGCTATACTCCTTCCAAGACAGATAAAAGTGACAAAATGACCCTTTAAAGCATGATCACCAAAATATTTTGTCATGAGAACACAAGGAGCTTTCTTGTTCTTTTCTTTGGTTGAATAATATTTCATTGTGTAGGCTTTATTACCAAATTTTAGTAATAGTGTGATGGAGACTTGTTAACAGTATGGAAAGACATTTGTTTCTCATTTTCTGCTATTATATACTATGTTCAATAAATAATCTTATACATTAATCATTTCCTCATGTGCTGGTATGTTTCCTTGACAAATTCTTAGAAGTGTAATTGCTGATCAAAGAGTATATACGTGGTAATTATGATAGATAATGCTAAATTGCTCTCTGTGGAGCGGTTCAAACCCAGCAGCCACTCCTTGGAAGGAAGGTTCCATAGTGATACCGCCTCAGAAACCCAAGGAGTGGTCGCTGTGAGTCAGATCTGACTCGATGGCTTGCAGCAGTGAGTTGAGTTGACAGACTCTAATGATTTACATTGTTACCAGTAATGATGGAAATACATACTTTCTCACCCCCTTATAATATTATCAATTTGATCTTTGTCAGTTTCATAAGTGGCAAATGGTATCTGAGTAGTTTTAATACATAATTCATTTGTAGTATTGTTTGTATGAGAATTTCCTTTCATATTATTGAATCATTCTTTCTGTTGTGGTGTTGATCATCTCCATACTTTTATATGGACATTTTTATTTATGACAGATTATTGAAACCAATCAGAACCAGGAAATAACTTTTATTTAATAGAATTATACATTAAAATGTTGCTACTAAAAAGTTTCCAAAAAGATAGTCTCATTTAAAATTTTTTATTTCAGGAAAATAAAATCTTCTCGTCTAATAAGAGAAATATGGTATTGCAACAATCCTAAAAAGTAGCTATATTGTCAATTTTAAACTGTATTTTAAACTGTCAGCTTTGGAACATCGTCCTTTTGATATCTGCCTTGTTTTTAGGATTGATATTAATAGAATTAAATGTTAAGATGAAAAATTACTGAATAAGATGAATAGGAAGCACTCACATACTTAGTTATATGACCACTATTATTTCTTGAGCTATTTTAGTAGTGACTTATTTAAACTAAATTATTAATCTGGGTACTGATATTATTCTAGTACCTGTGTTGCCTTCAGCATGTTATACAACAAAACGGCAACAACAAACACAAACCTGTTGCTGTTGAGTCGATTCCAACTCATCGTTACCTATAGGACAGAGTATAACTGATTTTAACATGACTAATAAAGAATAGAGAGCTCTGGTAGCGTAGTGCCTAAGGCACTTGACTGCTAATCGGAAGGCTGGCGGTTCAAACCCACCAGCCACTCCTTGAAAGGAAGATGGGACAATCTACTTCTGTAGTGATACTGCCTCAGAAACCCAAGGAGGGGTCATTATGAGTCAGGTCCGACTCGACGGCACGTAACAACAGCAACAACAATAAAGAATAAATTGAATTTGTTTAAACCGTTTTATTTGTCAGAAACTGTATATGATAAAACCACTGGCATAAAACTGCATATTTTTAAATGTATTGAATGGTGAGTCTCAAATGATTTTGGATACTAATGTTTAAACAAAATTTTGAACTCCCTCAGGTATGGTATGTGCTATTTTGCATGGGGCTGTATACATGTTTTTCTCAAGTAAATCTGAGTTTTCATCTGATTTCCAAGAGTCTGAGATGCAAAAAAATATGAAAAGGTTAGAGTATAATTTCTTGATTTCTCAGAAGATCTCCTTGGGTTATCCTGTGGAGGTATACAATTGGCATGGACTTTCCTAGACCCAGGTGTCTTGTAGAACATGAGCTGGTGGCTTTACACTGAAACAGTGGTGAAGAATATTTAGATAAGAAATATACTTAGTGTCATACTTTGTTTCCTTAGTTTTATTCTTTAGCTGTCTTAATGCCACTTGTTCTTTGTGTCACCAGAAATCTTTTCTTCCATGCTCTGTTAAGTTGTGGTGTTTATTGTGCTGTGTAAATAGAAAGTAGAGTATTATAAATGTCACATTCTATATGTACTATTTTAAGTACTTGTAACTAGGCAGTACATATGTTTTGAGAAAAATAGAGAGTAAGGAGATCATCATTCATTCATTTATCAAAAGATACCTATTGAATGTCTATGAGCCATACACTGTTGGGTGCTGGGATACGGCAGTGAACTAAACACATATCCCTGTCATCATGGAGCTTACACGCTAGTGATGGAGACAGAAAACAAATACATAGACAAATGGATACTATGTTAGATGACTGCAGTAAAATGAAGTAGGTAGGAGGATAGGGAGTGGTAATGTAGGTTGAATTTTTATGTATGATATTCAGGGAAAACCTAATTGAGAAGTTGAAGATTAAGAGGAGACTTGAATGAAGAAGAAGAGAGAGCAAGCCATGAAAATATCTGGAGGAAGAGAGAGTTACACGGTGAGTGTTATGGATTGAATTGTGTTCCCCAGAAAGATATTTTGAAGTCTTAATCACTGTACCTGAGAACATGACCCTGTTTGGAAACAAGGCTTTTAAGATTTTCAATTATGTTAACATGAGGTCATACCGGACTACTGTTGGTCCATAATCCTATATGATTGGTGTTGTTTATAAAAGAGAAAATACACAGAGACAGGAAGACAGGAGAAGGAGGTCATGTGATGCTGCAGCTGCAAGCCATGGAAAGTCTAGCGCTACCAGAAACTGGAAAAGGGGCACGGGATCATTTCTCCCTCAAAGCCTCAGAGGGAACCAACAAAGCTGACACCCTGATCTTTTACTTCCAGTCTTCAAAACTAAGGAGACAATAAATTTCTGTTACAAACCACCTAGTTTGTAGTATTTTGTTATAGCAGTCCTAGGAAACTTTGGTAGTGAGAAAACAGCAAATGTAATTTCCTAGAGTAAGTAGAGTACCTAGTAGATTCAAAGAATATTAAGGAAGGGCAAGTCACTGGAGTGGAGTGGAAAGAGTGGCTAGGAGCTAGGAGCTAGGAGCTAGGGTCAAAAGGTGTGAAGGTTTCTTCTCATGCAGGCCTTGTAGAATTTTTACTCCATGTGTAGTTGAAAGTCATCACAGGATTTTGAGCAAAGGAGTGGAAGCAGGGATAGGGAAGGAAGCTATTTATAGTAATCCAGAGGGAATGTTGGTTTGATTCATAGTGATAATGGTAGGGGTAATAAGAAGTGGTTTGAGTTTGAATTATTTTGAAAGGAAAGTGCCAATACAATTTGCTGATGGATTGGATGTATGGATGAGAGAAAGAGAGCAAGAAATTCAAGATAACTCTTTGAGGCTTTTGACTTGAACAACTAGAAGGATAGAAATGCCATTACTGAGATAATAGAAAATAATCATAAGAATCAAGTGCCCCCAACCAATAAAGAAGAAATAATAAAAATATATCCTGTACTGATGGTGTATAGTAGCTCATTAACAGGAAGTCATTCAGATATTTAAAAAACAACAACAACTCCTGTGCATTATTTATAACCTCATATCATGGCTTTTTTTTTTTTTTTTTTTTTTTAATTGTGATTTGAGTGAAAATTTACAGAGCAAATTCACTTTCCATGCAGCAGTTCACATACACTCTGTCTATGACATTGACCACAATTTACCACAATGCAATAGCTCCCCTCCCACTTCCTGCCAATAGTTACCTTTGAGCTGTCTCTCTGTGCATAAGCAGCCCTTCTTTCTCCCATAATTGTTCTCTCCAAGGAGTGTATCTACCTCAGGTAAATGTTCAACTCATATGCCTGTCTTATTGGGCCGGAAACCACAGGTGTGGGTTCAATTCCAGACTTGAAGGGCAGCCAAGGGCCATAGTCTCAGTGGTTCCACCAGGCTCTATCAGATCAGCAAACCTGATTCCCCCCCGACACACACTTTTTTTTTCTCCAAATGATTTTGAGTTTCGTTCCACATTATTCTCCCTCTCTGTCAAGGATCTCCTACATAGATCCCTTCCAAGTGGTTGACAGTGGTAGCCGGGCACCATCTAGTTCTTCTGGTCTCATAGACATATAGGCTACAGATCAGATGGTGTACCAGTCTTTAGGACTAATTGTTTCCATGAATTTTTGGTTTTCTTCATTCTTCTTTGCTCTGGACGAGGAGAGACCCATCATTGCATCTAGATGGCAGCTTGCAAGCTTTTAAGGTCCCAGTCGCTACTCGATATCATGGCTTTAAAAAAAAAAGACCAGCTTACATGTTATTGCTTCCATATTCCTTTCTAACTATATTTATTGTTAAAGTAGTCTAAATTATACTTACATGTTTTTAATTATTTCTGGGTAGTAACACTAGTAGTTTCTGGACCTGAAGTTATTTACCCTCTTGGAACTGGTCATATTTTTAGTAATTCTTGCTGTGCATTTTATAAATATATGAATCATTTAATATTCTTTATTTCTAGTGGAGCTTTTGGTTTCTTCATGCTCTCTTTTGACCCAGTAAATTGGTTTATTTAAGTGAGTTTTAAAGGAACTGTAATGTTGAGCTCAGTTATTCATTATCTTCTTGTAGCTTTTCTTCTGCTTTGATGATGGTGATTTTTACACATAAGGAGCCCTGGTGACACACTGGTTAAGTGCTCTGCTGCTAACCAAAAGGTTGGCAGTTGTAACTCACCCAGCCACTCCACAGGAGAAAAACTTGGCGATTTCATGGGAATGAAGATTACAGCCTAGAAAACTTACTCTGTTGCATAGGATCACTGGGTTGAAATCTACTCAGTGGCATCCAACAGCATTCTCACTTCTAAGGAACATTCTATCTGTACTTCCTCTGAGACAAGATTTGTTATTCTTCTGGCACTCCATGGTATTTTCAGTATTATTTGCTAACACCACAATTCAAAGGCATCAGCTTTTCTTCAGTCTTCCTTCTTCGTTGTCCAGGTTTCACATCATAGGAGGCAGTAGAAGATATGACAACTTGGGTCAGATGCACCTTTATCTTCAAAGTGACATCTTTGCTCTTTCACACTTTAAAGAGATCTTTTGCAGTAGATTTGCCCATTGGGTTACTTCATTTGATTTCTTGACCACTGCTTCCATGGGTGTTAATTGTGGATCCAAATAAAATGAAATCCCTGACCACTTCAGTCTTTTCTCCATTTATCATGATAATTGCTTTATTGGTCCAGTTGTGAGGATTTTTGTTTTCTTTTGGTTAAGGTGTTATCTATACTGAGCAAAAGGTCATTAAAAAGACAGGAGCGGAAGAACAGACCAAAATGGATTTTAGAAGAGACTCTGAAACTTGCTCTTGAGCCTGGCATAGCTAAAGTGAATGGAAGAAATAAAGAGCTGAATATTAGTTTTCAAAGGGTAGCTTGGGAAGACAAAGTAAAATATTATAACGAAATATGCAAAGAACTAGAATTAGAAAACCAAAAGGGAAGAACACCACTCAGCATTTCTCAAGCTGAAAGAATCTAAGAAAAAAATTCAAGCCTTGAATCGCAATATTGAAAGATTCTGTAGGCAAAATGTTCAGCAATGTTGGAAGCTTCCGAAGAAGATAGGAGGAGAAATGCACAAAAGTCACTGTACCAAAAAGAATTGGTCTGGGTTCTACCATTTCAGGAGGGTATCATATAATCAAGAGCCAGTGATACTGAAGGAACAAGTCCAAGCTGTTCAGAGGGAATTGGGGGAAAACAAGGGTCTAGGAATGGATGGAATACCCAATGAGATATTTTGACAAATGAATGCAGCACTGGAGGCACTTAACTTGTTTATGCCAAGAAATTTGGAAGACCATGTACCTGGCCAACCGACTGGAAGAGATTGATATTGGTGCCCATTCCAAAGAAACATTCTCAGCATTTCTAATTACATATCCAACAGAATGTGGAAATTATTGGACAGTATAACATGCAAGAGGAGCTCTGGTAGCATAGTGGCTCAGGCACTTGACTGCTAACCAGAAGGCTGGCGGTTCAAACCCACCAGCCACTCCTCAGAAGGAAGATGGGGCAATCTACTTCCGAAGTGATACTGCCTAGGAAATCCAGGGAGGAGTCGCTATGAGTCGGGGCCGACTCGACGGCACAAAACAACAACAACAACAACAACAACAATATAACATGCAAGTAAAATCTGTTGAAGATAATTAAAAAACAGTTGCAGCAGTATATTGATAGAGAACTTCCAGAAATGCAAGCTGGATTCAGGAGGGGATGTGGAACAAGGGATATCATTGCTGATGTCAGATGGATCTTAGCTGAAAGCAAAGGATACAAGAAAAAATGTCTACCTGTGTTTTATTGACTATGTGAAGACATTTCAACTGTGTGGATCATAACAAATTGTGGATAACATTGTGAAGAATGGAAATTGCAAAGTACTTGCTCTTTCACATTTTAAAGAGATCTTTTGCAGTAGATTTGCCCATTGCACTAAATCATTTAGTTTCTTAACTGCTGCTTCCATGGATGTTGATTGTGGATCCAAATAAAATTAAATCCCTGCCTACTTCAGTCTTTTCTCTGTGCTTTTCTGTGCTCATAAGGAACGTGTACATAGATAAAGAGGCTGTCATTCAAACAGAAAAAGGGGATACTGCATATTTTAAAATCAGGAAGGATATGACTCAGGTTTGTAACCTTTAACCATCCTTATTCAATCTGTATGCTTAGCAAATAATACAAGAAGCTGGACTTTATGAAGAAGAAAGAGGCATCTGGAGGAAAACTTAACAACCTGTGATAAGCAGATGACAAAACCTTGCTTGCTGAAAGTGAAGAAGACTTGAAGTACTTACTGATAGAAGATCAAAGACTACGGTCTTCAGTATGGATTACATTTCAACATAAAGAAAACAAAAATCCTCACAACTGGACCAATAAGCAACATCATGATAAATGGAGAAAAGATTGAAGGTTCCAGGGATTTCATTTTACTTGGAGCCACAATCATTACTCATGGAAGAGCAGTCAAGAAATCAGATGTCCTATTACCCTAGGCATGTCTGCTGCAAAAGACCTCTTTAAAGTGTTCAGGAATAAAGATGTCACATTGAAGACTAAGGTGCACATAACCTAAGCCATGGTATTATTTTCAATTGTGTCATATGCATGTGAAAGATGAACAGTGAATAAGGAAGACCTAAGAGGAGTTGATGGCTATGAAATTCTGTACACACACAGTGGCCTAGTTATTTATTTATTGTGATTTGGGTGAAAGTTTACAGAGCAAATTCACTTTCCATACAGCAGTTCACATACACTTTGTCCCATGACATTAACTACAATTTACCACAATGCAACAGCTCCCCTCCCACTTCCTCTCCATAGTTACCTCTTCCCTGTGTCCATCCCTCCATGTACTACTTCCCCCTGAGCTGTCTCCCTGTGCATAAAGAGCCCTTCTTTCTCCCATGATTGTTCTTTCCAAGGAGTTTATCTACTTCAGGTAAATGTTCAACTCATGCCTGTCTTTTGTTTGGCAGGAAGCCACAGGTATGGGTTCAGTTCCAGACCTGAAGGACAGCTAGGGGCTCAGTGGTTCCACCAGGCTCTATCAGACCGGCAAACATGGTTCCCTCCCCCTTTATTTTTCCTAAATGATGTTGAGTTTTGTTCCACATTGTTTTCCCACTGTATCCAGGATCTCCTGCATAAATCCCCCTCCAAGTGGTTGACAGTGGTAGCCAAGTACCATCTAGTTCTTTTGGTCTCATAGTCTGCAGAACTTCTGGTCTCATAGGCTGCGGATTGCATGGTGTACCGGTTGCTTGGACAAATTGTTTCCAGGAATCTTTGGTTTTCTTCATTCTTGTTTGCTGTAGACGTCTTTGGTTTTCTTCATTCTTGTTTGCTGTAGACGAGGAGAGACCCATTGTTGCATCTGCATGGCTGCTTGCAGGCTTTTAAGATCGCAGTCACTACTTGCCAAAGTAGGAGATAGAACAATGTTTTGTGTAGTATGTTATGCCAGTTGAGCTTAATGTCCCTTGCAACCATGGTCCCAAGCCCACAGTTCCAACTATTTGCTCCCTCCCGGTAGCTGGCTGTAGCCAAGAAGTCACCACAACCTTGTCCCTTGTCAGATCTACTATATACCTGGGTATTCTTACAGAATATAAAAATATGATGCATCTTCTTTGATTCAGATATTTGCATTCCAGTCACTAGTGATTATCGGTACATCTTGTTTGCATGTTTGGTCAATTTCAGACAGTAGAAGTTGGTAAAACTTCATTTCTTTATCTTTGGCTTTAGTGGTTGGTGCATAAATTTTAATAATGGTCATATTAACTGGTCTTCCTTGTAGCCTTATGGATATTATCCTATCACTGACAGCATTGTGGTTTAGGATAGATCTTGAAATGTTCTTTTTGATGATGAATGTGACACCATTTCTCGTCAGCTTGTCATTCCCAGCAATAGTGGACTATATAATTACCTGATTCAAAGTGGTCAATACCAGTCAATTTCAGCTAATGCCTAGGGTATTGATTATTATGCATTCCATTTCATTTTTGACTTTGCATTTTCCTAGATTTCATATTCTGTGCATTATGTGTTCTGATGATTAATTAATATTTGCAGCTGTGTCTTGTCGTTTTCTGTCATGCTGTGTCAGCAAATGAAGGTCCCCAAAGCTTTACCCCATCCATATCATTAAGGGTGCTCTGGTGGTGTAGTGCCTGAGGCATTTGACTGCTAACCAGAAGGCTGTGGTTCACACCTACCAGCCACTCCTTGGAAGGAGGACTGGGCAATCTACTTCCATGGAGATACTGCCTTGGAAAACCAAGGTGGGGTCATTGTGAGTCAGAACCAACTCGATGATAGTTTTGTTTTTGGTTTTTGGTCATACTTTGAGGAGGCAGCTCTTCCAACCTAAGGGGCTCATCTTCTAACACTGTATCAGACAATGTTTCTCTGTTATTCATAGGTTTTCAGTGGCCAAGTTCTTCAGAAGTGGACCTTACTACGTCCTTCTTCTTAGTCTGCCTTAAACTGGAAACTCTGTTTAAACCTGTCCACAGTGGGTGACCCTGCTAGTGTTTGAAATACTATTGACATAGCTTCAAGGATCACAGCAACATGCAAACTGACAGGTGGTGGTGTTTATTAAGGTATAATTAACTTTCAAAAATACTGCTTACATTTAAAGTGTACAGTGTTCTAAGTTTTCAAGTATATAGACCCATAATATCGAGTATATTTCCATGTGCTTATTTACTATCTGAATATCTTTTATGAAATATCTGTTAAAATTGGGCTGTTTGGTTTTTATTATTTGTTGTTGAATTTTGAGAAATCTTTTTCATGATAAAGTCTTTTAGCAGTTACATGCTTTGAAAATATTTCCTTACCAGTCAGCAGCTTGTCTTTTCTTTCTCGTAATAGTATCTTGTATTGAGCAGAAGTTTTTAATTTAGTGAAATCGATGGATTTTTGATGTTGCATGTTAGAGATCTGTACCTAACCCAAGAGCACAAGGGTTTTTGCCTGTCTTTTCTTCCAGAAGTTTTATAGTTTTAGGTTTTACATCTAGGCCTATGATTAAAGTTACTATTTGTATAAGGGGTGAAGTTTGGATTGATGGTCTTTTTTTGTTACTGTTGACTTTTACATATGAATATCCACTTGTTCTAGTATCATTTCTTTTTAAATTGCCTTTGCACCTTTGTCAAAAATCAACCATAAATGTGTAAGTCTATTTTTGCCCTCTGTTCTATTCCATAGATCTGTTTGTGTATCTTGAGGCCACACTACCTTGATTACTATAGCTTTTTAAATCTTAAAGTCAGTTAAGTGCTCACTTTTGTTTCCAAACTTATTTTGACTATTCTTGGTACTTTGCATTTTTATTTGAATTTTTGTATCAGTTTTTATCAAAAGCCTGTTGGAAGTTTTATTGGCATTGTTTTGACTCCACCGATCAATTGGAGAAACATTGAAATAGTACTGAATATTCTCATCAGTGAACATGGTATATATCTGATCCTATTTTTTCAGGCTTTTAATTTCTGTAACAATATTTTGTAGTTTTCAGTGTAAATTTCTTACGTATCTTTGATCAGATTTATCTCTAAGTATCTCATATATTTTGATGCTACTTAAATGGTATTTCTAAATTAATTTTAATTTTTCATTGTTGTTAGTTTATAGCAATACAATTGATTTTTAAAATATCGATCTTGTATTCTGCAAGTTGCTAAACTCACTTATTCTGCTAGGGTTTTTTTTTTTTTTGGAAGATTCCATAAAAATGTCTGTGTAGATGATTATATCTGCAGATAAATTTCATAGTAATGTACCTTGATGTAGATCCTTTCATCCTTTTTCTGGGTTCCTGGTCCTTTCAGTAAAAAAAAAGTCTCCATCTTTAGTTTTGTGAAAATTCTAGTCCTATTTTATTGATAGGGGTGTGTGTGTGTATTTTTTTCCTTTCTCTCTAAAATGTCATTGTTTTAGGATATGACCAAAGAAAGGTTCTAGTGATACGGACTTTTATTTAATTCTCTTATGGAATGAAAAATGAAGGTAGTTTTTGAATGTTTGAGTCTCAAAGGAAGAAGGGGCTTGACAGCTTGCTACTTCACCCCTACCCTATACTTGGGTTATTCTGGAGAAAAGATATTGCTATGTCTGCCTAGGTAAAGGAAGGAGAGTTACCTGTACACAGTTGCTGCAGGAAAACATATGGGGATCTAACTACTCTTTTTATAGACAATTTTTATTCTTAGCCTCATCTTGCTCCTTGACCTTCTGAAGTATCTTGTGCTTTCATTTCCTGAGCTTCCTGTTGTGCCATAGTTTGAATCTACTTCCAGTTTGTTGGCTTTCTCCCAAGGCAAGCACATCCCTCCATCTACTTTCTTCTGTTTTCTCAAATGTTGTGGCCAGCTTTCATCAGGTGTCATAACTTGTCCTATTTTCTTTTCCCTCCTAGATTTATACACTTTTTATTCTTTTATTTAATATGTGCATGTTGTTGTTATTGTTGTTGTTGTTGTTGTTGTTATGTGCCGTCGAGTCGGCCCCGACACATAGTGACCCCTCCTTGGCTTTCTGAGGCAGTATCACTACAGAAGTAGGATTGCCCAACCT
>NW_006921640.1:2098787-2101545 GCF_000298275.1 Orycteropus afer afer
GTCATTTTGTTATGTGTTTTTTTCATGGTGTCCCTGGTTTCTTTGTTCCATATTATTTTCTGTGCTGAGCTCATTATGTTTATGAATCCTGTTATCATTTCCTTTGTTGCTGTTGTTTTAGTATATGCTGAATATTTGTGCTTGTCCTCTTTTTTATGGTGATGTGAATGTTTATCATTTTTCTTTGAGGTTGCCCTATGATTTATAATTTTATTACTGAGTTTAGAACAGTCCATTCTGTCTTGCAACTCTTTTAACTTCCTCACCATTTAGAAGTTCTGTAACTACACAGACTTTTCCCTCTTTTTGTTTGTAGTTGTCCTCCCTTGCCAATTGATGTCTCTGGTTCCCTGTTTACACTCTTGTGAGCTCATTTTACTTTGGATATGTCCATAGCTGTAGTTTCTGCGTTATGTCATGTTGTGTATTAATGGTCGGTTGTTATTTGCTATTTTTGGTTCTCTGTTCGAAGGACTCCCTTTAGCATGTCTTGTAAGGTTGGTCTGGTGTTAAGAAATTCCCTTAGTTTCTTCTTATCTGAAAATCTCCTAATTTCACCATCATATTTGAGGAACAATTTTGCCTGGTATATAATTTTTGGTTGAAAATTTTTCTCTTTCATGTTTTTATATATACCATCCCATTGCCTTCTCGCTTGCATGGTTTCCGCTGAGAAATCAGAGCTTATTCTTACTGGCTGTCCTTTGTAGGTAAGTTTTTGTTTTTCCCGTGCTGCTTTCAGGATTCTGTCTTTGTCTTTGGCTTTGATGAGTTTGATGATGATGTGTCTTGGTGATTTTCTTTCGGGGTCTATCCTGTTTGGGGTTCGTTGGACTCCCTGAATGGATTTATATTCTCATCTTTCATCAGTTCATGGAAGTTCTCCTCCAGCAAGTCTTGGACAATTTTCTCAGTGGTTTTGTTTTTCTCTTCCTGTTCTGGAATTCCAATGACACCTAAGTTATTCCTTTTGATGGTATGCCACATGAACCTTAGGCTTTCTTCATTTTGTTTTGCGGGTTTTTTTTGATCCTTTTCCAAAGAAGTATTCAGGTATTTGTCTTCAATCTCATTAATTCTGTCTTCCATTGCATGAATTCTTTTTCTTTGCCCTTCCAATGTGTTATCTATTTCTGACAATTTGGTATTAATCTTCTGGTTTTCTATCTGTAGATTTAGAATCATTTCTAATCTTGCATTTATATTGTTATTTTGTTCTTATATTTTCTTCTAAAATTCTTCTAAGGTCTTTTCTGTGTTTTCTTTGATCTGTCTCTCAATCCTTTGAAGATACCTAAAGATAATTCTTTTGAATTCCTTATCAGAGAGTTCCAATGCTGCCTCTTCCTCAGGGATGTATTCTGGGTCTGTATCTTGCTTCCTTGTTTCTACCACTTTATGTTGCTTCTTTGTGTGGACTGTGATGGTCTGTTTTCTCCAATGCATCATGGCGTTGTTGTATTTAAATCTGCTTTAACTGTTTGTGAAGAGCAGCCAAGGGTGATTCAGGCTCTTCTGGGTGGGTTTTTATCATTGGCCCATTGATGGAGAAGGAGGTAGTGGCTCTTGCTCATTAAGTGAAGTTTTGGGAGGTGTGGGTATAGTTGTGTTTTATGGGGACTGTTGTTGTCTCCCACTCAGTTAGACATGAATTACAATTGGAAAACCATCAAAAAGCTAAAAGCCCATGGTCGAAAAACACACCATGTAATCACACAGGAAGAGTAACCAAAAAAAGAATAAATGAGAGAAAAAGAATTCAAAACAAGAAAACATGCAATATCTGGGTATAGGGCACTAAAAAAAAAAGTAGGTGTATAAGAAATGAAGAAAAAATATGGGAAAAATGCAAAAAGAAAAACAAGGAATGGGGTTAACCATGAGAAAAAAGGGGGAAAAGGAAAAAAAAAAAAAAAACACCTTAAATTAAAAAATAATAATAATTTCACCAGGCACAGGGAAAAGAAAAAGTGTTGAAAACTAGTACCTGGGAGGGGAATATTAATAATAATAATAAAAAGGACAAAAGTATTAATATTAGTTGTTTTAAAACAGACAAATGCAAGCAAACTAATCACCAGAAGAAAGAAACCTTCAAAGAGAAAGATAAAAATAAAAAAACAGAAAAAAAAAAATCAGTGTGGGACAGGGCAGGGCACCCATGTTCTGTCTGAGCCCACAGACTGTGATGGAGTTTCTGTGGGCCCAGAAGGTAGGTTGGAGTGGGGAGTGGCCGCACCTCTGTTCACCAACCGGGTGTGGGGTGGAGGAGTAACAAGAAGAATGTGGTACCTTTTCAGTTTTGCAGGTCCAGGGTGTCCCCGGTGTTGCTGGAAAGCAGAACGTGTTCTTAAGCCCCAGGAATCTGCGAGAGGGCTGTATCTTTAAATATACAAAATAGTCAAGCTGCTTTTTAAACCTTCAAAATGGCAGCGTCCTCCGGACCAGCAAAAGTCCATAGTTCGGCCCGCCTTTCTCTTCACCTTCTCTGTTTGTTCCCCAGCCACCATGCACAGTCCTCCATGCAGTTCCTGGGTAGCAGGGTGATTTTTTGGTTAATTCTTAGGTCCTACCACTACTAGAGAATCTCCAAGCAGTCTGTGCCCTCAGGATCGCTGCCAGACTTCAGCTCCGTATGTCTCCTTTTTTGGTATTTTCACGCAAATTCTTTTGCTAGTTGGGGTTTAGTCCACTTCTATATCCTTCCCTTCAAGGCTCAGGGGTCCAAGATTATCTTCTGTGTCTGTGTTAATTGGTT
>NW_006921640.1:2101645-2103983 GCF_000298275.1 Orycteropus afer afer
CTACAGAAGTAGGATTGCCCAACCTTCCTTCCAAGGAGTGGCTGGTGGGTTTGAACCGCCAGCCTTCTGGTTAGCAGTCAAGTGCTTTAGCCACTGTGCTACCAGAGCTCCTTGTGTGCATACATTATGTGTTTTCTATCAAGAGGCAATGATGTTTAGTTCTCATTGCTTTTTGATATTAGTAGCTATTGATGTTCAATAGCAAGATTTACTAATTCACTGAAAACCCAACCCATTCTTTTGAGATCTCAGTGTTGATGCTAGATGCTCGTTGTTGCTGGGTTGATACTTTTTTCTAGTTCTTTCCAGTGGACAGAGTTAGACTGTGTGTAGAAATAAATTACCTGGAGTTCATACTTGGTACAAATCTATAGTGTTTTATGAATGGCTTTCACCTTTCCTGTATTCCCTCAAGGAAATACCACTTGGAGCCTAGTATTGGCAGCGAATAGAGAGTTCTCAGAGATGGGTTCCATGTCAGGGTCTGTCTCTGACATGTTTCTCTTGGCAAGTCACTTATCCTCTAAGGACTATAGATAGGGTGTTTATTTAACTTTTTATGTATTACATCTGTATCTCCTTTCTTCCACACTTAGAATCTTGGTTTTCATGGTCACAGAGGATGTTAGAATTATCACATAATTACTAATTTCTTTTATCCTGAAATATTCATGGAAAGTTTCTGAATACAGAATTAATATTTACACCACCTTATGAATAGTATGATTACTTAAAACAGTTCAATTTCTTTTGCATATACTCTCCCATTGTACCTACCTTTTTTTTGTAATTGTACTATATAAACATACATAGTCATTTCACATGATAATCTCTCCTGTTTATCCCTCATTTAATCTTAGTTCTATAAATGACAATATAGTTAATTTATACTCATATCAGTTTTCATCTGTCTTTCTATAAAAATTGTTTTTCTTCTGTAGCTTATTGTTTACTAACTGGATTCCTCAAGGAGGGTTCTTGAGAATGCTTCTTGAGTTCTTGCATAGTGATAATAATTTGTTTATACCCTTCATACTGGGAGGTCACTTTTGTTGGGTATAAAATTCTTGGCTTGCATTTTTTTTCCTCATATATCATATTATCAGAAGGGACCATTCCTTAGAGAAGCATATCGTGCTTGGTAAAGTGGAGTGTCAATGAAAAAGGGAAGAATGACCTCAACGAGACAGATTTAAACAGTGGCTGCAGTGATGGGCTCAGGTATAGCAAGGATTGTGAGGCTGACACAGGACTGTGGAGTGTTTCGTTCTGTTGTACATAGAGTCACAATGAGTTGGAACCAACTCGACGGCACCTAACAACAACAACAACATGTATCTTAAATATGTTTCTCTATTTTCTTCAGGCATCATTAATTTCTGGTAAAGTCTAATAATGTTTTCTTCTATAAATCATGTGTTCTTTTGCCTTGAAGCCAATAGGACTTTTTCTTTAAAATCCTGGAGTTTTCTTTCTTTCATTTTTTTTTTTTAAAAAAAAACATTTCGTGGTAGTGATCATTTGGGATTGCAATTCTCATATACATGACATACTTTTTCTGTATGTACTTTTAGATCTTTTTTAATACAGGTAAGGTCCATCTGATATCAGTAATGATATTCCTCATTTCATGTCCTCTTCTGAATCTGGCTTAAATTTCTGGAAGTTCTCTGCCTCAAAATATTGCTGCATCCATTTTTGACTTAAAGTTAAGGTTAGGGTTAGGGGGTGTGAGTATAAATGATACTTTGGGGAAGTAAAAGTGATTTAAGCATAAGGCTGTTTGATGAAGTGACAGAAAATCAGATTAAAGAAGTAGGCCATAAAGGGCCTCTTATACAAAGTCATGGTATTCATACTTTGTTCTGTAAATGAGAGGAAGTCACTTCAGTGTGTTTAAAAAAAGAGGTGAAATAATCTCATTAGGTCTGTGATATGATGAAAGGTATAAAGTTAATTATGTTTTGGGTATAGTTGTGAGATCTATTTTTCTTTTTGAAATATCATTGGTCTTAAAAAGAATCAGGTTATTGGGCATAGAGGGAGAGTATTTGGGCAAAGGATGTTTCAGTTTTATCCCTATTTCCAAAGGAGGAGGTTGCCATGTCAGTATGCTTTTCTCTGTAAAGGTTGGTCTGTTACTAGGCACACAGTTCTTCTAGGACTCTGGCCTTTACCAAGTCTTAGTCTATATTGTTTTGCATTTGTTCTTTTTAAAATCTCCTGGGAAAGTCTATTCCCTTAAGAAAAGTCACCATTCCCTCCAGATCAGAGTCCACTCTGCCTTGTATTCTTCATAAGCTTTGGGATTGTAAATACTGTCCCTTCTCTAGCAGGA
>NW_006921640.1:2112588-2118855 GCF_000298275.1 Orycteropus afer afer
TTGGGGTTTAGTCCACTTCTATATCCTTCCCTTCAAGGCTCAGGGGTCCAAGATTATCTTCTGTGTCTGTGTTAATTGGTTTCCCTTTTCTTTGTTGTAGAGGGTCTGTGCAGTCTTTCTGCCTAGTCTGCTGTCTTCCTTTTTCTCCTCTAGGAGGAAATCTTAAGGAGATCTTTCACAAACTTTGCCCAAGGGTCCCCTGAGTTATGTCCAGTGTACAGAGCCATGATTTATGTTCCAGTTCACCTCCACCTTGACTCTCATGAAGAGCTGCTCTCAATGAAGTTGATATCATATTTTCATAGATCTTACATCTTAAAATATTTCATCATTTCATCTTAAAATATGAGTGTAGCTGAGTACAAACATAGCAGTAATACTACTTTTGTTCTGATGCCTAATTATTAATAAATTACTACACATAAGCTTTTTTTTTTTTTTAAGTGCAATTTATTTTTTTAGAGCAGTTTTAGGTTGAGGAAAAATTGTGCAGAATGAGTTCTCATATATTCACATCTCCCCCCTCCTATTACTAATACCTTGCATTTGAGTGGTACATTTGTTGAAATTGATGAACCGAATATTGGTACGTTATTATTAATTAAAGTCCATAGTTTACATTAGGAATCACTCTTTGTAGTTTTATAGTTCTGTGGGTTTTAATACGGATTGCTATGAGTGAAAATCTACTCCATAGCACCTAACAACAACATTATATCATGTGTCCGCCATTATTGTTAAACAATTCAAATATAATTAAAAATATATATATACTGTTAGCTAAACCTGAAATTTAACTATGTATTACTAAGATATTTTACCCATCAGTGTCAAAAATTAAAAAAACTCATGCCTTTTGTCACTTATTTATATCTTTCAAGTATATTTCAATCCCTAAATCTGCACAGATTTCCATATAAAAGTCTAAAGAGCCATAATACAGATTGTTTTTGTTGTTGTTATGTGCCGTTGAGTGGGACCTGACTCACAGTGACCCCTTTTGGGTTTCCGAAGCGGTATCGCTATGGAAGTAGATTGCCCCATCTTCCTTCCGAGGAGTGGCTGGTGGGTTTAAACCACCAGCCTTCTGGTTAGCAGTCAAATGCCTTAGGCACCACAGTACCAGAGCTCCCCTATAATATAGATTAAGAACCAAAAGAAAAGAAAAAAAAAAAAACAGAGGGTATTTCAGAATCATCTGTGTAACAAATAAGGTGAAAGGGTAGGGCCTATCTGCTGTAGAAAATGACACTCCTTCAGTGAAACCAGGACAGATAAATGCTCTGTTCATGGCAGCGTCAACTTGTCCACATGTTTCTCTGAGATTGCTGCAGCAAAACGGAAGTGCTTATGAGAAAAAATTTCTGAAACTGATTACTCATTTAAGTAACTACGTTTATTTCCTATCACTGTTGACCCAAAGAGCTGTATTTTCTCCATATTTTATGCTTTAACACAAAACAAACCCATACTGCCATTGAGTTGATTCTGACTCATAGTGAGCTTATAGGATAGAGTAGAACTGTCCCATAGAGTTTCCAAGGCTTAACTCTTTCTGGAACCAAACTGCCACATTGTTCTCCCATGGAGTGGCTGGTGGGTTTAGACCTCCGACCTTTTGGTTAGCAGCCCACTGCTTTAACCACAGCCCCACCAGAGCACACCTTATAGTACCAAAAAAAAAAAACCCAAAGCCACTGCCATCGAGTCGATTCTGACTCCTAGAGACCCTATTATATTATGTTTCCAAGGTGGTAAATCTTTATAGAAGTAGATTGCCCCATCTTCTCTCCGCAGAGTGGCTGGTGGGTTTCAACCGCCAACCTTCTGGTTAACAGTAAAATGCATTAGGCATAGTGCCAAGAGCGTTCATTTTTGTTATAATACAGTGGATTTAAAACTCCAGTATGCATCATAATCACCTGGAGGGGTTGTTAAATAATAGATTGTTGGATCCCACCCCAGAGATTTTGATTTAGTAAGTCTGGAATAAGGCCCCAACAATTTCCATTTCTAACAAGTTCCTGATAATGGGGAAGTTGCTAGTGTCAGGGCCACACTTTGAAAACCACTGGTCTACTATAATCAAGTAATTTATCCCAGAAACCAGATGTGGTAAAAATATAAGCCAGTACATCACCATAGGTGGTTTCAGGGCTACAATGTAAGTGACACAGTTCTACAATTTGTAGCATTTTCCTCTCAAGCAAACCTCTCTGCCATACCTACTAATCACCTAATCTTTAAAATGCCTTTTCACCTTTTAATTTCTTCATACTGGTTGTTTCCCTTCCTATATATATTCTTTGTATACTTCTTCTTTTTCAATAGTGCCTGCCACTTATATTTCTTTCTACTGGTATTTCTTGTGATGTGTAAAAAATAAATAAGTAAATAAAATACCCCACAACTTTCTAATAGAAATGCCAGGAATAAATGTCCCACCCAACCAAGGTGTTCTTGAGTCAGATTAAAGAGACTCAAGTTAAGAAGAAGAGTTCGAAATAAACTCACACATTTTTGAGATCAAATACCTCTTTAAGAAAAATGAGGAAAATAAATTAGTATCGAGCAAGGGAAAATGCTAAGCTATAAGTTACGCTGCAAAGGAAACATGAATATAATTGGCTTTAAACACAGGCCACAAGTGAACAGGTTCAAATAGATGCCAGGAATTGAAATCTAAATGCAAATACATGAAAAGCTCACAGACAATCAATCCAGTGGAGTATTACCCAAAAATAGAAAGAAATAAGCTTTCAAGCTACAAAGACATGGAGGAACCTTAACTATATATTGCTAAGTGAAAGACTCTAGTCTGAAAAAGCTACATGTTGTATGATTCCAACTATGTGACATTCTGGAAAAAGCAAAACTATTTTAAAGAATTCTGACTCAAGGCAACCCTATAGGATAGAGTAGAACTGCCCCATAGTGTTTCTTATGCTATAATCTTTATGGAAGCAGACTGCCACATCTTTCTCCCATGGAGTGGCTTGTGAGCTTGAAATACTGACCTTTTGGTTAGCAGCCAAGCTCTTAATCACTCTACCACCAGGGATCCTCAGCAGAACTGTAGAAGTAGTTAAAAGATCAGTGGTTGTTAGGGGCTTGTAGGGTAGCAGTTAAATAAGTAAAGCACAGAACATGCATGATACAATGATGGTGGTGGTGGTGGTGGTGGTAGTGGTGTTAAGTGCCGTCGAGTCGATTTCAACTCATAGCAACCCTGTGTACAACAGAACGAAACACTGCCTGGTTCTGCACCATCATACAGTAATGATGGTAGTGGTGGTGGTGTTAGGTGACGTCGAGTCGGTTTAAACTCATAGCAACCCTGTGTACAACAGAACGAAACACTGCCTGGTTCTGCACCATCATACAGTAATGATGGTAGTGGTGGTGGTGTTAGGTGACGTCGAGTCGGTTTAAACTCATAGCAACCCTGTGTACAAAAGAATGAAACACTGCTCGGTTGCACCATCCTTCCAATCATTTCTGTGCTTGACTCTGTTATTGCAGCCACTGTGTCAGTTCATCTCTTTGAGAGTATTCCACCTTTTCCCTGATGCTCTACTTTACCAAGCATGACATCTTTCTTCAGGAACTGGTCCCTTTCTAAAGATAAAGGAATAAAGCAAAAAAGTCTTTCTTTCATTCTTATCCCTTAGCCATCAATTTGCTTTCCCCTGAGCACAGTGCCTAAGGCATCTGCCTGCTAACCAGTAGGTTAGTGGTTCATACCCACCAGCCACTCCTTGGAAGCAAGATGGGGCAATGTACTTCCATAAAGATTTACTGCTTCGGAAACCCAGTAGGGGTTGCTATGAGTCGAAATAGATTCGATGGCAGTGGTTTTTTTTGGAGGTAGCCATGTTGTTTATGTATCCTTTTATATATGTGAGTGTGTGTGTGTGTGTGTATACACACATACTTGTATATATAGTGTATATTCATGATATGTTTCTTCTTTCCGTAAATATCAAGTCACACCTTTTTGATGGGCAATTAAATTGTTTGAAATCTTTTGCTACTAGTGCTGTGAATAATGTTCTGAATATATATGTGAATAATAATCTTCACACATGTCTCAGTAATATCTATAGGATAAATTCCTGGACGTGGGGTAGCTGTGTCATTTTGATAGATATTATCAAATTGTTTTTTATAATGGCTGTACCAAGTTTAACTACCAACCGTAGTGTAAGAAAGTACTTAATTGTCCACAGCTTTGCAACAAAATATATTAAACTTTTAGATTTTTGCTAGTCTGAGAGTTGAAAAATGGTTTATTTATGTAGTATTAATTCTGTAGGTTAAACATCTTTTTATTTGTTTGTATTCCTTTCCCAAAAAGTATTGGCAACTTTTTAATTATACCTCTCCAACTATATACTTCTCTAACTTTTCATTTACTCAACAAATACATTGTGAGAAACTTCCATCAGGTGATACCTTATGAGCTCTGGAGACACTAAAATGAAAATCAGCTTTGGAGTTTATTTTTGTTTTTGTTTTTAATGTGGAAGACACTTTGAAATACATAAAACATGATGAAGAAGACAAGCCAGGAGAGAGAATGTAATTGAAAGTACACCAAAGAAAGTGAATGATTGATGGAAGATTTTAAGGAACCAGGAACAACGTGTTTAGTCAGAGATGTGTTTTTATTGTGTGATGTTGTGACATCATTTCTTGGTCTACTGCTCAGAATTCAGGTAATTTGACTATAGAATCTACTATTTGATAACACAGTTGTTTCCCCACAAGGCTAACATTAACATTGCTGCAGTAGAGTATAAAAAAGGACTGAGGTTCTGACATTACGGTGATTCTAGCAAGTGTGTGTGTATGTGGATCCATTGTTCTTCAAAAAAGCTCCTAAATGGCTTCCATATTACTTCCCTCATGTTGTCTGAATGTCCTGTGGCTTGCGATGGTCATTCCACAATCTTGCACCTTAGTGTGAAATATATATTGGGTTTCATACAAGGTTCTTACTAACAAGCGTGTTGGCAGCTATCCAAAGCAGATTTAGGTCAGAGCAGCTCCCAGGTGGCCTTTTAATTCACCACTGGGTTGGAATAAGGACAAGTTACAAAATAGCCAATAACAGATTCAAAAAAGTTGGAGAGAAGAGACCAAATCTTAGCCATAAAGTCCAGAGTTCACATCACTTGGTTCAGACCTTTAATGAACCATTCCCTTACTACATCAAAAGCCCTTGGCACTGTCTCTTGGTAGCATAAATGTTCTGTGTCTTTACTTTGGTCCTGATGAAACCAGGATGAGTGGATTGGTTCTAAGAGGAAAGAAGAAAAGAACTTTGAATTTCACTTTTCATGTAGACCTTACATACTACTACATGGCTCTAGTGTAAATGCTTTTGTAAAATATGTTCTTTGAGAAACTTAAACTTCAAACTCAGGTCTTGACTGGTAAATAAAGAAGAACTTAATTTTAACTATTTGCTGGGAAAGAAATATATCATCTTGGAAACATTAAAAAAAAATCAAACTTCAAACTGAGAGTGCACAGTTTAACAACCATAAAAAAAGAAACAAAAAAGCAGTCACCCCATGGTTTTACTTTGCTTTAAATGCTAAATATTACCTAGTTCTAGAACTGAGAAGAACTTACACTCATCTTTCTAGAGCATATGTTTTGAGTATATAATGAGATTATTTTCTTTGGCTTTTGAGAATTAATTTCACTACTTTATTGTAAGACCTTTTGTGCAAGAAATGTGATAAGGAATTTCCCTTGCAGTTTGGAACTAAGAATTCAAGATTGACAGTTGAACTTTGTACCTCAAATATCCCTTTTTCTTATCTCCTATTTATATATGAAGTATATGAGATTTTTAAAAAATGAAGCTTGAATTCCTTAGTTGGTTTCTGCTGCCAGGGTCTTCTGTGGGGAGATGGGATGGGAGGAGGGGGAAGCAGGAACATTTTTTAAAGAAAGGAGAGTAGTAAGGCTGTGTGGCCTGTATTTTCTGTACTCCTGGATTCTGTTGTCACATAAGTCTATCCCTCTCATTCATCTGTTCTTGCAAGAGTTGACATTTTACTCCCCCTATCCAGCACCATGGGAGTTCTGGTAGCATAGTGGCTAAAGCACTTGACTGCTAACCAGAAGGCTGGCGGTTCAAACCCACCAGTCACTCCTGGGAAGGAAGGTTGGGCAATCCTACTTCCATAGTGATACTGCCTCGGAAACCCAAGGAGGGGTCGCTATGAGTCGGGGCCGACTCGACGGCACATA
>NW_006921640.1:2118955-2119672 GCF_000298275.1 Orycteropus afer afer
CATTCGATACAGCAGTTCACATATACTTTGTCTCATGTCATTGACCACAGTTTACCACAATGCAACAGCTCCCCTCCCACTTCCTCCCCATGGTTACTTCTTCCCAGTGTCCATCCCTCCATACACTCCTGCCTCCTGAGCTGTCTCCCTGTGGATAAGCAGCCCTTCTTTCTCCCATGATTGTTCTCTCCAAGGAGTGTATCTATCTGAGGTAAATGTTCAAGTCATATGCCTGTATTTTGCTTGGGTGGAAGCCACAGGTGTGGGTTCAATTCCAGACCTAAAGGGCAGCTAGGGGCCATAGTCTTAGTAGTTCCACCAGCTGTATCGGACCAGCAAACCTGGTCCCCATCTTTTATTTATTTATTTCTCCAAATGATTTTGAGTTTTGTTCCACATTATTCTCCCTCGCTATCCAGGATCACCTACATAGCTCCCCTTCCAAGTGGATGACAGTGGTAGCCGGGCACCATCCAGTTCTTCTGGTCTCATAGTTGTATACGCTGCAGATCGGATTGTGTACCAGTCATTAGGACTAATTGTTTCCATGAATTTTGGTTTTCTTCATTCTTCTTTGCTCTGGTCAAGGAGAGACCCATTGTTGGCATCTAGATGGCAGCTTGCTAGCTTTTAAGATCCCAGTTGCTACTCTCCAAAGTAGGAGGTGAAACAAAGTTTTGTATAGTATGCTATGCCAATTGAGCTTGATGTCCCCTG
>NW_006921640.1:2119772-2133890 GCF_000298275.1 Orycteropus afer afer
CTTCCCTTTTGGTTTTCAAACTCCAGGTCTTGGCACATTTCATTATAGTAATTGGCTTTGTCTGCTCGAGCTGCTCTTTGAAATCTTCTGTTCAGCTCCTTTATCTTGTCATTTCTTCCATTGGCTTTAGCTACTCTGCTCAAGGGCAAGTTTCAGAGTCTCTTCTGTCATCCATTTTGGTCTTCTTTTCTTTTCTCATCTTTTTAGTGATCTCTTGCTTCCTTCATGGATAATGTTCTTGATATCCTCCCACAGTTCTGGTTTTTCAGTCGTTGGTGTTCAATGCATCAAATCTATTGTTTAAATGATCTCTAAATTCAGGAGGGATATATTTAAGATCATATTTTGGTTCTCTTGGACTTATTTTAATTGACTTCAACTTCAAGTTGAACTTTCATATGAGCAATTGATGATCTGTTCCACAATCAACTCCTGGCCTGGTTTTGACTGAAGATATTGAGCTTTTCCACCACGTCTTGCCACAGATGTAGTCAGTCTGATTCCTTTGTGCTCCATCTGGTGAAATCCACGTGTAGAGCCACCGTTTGTGTTGTTGAAAAAAAGGTGTTTGCAATGAGCAAGTCATTGGTCTTGCAAAATTCTACCATGTGAGTTCCAGCATTATTTCTGTCACTGAGGCCAAATTTTCCAACTACTGGTGATTCTTCTTTGTTTCCAACTTTTGCATTCCAGTCATAGCAGTCGCTATAACTGTTTGATACATTTAAAGCCAACAATGAACCACTTATGAAATGTTTGGTTATAAGATTTTTTAAAAAGTACCATCAGTCAAACAGTGAAAATTACTTTAGTACTTGACTTCAGCAAACACTACTGCAGTAATAGATCTTTTAACACCAGGAGTATTTTTCATAGAAATAGAGAGGGGGGTATTTTTTTCTTCAATGGTCCTATCTTACTAACTTGATAAATCAGTGTGACAAATGAAAAAGTACTTCTTGAACGCAGACGTTTATCTTATTCTTGCTTTTGAATTTTGATAACTTTTAAAGCACATGGTACAATAGGAAGTATTCATTAGGATGATTGTCATTCAGAAATGTTAATGTTTGTGCACTGTTACAGAGCAACCAAATGTGTAGTGGGCAAAAGCTTTCCTTCAAAACTGGTTAAGTTGAAGAGTTTCTGCGTATACAATTTAATGCTTAACATTACAGGAGACCTTAATCTAATTAACTCATCTGTGACTTTTATAGCCACAAAAACTGATACTCTTAAAGCATTTTAGTTACTGATGAAGGGCAGCTGACTATTTAGTGTGGTGTCAAAAGCTGAGATTGGAAGACCTTCTCACTTTTAATAGCTTTGTACAGTACTTGAAAGAGATACTTGAAAAATTTACCTATCTGCATTTTCACTGTGGTGGCATAGTGCCTTAGACATTAGACTGCTAACCAGAAGGCCGGCAGTTCATACCCATCAGTAACTCCTTGGACGGAAGATTGGGCAATCTACTTCCGTAAAGATACTGCCTTGGAAACCTAGGGAGGGGTTGCTATGAGTTAGAAATGACTTGATGGCAGTGAGATTTTTAGTGAGTTAACTCTTTATTAAACTAAAAAAACCCAAACCCACTGCCATCGAGGGAATGCTGACTCATAGCTATCCCCATTGGGTTTCCAAGGCGGTAGGTCTTTACAGAAGTAGATTATCGCATCATCTGCAGAGTGGCTGGTGAGTTTGAACCACCAGCTTTCTGGTTAACTGTAAAATGACATAGGCACTGCACCACCAGAGCTAGTTCAACTCTGTATTGTTGTTGTTGTTGTTATGTGCTGTCGAGTCAGACCGACTCGTAGCAACCCCTCCTCGGGTTTCCAAGGCAGTGTCACTACAGAAGTAGATTGCCCCATCTTCCTTCTGAGGAGTGGCAGGTGGGTTTGAACCACCAGCCTTTTGGTAAGCAGTCAAGTGCCTTAGGCATTATGCTACCAGAGCTCCTAACTCTGTATTACTACCTCATAAAAAGCAGTTCTCATTAAAGAATAGAGATTGTTAGATCATAGTAATATTTTTGCATCACAAACTGTGAATTGACAGCAGTGAGTTGGGTTTTTTGAGGTTTTTTTTTAATGTGTTCATTATGGATTGAATTTACTGAATAGAATCAGTGAAAGATATCTATGTTGTGACTTTGACTATATTTCACAGTATTTGATATGTTGTGATCTTTACATTGTTCATTTCTAATTTAAAACGTTCATTTTTTATATACTGTTGAATTCAAAAGAGGTGCCTTATATTTCCAAGTAAATGCTTATCTTTCTTTTTGTTGTTCATTTCTAGCTCTGTTGCAATTTAGGTAGCATTTTTTGGCTTGTGTTGGTTTTTCCTTTTGGAATATGTTGAGATTTTCTTCATGGGCTAGTATATAATCAGTGTTTGTGAGTAATCCATGTATATGTTTTGAAAAAAATATGTATATTCTCCGTTAGGCTTATACACACAGGTAGTTCATTAATGGGTCATTCAAATTCTTTATATCCTTTCTTATTTTTTACCTGCTTGATATATTGATTTCTGAGAAAGTTTTGTTCAAGTTTTTCTTGAATTTTCTCTAAAATTTGTTGAGTTTCCTAATATTTTTATTTATATTTGTTTACATTTTTATCAAAGCTTTGTTGGTAAGTACGTAACATTTATTACTTTTTCTTCTTACCACGTATTAATATGAAGTATTTCTTTTTGTCTTGTTTGTTGATTTTTACTTTAAGTTCTATTTCAACAGTAATACTGACATACCTATTTATGTTTTTCTTTTGGTAGTAGAATCATTGGTATGTTTTAAATCAAGAATTTGGAGGAAGTAGTATAGTTATTGGTGATGGTGGATTATATTCTGATCCTGTCAGTGGATGGCTGAGATAGGTGCAGAAAAGAGCTAAGGAGTTTAGGAGTTGAAAGACCAGATCACTTGGGATGGATTGTCTGTGTGGAAGTTGAAATCACTAAGATAGTAGGAGTTGTGGTGGAGAGGGAATACAATAAGCCACTTTATGGGTCATTAAGGAAAGAAATTGATGAACACTTAACAGCAAGGATGGGTAAAAGATGCTCAGGTCTGATAATGTGAATGTCAGAATCTGGGAGGTAAAGGACAGGAAACAATATGGAAGCAGCAATGGCAACAAGGAGGATGCTGGCTTTACCTCTAAGAGCTCAGGTATGTGGTATGTGGGAAGAAAACAGCTTTTACCATGAGAGCTGCTGGAGAAGCAGTGTGGTCAGAGACAGGTTTCAGTTACAGCAGGAAGGTGAAGGAAATGCTCAAAAGGGAAAACTTATGGGTATCAGGACTTCTTGAGCTCTGTCATGTTTTATACTGCCTGTCTATTGCTTTTAGCCTAAATGAGATTCCAGAAAAGAGGTTATGATGTTACTGGGTTGTACATTTTTTTTTCCTCAGAACTTCCTAGATGTTGCTTCATTGCTTTCTGCCATTGAGTGATGCTGTGGAAAGGTCTGAGTCCTGTGTGATCCTGCTCTCCCTACCCTACCTCCCCTTTCATGTGAGGATAGGTTTTTCTGCCTGAATGCTTGAAGAAGTCTTTCTTTATAGTGGCTACTGTTTTCCTTTTTCTGAATTGAGAGCACTGTACATGAATGAAGATGAAATGGCAACTCTATTAGATACTGACCTGTGAGCCTCCTTTTAATTAAATCTTACAGTGACTAGTAACTCTAGTGTATATTTATTCATTTTCTTGTGAGGCTCATGGATGAACTGTTCTAGATTTGAGCTTTGTCATTGCCTTCTGCATTGACTTAGACCTCCCAGGCTTTGTCCCTGATTGGCTTTCCTTGTGACTGAATGATTATATCCTGAGAGAAACCTTGAAACCAAATAACTTGATTTCATTGTAGAGTTAATCTCTTAAGTATGTTTAATTGGAATGCTGCCCCAGTGTTAGAAACTGATATATCTCTAATAGAAACTTTAGTTAATTGTACACCTACTGAAGCTGTACTCTATAGGGTTTAGAACCTGATAGGAATTAGTATCCTTATGGTAGTTAAGTTTGTGTGTCAACTTGGCTGGGCCTGGTTGAGTGGCTGGGCAGCTGAATTTAGTTATCCCCCATGGTGAGATTAGTAATTAAGTCCATGGTGGAATCTATTGGAGCAGCTGAGTAGCTGCTTTGGGTATGTGGTCTGCTTCCCATATGTAAGAAACAGCTTTGGGAATGCTCCCTATCTTGTAGCATGCTTGAACCCTGCATGTAGCTGAGTCATTGTTCAGCAACCTGCCATGCTCTGCTGACCTTGGAACTTTCAATGGACTTGAATGAATGGCCCGCCATGTGGTTTGGTAACATCGGGACTGTACCTTTTTACTTGTCAACCTTGGGCTTGTCAATCTCAGCAGTCAGCAGCTGTCTGAGTGAAGAAAAGCTTCTAGCTCCAGTGGGTTTGGGAGCTGGAGGCAGAGTTAAACCCAAAGGTTGAGGGGCCTTCACCTAGCCCCCACAGCCTGGCACTTTGAACTTGGACTTAAAGCCTCCAGACTGTAAGAGAATAAACTCCTGTTTGATGGGGCCATTCCAGTTGTGGTATATTTCCTGTCAGAGCGATACTAGGTAACCAGAACACCACATGAGCTCTCCCCTAGATGGTTACTATGAGTTGGCATCAAATCAACTTAACTACACAACAGGTTCGTTTTCCCCCCAGGTAGAGCATATTCCCTACCTTATTTAATATAAATAAAAAAATTAACTTTTTATTCATGGCACTTTAAAAAGTGTTTTCATAGTCATCTCAGTTGATCCTCATGGCAATCCAATGAGATATCCTCACTTTACACATACAAAACTCTTGAAGTATGCAGAATTGAAGAGACTTGCTCCAGACCACAAAATTAATTTAGCAGAGTAACTGACTCCCAGGAAGATGGTGGAATTGACACCAGAATCTGTGTTTAAAACTGCCTCAGTACGGTTCTCTTTCAAAATGTATAAAATAAAATCCTGTATATCTGTTTTCGTAGCTCCTTTTCTTCTTCTGTTTCTCGTGATTATTTGGGTCCTGCTATAATAAGGTCAAATAGAGCTTTTCTCTTCTAAAAAGAATCTGTTCCTCAGTGCTATTAGTTGAATGAATGAATTGATTACTTACAAAAATAGTGGATTGATTTTCTTTTTTAAGAAGTCATTTTAAAAGTTTTTTGTGTGGTGCTATTCACTTACCTAATTTATGTGTGCATGTATGTATGTATGTATGTGCCCAATGCCCAGAAACATGATAGCTGCTCAACCATTAAAACAAACAATAAATACATTATTATTGACTCAGTTGAGGTTGAAATCCTCATTTCTAGGTACTGCATTAGTGATTTATATTTTGTTCCCTTCAAGTATGGACGTTTAAAAAATGCATTTTGATTTTTAGAGCAGTTTTAGGTTTACAGAAACATTGCATGTAAAGTACAGAGTTCACATATACCCAATCTCCCCTCTGCACACAGTTTCTCCTGATATTAAATATCTTGCCTTGTTGTTGTTAGGTGCCGTTGAGTCAGCTCTGACTCTTAGCAACTCTGTGTACAGCATAACGAAACACTGCCCTGTCCTGTGCCACCCTCACAATCCTTACTATACTGAGCCCATCGTTGCAGCCACTGTGTCAGTCTATCTCTTGTTGAGGGCCTTCTCCTCCCTCATCAACCTTCCACTTAACAAGCATGATACCCTTCTCCAGGGAATGTCCCTTCTGACAACATGATCAAAGGAGGTGAGATGATGTCTGGCCATTCTCGCTTCCAAGGAGCATTCTGGCTACACTTCTCCCAGGACAGATTTGTGAGTTCTTTAGGCAGTCCACAGTACTTTAAGTATTCTTTGCCAGTACCACAACTCAAAAGCATCAACTCTTCTTCAGTCTTCTTTATCCATTGTCCGGGTCTCACATGCATATGAGGTGAATGAAAATACCATGGCTTGGGTTAGGCGCACCTTAGTCTTCAAAGAGATATCTTTGCTTTTCAGCCCATTAAACAGGTCTTTTCAGCAGATTTGCCCAGTGCAGTACATCATCTGATGTCTTGACTACTGTTTCCATTGGTGTTGATTGTGGAACTAAGTAATATAAAATCTTTGACAACTTTAATCTTTTCTCCATTTACTGTGATGTTGCTTACTGGTCCAGTTGTGAGGATTTTCATTTTCTTTATGTTGAGATATAATCCATTCTGCGCAGTGGAGTCTTTGATCTTCATCAGTAAGTGCTTCAAGTCACCTTCACTTTCAGCAAGCATAGCTGTATTGTCTGCATTTTGCAGGTTGTTAGTGAGTCTTCTTCCAATCCTGATGTCACATTCTTCTTCATATAGTCCAGCTTCTTGGATTATTTGCTCAGCGTAGATTGAGTAAGTATGGTGAAAAGATACAACCCTTATACACTCCATTCCTGATTTTAAACCATGCAGTATCCCCTTGTTCTGTTCGAATGACAGCCTCTTGGTCTATGTACAGGTTTCTAGTGAGCACAGTTAGGTGTTCTGAATTCCCATTCTTCTCAGTGTTATCCACAATTTGTTATGATCTATACACTTGAATGCTTTTACGTATTCAATAAATACAAGTAAACGCCTTTCTGGTATTCTTTGCTTTCATCCAAGATCTACCTAGCATCAGCAGTGATAACCCTCGTTCCTCGTCCTCTTCTAAATCCAGCTTGGATTTCTGAAAGTTCCCTGTCAATATACTGCTGCAACCGCTTTTGAATTATCTTCAGCAATATTTTACTTGTGTGTGTGTTTTCCATGATATTGTTTGATAATTTCCACTTTCTGTGGGATTACCTTTATTTGGAATAGGTAAAAATATGGATCTCTTCCAGTCAGTTGGCCAGGTAGTTGTATTCCAAATTTCTTGACATAGATAAGTAAGTGCCTCCAGTGAGGCATCCCTTTATTGAAACATCTCACTGGGTATTCTGCCAATTCTAGAACCTTGTTCTTTGCCAATTCCTTCAGTGCAGCTTCAACTTCTTCCTTCATCACCATTGGTTCTAGATCATATGGCACCTCCTGAAATGGATGAACATCAGCCAGTTCTTTTTGGTACAAGTGACTCTGTGTTTTCCTTCCATCTTCTTTTGATGTTCCCTGCATCATTCAATATTTTGCCCATACAGTCTTCCAGTGTTGCAGCTGGAGACTTGATTTTTTTCTTCAGTTCTTTCAGCTTGAGAAATGCCAAGTATGTTCTTCCCTTTTGGTTTTCTAACTCCAGATCTTTGCACATTTAATTGTAATAATTGACTGTCTTCTTGAGCTATTACTTGAAATCTTCTGTTCAGTTCTTTAATCTTGTCATTTCTTCCATTTGCTTTAGCCTTAGTGTTGTATATTTATTGCAGTTTATGAACCAGAAAATGATACATTATCATTAAATAAATTCCATAGTTTACATTAGGGGTCACTGTGTGATGCACAGTTCTTTGGGTTTTAACATATGCATAATGTCATGTCTCTATCATGGCAGTGTCACACAGAATAATTTCCCTGCCCTTAAAAAGCCCTGTGGCTCACCTGTTCATTGCCAACCCCTCCTAGTGCATTACAGCTGATCATTGTACTATCTATAGCTTTGGCTTTTCGACAGCATCTTAGAGGTGGAACCATATAGAATGTAGCATTTTCAGACTGGCTTCTTTCCACTTATCAATAGACATTTAAGTTTCCTCCATGTCTTTTTGTGGGAGCTCTGGTGGCATAGTACCTAAGGCATTTGACTGCTAACCAGAAGGCCGGTGGTTCAAACCTGCCAGCTGCTCTTCTGAAGGAAGATTGGGCAATCTACTTCAATGCTATCGCCTCAGAAACCCAAGGAGGGGTCGCTATGAGTTGGATCCAACTCGACAGCAATGAGTTTGTTTTTTTTTTTTTTAAATGCTCATTTCTTCTCATTGCTGACTAATACTCCACTGTATAAATGTGCCACAGTTTATCCATTTATTATTGGAAAACATCTTGGTTACTTCTAGTTTTTGGCAGTTACAAGTAAAGCTGTCATAAACATTTCTATGCAGTCATTTGTATGGGAATAAGTTTTCAATTCATTTGGGTTAGTACCTGATAATGTGATTTCTAGATAATACAGTATTCCTCTGTTTAGCTTTGTAAGAAATTGTCAGACTGTCTTCCAAAATGGCTTTACCATTTGGCTACCGACCAGCAATGTATGAGGGTTCCTGTTGCTCTATATCCTCGCCAGCATTTGGTGGTGTTTTGGATTTTAGCCATTCTAATAGTGTCTCTTTGTTTTCAGTGGGTAAGGCATTTGTCTGCTAACCAGAAAGTTAGTGGTTCAAACCCACTAGTTGCTTCATGGGAAGATGATGAAGCAGTCTACTTCCATAAAGATTTACAGCCTTGGAAACCCAGTGGGCATTATTGTGAGTTGAAATCAACTTAATCGTAGTATGTTTGGTTTGGGTTTGAATGACTTAAAGGGGCCTTGGTGGTGCAGTGGTTAAAGTGCTTAGCTGTTAATCCACCATCCATTCTGCAGAACCTTTTAAACCATATGAGGTAGTTTTACTCTGTCTTACAGGGTCATTGTGAGTCAGAATCAACTTGATGGCAGTGGGTTTTATTATAATATGATCACTATTTCTCTGCCAATTTTTTGTACTGTGGTGGCTTGTGTGTTGCTGTGATGATGGAAGTTATGCTAGTAGTATTTCAGATACCAGCAGGGTCACCCATGGTGGACAAGTTTCAGTGGAGCTTCTAGAATAAGATAGTCTAGGAAGAAGGACCTGGTGATCTACTTCTAAAAAAAAATGGCCAGTGAAAACCTTGTGGATAGCAGCAAAACATTGTTTGATATAGGGCCAGAAGAAGAGCCCCTCAGGTTGGAAGACACTAAAAATATGAATAGGGAAGAGCTGCCTCCTCAAAGTAGAGTTGACCTTAATGATATGGATGGAGGAAAGCTTTCATGACCTTCATTTGCTGATGTGGCATGACTCAAAATGAGGAGAAATAGCTGCAAACAACCATTAATAATTGGAACGTGGAATGTATGCAGTATGACTCAAGGAAACTTGGAAGTTGTCAAACATGAAATGGAGTGCATACAGATCAATATCTTTGGCATTAGTGAGCTGAGATGGACTGATTTTGGCCATTTTGATCAGGCAATCGTATGGTCTACTATTCTGGAAATGATACATCAAAGAGGAATGGTGTCACATTCATCATCAAAAAGAACATTTGAACATCTCTCCTGAAATGCAGTTCTGTCAGTGATAGGATACTATCCATACACCTACAAGGAAGACCAGTTAATATGACTATTATTCAAAAAATCCAGTAATGCCAAAGATGAGGAAAGTGAAGATTCTTACCAAGTTCTACAGTCTGAAGTTGATCAAACGTGCAATCAAGATACATTGATATTACTGGTAATTGGAATGGAAAAGTTGGAAACAGAAGGGTCAGTAGTTCAAAATTATGGCTTTTGGTGATAGAAATTACTGTGGAGATCACATGATATAATTTTGTAACACCACTAACTTACTCATCGCAAATACCTTTTTTTCAAAAACATGAACGGCAGCTGTACACATAGACCTTGCCAAGTGGAATGCACAGTAATCAGATCTGCTATATCTGTGCAAAGAGACTATGGAGAAGCTCAGTATCATCACTTAGAACAAGGCCAAGGGTTGACACACAGAACATACCATCAGTTATTCATATGGAAGTTCAAATTGAAGCTGAAGAAAGTTAAAACAAGCCACGAAGAACCAAAGTATGGCCTTCAGTATATTATATCTCACTTGAATTTAGA
Source organism: Orycteropus afer afer (assembly GCF_000298275.1). NCBI lineage: Eukaryota > Metazoa > Chordata > Mammalia > Tubulidentata > Orycteropodidae > Orycteropus > Orycteropus afer. Next base: position 2,129,594 of record NW_006921640.1, read on the forward strand.
AGCCATCTCAAGAATAGATTTAATACATTGAATACTGACTGAAGACCAGATAAGTTGTAGGATGACATCAAGGACATGCATAAAGAAAGCCAAAAGGTTATTAAAAAGAAAAGAGAACAAAAAAGACCAAAATGAATGTTAGGAGAGATTCTGAAATGTACTTTTAAACAGAGAATAGCTAAAGCAATTGGAAGAAATGATTAAGTAAAAAATCTGAACAGAAGAATTCAAAGGGTGGCTCAGGAAGACATAGTAAAGTGTTTTAATGAAATGTACAAAGACCTGGAATTAGAAAATCAACAGACTCAGGATTTCTCAAGCTGAAAGTATTAAAAAAAAAAAATCAAGCCTTGAGTTGCAATATTGAAGGATTGTTTGGACAAAGAATTGAACAGTGCAGAAAGCATCAAAAGAAGAGTGGAGGAGTACACTGAGTCATTGTACCAATAAAGACTTAGATGAGGCTCAACCATTTCAGGAGGTAGCATATAATCAAGAACTGATGATACTGAAGAAAGAAGTACAAGCTGCACTGAAGGCACTGGTGAAAAACAAGGCTCCAGGAATTGATGGAATACCAATTGGGATGTTTCCAGTACTGAATCCATTTGTTGAAATATTTCAAGCAATTGCCAAGCAATTTGGAAGAAATCAATATTTGTGCCCATTATTAAAAAAAAAAAAAAAAAAGGTGACAAAACCGAATGCAGAAATTATCCAGCAATATCATATGCAAGTAAAATTTTGCTGAAGGTAATTTTAAAATGTTTGCAGCACTACATAGGGAACTACCAGAGATTCATACTGGATTCAGGATAAGATATGGAATAAGGGATATCATTACTGATGTCAGATGGATCTTGGCTGAAATCAGAGAATACCAGAAAAATGTTTGCTTGTGTTTTATTGAGTATGAAGAGGCATTCAGCTGCGTGGATCCTAACAAATTACAGATAACATTACAAAAAATGGGAATTCTAGAATCCAAAGATTGAGAATTGTGCTGATGCAGAACCTATACATGTTGATTGTTGTTGTTACTTGCCATCAAGTTGGACCTGACTCATAGCGACCCTTCCTTGGGTTTCTGAGGCAGTATCACTACAGAAGTAGATTGATTGCCCAACCTTCCTTCCAAGGAGTGGCTGGTAGGTTTGAACCACCAGCCTTCTGGTTAGCAGTCAAGAGCTTTAGGCACTATGCTACCAGAGCTCCTGAACCTATACATAGCCCAAGAAACATTGAAGTTGTCCAGGATTTTATTTTACTTGGATCCAAAGTTAACATCCATGGGGCAATAATCAAGAAATCAAATAATGTATTGCATTAGATGAATCTGCTGCAAGACTTCTTTAAAATATTTAAGAGCAAAGATGTGACTTTGATGACTAAGGTTTGCCTGACCCAAGCCATAATATTTTCAAGTGCCTCATATGCCTATGAAAGCTGTACAGTGAATAAGGAAGACTGAAGAAGAATTGACACATATGAATTATGATGTAGGCAAAGAATACCATGGACTAACAGAAGAATGAACAAATCTGTCTTGGAGGAAGTATAGTTAGAATGCTCCTTAGATACGATAATGGTGAGACATTGTCTCACATACTTTGGGTATGTTGAGTGGCCAGTCCCTGGAGAAGGACATCATACTTGGTAAAGTAGAAGATGTAATAGGGGATAAGAGACCCCAGATTCAAAGAGGTTCAATAGAGATGCTTTTATTACGTCTTGGACAGGACATAGACAAAGCAAAGACAATCATCCAGGATAAGGGACTACATTTAGCTTTTTGTGCTGTGTAGATGCTGATGGTTTCCCTCATCCTGGGTTTGACAAGGGTCAGTGAAAAAGAGGAAGACCCTCAGTGAGATGGATTGACACAGTGGCTGAAACATAGCAACTATTGGGAGGATGGTACATGACTGTACAGCATTTGGATCTGTGGTACATAAGGTTGCTATGAGTCAGAACAGATTCAATGGCACCTAACAACAAATGATGTGATATAGAGCATGTTCTCATATGCACATTTGACACTTGTATAATTCTTTGGTGTGGTGTCTGTTCAGATTCTTTGTGCATATTTTATTTTATTTATTTATTGTTGAGCTTTAAGAGTTCTTTGTGGATCTTGGATGTAGATCCTTTAATATTTGTTTTGCAAATATTTTATCTTAGTCTGTGAATTCTTTTAAGACATTTTTAATGTTTTATAAAATGGTGTACTTTTCTTCATTTCTTCCTGAATTCCCATAAATAACTTGGTGAAAACCTTTATTTGAGAGCAGTAGTGTTTTAGGGCCATTATATTTGTATTTGTATATATAATTTGTAAAATATCTAGTTAAAATGAAGAATATTATTTTTAATCATTTTTGTATAAGGCAGTACTTGTAGAAATGTAGTTCAAATTTATTTTAAAACAAAAATTATAAGATTTTGAGCTATTGTGATTTTAGTATGTTTATTTTTTTAGAGCTGGTCTAATAGGTCTGGAAGAAGATAGTTTTAAGTTCTGGCTTTTTAAGTCAATGCTTGGTATGAAGATCTGCTTGACTTTCAGTTTCTCATGGTTTTCAAAAACGTGGTTATTAAAATCATATTTTAAAATGAGTAAAAATATTAAGAATGTTCCTGGTTACCCTTGGCAGGTGTAATATTGCTATAGTTTATGCATTTTGTAGACACTACTGAACTGGAAAGTTTAGAGAGTAATTTATTTAAACCACTTTTTCACCAGTCAGTTCAAAATTGAGTTACTATCACTGGTGCTTTTACTTTATTTGATAAATATTTACTGAGTTTCTACTATGTTCTCAGGCATTCATATAGATCTGGGAGATACAGCAGTGGACAAAATATGCAAAGAAATATCTACTCTCTTGGATCTTACGTTATACTGGGGGGGAATGTCTGTAGGACCCAGACAGCAAACTAATACATAATTAAAATATGTAACATAAATACTCAACTAGCCAAAGACTTGGCAGTGTAAATCTACTCAGAGGTGCTTGGGAAGATAGTCCTGGAGATCTGCTTCAGAAAGGTCAGAAAACCCTGTGGAACAGTGCTGTGCACACATGGAGTCCCTGTGTTTCAGAATCGACTCTACAGAAGGTCACGATCTGTCCAGTGGTAGTAAAAACAATGGAGAAAAATAAAGCAAGGGAGGCAGGAGGGGTTGTGGAGATGGAGCCAGTGTTGCAATTTTAAAAAGCTTGGTGAATAGGCCTTTCTAAACCAAAAAACCAAACTAACTGCCATCGAGTTGATCCAGACTTACAGCGACTCCTCCTTGGGTTTCTGAGGTGGTATCTCTTCAGAAGTAGATTGTCCAGTCTTCTTTCCAAGCAGTGAGTGGCTGGTGGGTTTGAACTGCCAGCCTTCTGGTTAGCAATCAGATGCCTTAGACAGTTCCCAAGAAGATGACATTTAAATAAAGACTCATAATAGGTGAAGGAACAAAATGCAGGAGGAGCATTCCAGGATGAGGAAGCTGAAAATGCAGAGACTTTAAGTCAGGAACATGCTTAGTGTATTTGAAGCTCTCAAGTGGGCCCTTACAGCTAGAGTTGTTCTTGTTGTTGTTGTTATGTGCCGTCGAGTTGGCCCCGACTCATAGCGAGTCCTCCTTGGGTTTCCGAGGCAGTATCACTACGGAAGTAGGATTGCCCAACCTTCCTTCCGAGGAGTGGCTGGTGGGTTTGAACCGCCAGCCTTCTGGTAAGCAGTCAAGTGCCTTAGGCACTATGCTACCAGGACTCCTGTAGCTAGAGTAGGAGAAAGAATTAGGAGAGAAGGTTAACAAGATAATGGAGCCTAATATTGTCAGATTTTATAGGCTATTGTAAGGAACTTGGCTTTTACTCTGAATGAAATGGAAAACTATTGGAAGTTTTGAGGTAGAGGAGTTATATGATCTGATTTATACTTTAAAAGGATTACCCTTAATACAACCACATTGAAAAACTGTTTTGGCAGTTTCTTTTTTTTTTTTTTTGTAGTGCAGTACATTTAATTTACTTTTTGGAATAATGGGTCAAAAGACTCATCTTTGTGCCTACAAGCACATCTTAACAGTTCTCTGATAAAACATACTTATTTACTGTTCTTTGCTTGTATACACCTTCCTTCCCCACCTCCTCTACCCTATGAATTTATTCAGAGCAAAACTTTGTTTTGTTCCCAGTTATTCTTTTTTGTTGTTGTTGTTGTTACTTCAATTTTTCTTTTTTAATTGTGATTTGGGTGAAGATTTACAGAGCAAATTCACTTTCCATACAGCAGTTCACAT
>NW_006921640.1:2134955-2139653 GCF_000298275.1 Orycteropus afer afer
GGGTTTCCGAGGCAGTATCACTACGGAAGTAGGAATGCCCAACCTTCCTTCCGAGGAGTGGCTGGTGGGTTTGAACCGCCAGCCGTCTGGTTATCAGGCAAGTGTCTTAGCCACTATGCTACCAGAGCTCCTAACTTTATAGTAGCCCACAATTGGAAATATTCTATATCTTGATTGGGGTCTTGGTTACATGTGTACATATATTCTTGTTATAATTAATTGAATTAAAATTTAAGGTCAGTTTAATTCACTATATGTAAATTTTGCTCAGTGTAAGAGAGAGAGAGAACACATAGAGGAAACCATGAACCTTAAGCAACGTCTTGCATTGGGCAAATCTGTTGAAAAAGACCTCTTTAAAGTGTTTTAAGAGCAGAGATGTCACTTTGAAGACTAAGATGTGTCTAACCCAACCTATGGTATTATCAGTGGCCTCATACACATGTGAGAGTTGGATGTGAATAAGGAAGACTGCAGAAGAGTTGATTGATGCATTTGAATTGTGGTGTTGGCAAAGAATATTGAATGCACCATGAGCTGGGATACTCCTTAGACATGAGCATGGCCAGACTTTGTCTCTCCTATTTTGGTCATGTTGTCAGAAGGGACCAGTCCCTGGAGAAGACTGTCATGCTTGGTAAAGTATAGAGGATCAGCAAAAAAGGGGAAGATCCTCAACGAGATGGATTCACACAGTGGCAGCAGTGATGTGTTCAAGCATGGCAATTATTCTCAAGATGATGCAAGACCAGCAGTGTTTCATTCTGTTATACGTGGGGTCGGTATGAGTTAAAACTGACTCAACAGCACCTAACAACAACAACAACCTCAAAAAGAATGGGGTAGAGATTACTGTCTTTGTATTAAATCAACTTGGGGGGGGTAAGGGTGGAAACAGAGATTAGTGGGCAGAAGGTGATGGTGACTTGACCCAAGATGGTAACAGGTGGAGGTGGTAAAAAGTGGTCAGAGTCTGGATCTATTTAGAGAGTAGAGCTAATTGGATGAGAGAGAAAGTGGTCAAGAATGATACTAAGGTTTTTGACAGGATGGAGTTGGCATTTACTCTGCTTTGAAAGACTGTGACAAACAGTTGTGTAGGGAAGATCAAGAATTTGGCTTGGGAAATGTGGATACTTGTTTGACATCTAAGAGGAGATATCAAGTAGGCAATTGAGATATATGAGACTGTAGTTCAGGAATCTGATCCAACTCAAAATAAAAAGTTTGGATTTGTCAGGACAGATGGTGGTAATTGAAGTCCTGAGAATGAATGATTTTCTCAAGGGAGTGAATATAGGTAGTGGTGTCTGAGAACCAGAACCCTTGAGCACCGAGTTTTAGAGGTTAGGCAGATGAAAGAGTCCAGCAGTGGAGAGTAAGAAGGCCTGGCCAGTGGGGTAAAAAGTAAACCAGAATAGTATGGTGTCTTGAAAGTCTGAGGAAAAGGTTTCAAGGAAGAGGTATTTATCACCTATGTCAAATATTGCCTATGAGTCATGTAATACAAGGCCCAAGAATAGATTATTAAATATAGCCACATAAAGATATTTGTTGACTAAATGAGAAAAGTTTATTGAATATTGGGAGTGAGAGCCTGATGAGTGGGCTCCTGAGAAATGGGAGGAAAGAAATGGGAGGCAGCAAATAAAAGATTTTCTAGAGAAATTTTGCTGCAGAGGAGAAACAGAAATGGAAAGGGAAAGTTGCGTAAAGGAGTGATCCACAAGGAAGGAAAGTTTGATGAAGAAGAGGTGAGAATTGCTAGTCCTACTATCTTGAGTGGGTGAGAGAAAGAATGAGATCTGTCATGGGTTGAATTATGTTCCCAAAATGTATCTGCCAGTGGGCTGGGCCATGCTTCTCAGTGGTTTAGCAGTTATGTAATGATACAATGTGCCAGTTATATAATGATCCCTCAGGATGTGATCTGATGTGATAAGCCATTCAGTTGTAAGAGGATTAGGGTAGTATGCAGCACCCTTTATCCTAGCACAGCAATGATCCAGTGTGTAAGAGGAGTTTTCCTGTGATGTGGCCTACAACGCGTTTTATCTTACAAGAGATAAAAGGAGAAAGAAGGGAGCACAGAGAGCGACCTGCTATCACCACCACCAAGGAAGAAGACTGAAGGCATAATGTGTCCTTTGGACCTGGAGTCTCTGAGCTGGGATCCTCCTAGACTAAGAGACACACAGAGAGAAAGCTTTATTCTAGAGCCAGCAGTCTGAATTTGGACTTCTAACCTCCTAAACTGTGAGAGAATAAATTTCTCTTTGTTAAAGTCATCCACTTGTGGTATTTCTGTTACAGGAGCACTAGATAATGAAAACAAGATCTAAGACAGAACTGAAGTTGGCCTTATGAGCAGGGACAGTTAATCCAGACAAGCAGAAGGAAAAGGAGAGTATGTGGGTACAGTGCAAGCAGGTAGGTAGATGAGATGGGATCTGATGAAAGTTCCCTTCTCATTGCTTCTATTTCTGACCATTCTTATTGCTTCTATTACTGAAAGCTATCAACTGGGGAGGAGAAGGTGCTTCCGAAAGAGAAGGTATTTAATAATTATCTGGGAAAGCAGAATCAATGAATTAAGGAAATGTAGTTTGATTACAGGACAGCAGTATGGGCCCCTTTGAGAATAGTATTGGAGGTTTTTCTCTTACCATGTTAAACTGTACGTGGGCTGGCATGAAGTAGACAGAAACTTGTGTGTAAGAGTGTTGAGTTTTTGCTACCCAAGTGCCATGAGATGAGAGAGGGGCAAAGGTGTATATACAAAGGGGATGATTATGATAGACTCTGGATCTAAACTGGTATGTGAGAATGTGAACAAGGTGAAGGCCAGCAAAAAAGTAGTAATATCAATGATTTGAAGGGCCTATTAGGGCCAAAGAATTGTTAGAGATGGGAAATATAAAGCAAAGTATGGAGGTGATTAGGATGCTTGAAATTGAGATGATTAGAAAAGTTGCAGATATTGTAAATTGCTGTTAATTCGACTCATGGTGACCCCAGGTGTGTAGAGTAGAACTGCTTCATAGGATTTTCAAGGCTGTGACCTTTTGGAAACAGTTTGCCTGGCTGGTCTTCCAAGGCATCTTTGTGTGGGTTTGAATCACCAACATTATACTAGCAGTTGAGTGCTTAAATTTAGGATATGACCAATTAACTCAGTAGCTTTTTATCTTTTGTATATTTCATGTTTTTAATAATAGCTCAATAAAACCTTCATATTCTCTTTTACAGTTTAACCTCATTCTGGCTAATTTCGTATTTGTTTAATTTACTCCCATATTAATTGGTATAGCCTTAAGGGTTTTCTTTTCTTTTTTTGAAAACTTGATTGTGATTTGGAAGAAAATTTGCAGAGCATATTTTCCAGTTAACAGTTTATGCACTTTTTATTTGTGACATGAGTTGTAATCTCCTATAGTGGCACTCTTCTCACTTCTTCCCTGAGTTTCCTCATTTCCATTTGTCCTTCTTTCCCTTCCCTTTCCTACCTTTGAATTTTGTTTTTGGGCAAATGCTGCTGTTTTGGTCTTGTATGGCTGATTTTTCTGAGGAATATGTTCATCATGGGTGTTACTGTTCACTTTATAGTCCTGTCTATTGTTTGGCTGAAAGTTGATCCCCAGAGATAGGTTCAGTTCCAGATTTGAAGGGTATCTAAGAGCCATAGTATTGGGAGTTTCACCAGTTTCTGTCAGACCGGTAATTCTTATGTTTTCTGTTATTTTTTATTTTTTTCTACATTTTTCTCTCACATTGTCCAGAAGCTTGTATTGGGACCCCCATCAGAATGGTCAATAATGGTAGCCAGGCACCATCTGGTTCTCAGGTCTCATGCTAGTGGAGGCTGTGGTTCACGTGGTCCATTAGTCCTTTGGACTAATTATTTCCTTGAATTTTTTATTTTCTTCATTCTTCTTTGCTCCAGACAAGAAGAAACCAATAGTTGCATCTTAGATGGCTGCTTGCCATCGTTACTCACCAGTCATTACTCACCAAAGTAGGAGGCGGAACATTGTCTTTGTGGACTGTGTTATGCCATTTGACCCAGATGTCCCTGAGACTATGGTTCTAAGCCCCTAAGCTCAGTGACTCAGTCTCTCAAGGTGCTTTGTTATGGCTAAGAAGTTTTCATACCTTTGCCCCCTGTATACTATACTGTATACTTAGATATATTTGCAGCATGTAAAAATACATATATAGAAATAGCCTCTGCCAAATATATATTTGTACTGATGGGTGTACTCCCATATGCCATTCCACACCTCTTCTTCTTGCATATCTACCTATGTATCCACTCAAGAATTATTGTTTAGTTCCGGCAAGATGGCGGACTAGGCAGAAGGACTGCACAGACCCTCTTCAACAAAGAAAAGGGAAACCAATTGACACAGACACAGAAGATAATCTTGGACCGCTGAGCCTTGAAGGGAAGGATACAGAAGTAGACTAAACCCCAACTAGCAGAAGAATGTGCATGAAAATACCAAAAAAGGAGACATATGGAGCTGCGGTCTGGCAGGGACCTGAACGCCCCTGACGGCACTAACGGCTTGGACATTCCTGAGTGGTGGTAGGACCTAAAAATTAACCTAAAATAGTGGCTAAGGCACTTGACTGCTAACCAGAAGGCTGGCGGTTCAAACCCACCAGCCACTCCTCGGAAGGAAGGTTGGGCATTCC
>NW_006921640.1:2143543-2148530 GCF_000298275.1 Orycteropus afer afer
AGGGCTGCTTATGCACAGGGAGACAGCTCAGGGCGCAGGAGAGTATGGAGGGATGGTCACTGGAAAGAGGTGAATATGGAGAGGAAGTGGGAGGGGAGCTGTTGCATTGTAAACTGTGGTCAATGACAAGAGACAAAGTATATGTGAACTGCTCTTTGGAAAGTGAATTTGCTCTGTAAATCTTCACCCAAATCACAATAAATAAAATAAAATTTAAAAAAAATAAAAATAAGAAGGGGGAAAAAAAGAATTATCGTTTGTTATTACTGGTATTGCATGATTATATATGTAATAGTATGTACCACTGTTGCCTTTTACTCTTGTGTACCTCCCATTATCTTCCTTTGCTTTGGTCATGTTATGCTGACCTCTTGCTTATTGTATATTGCCTTTTCCTTCACCCAAAGTAATACATTTCTACTCTCTCTTGTTGTTATGTGCCCAATACATAGCCACCCCTCCTTGGGTTTCCGAGGCAGTATCATTAGGGATGTAGATTGCCCAACCTTCCTTCCAAGGAGTGGTTGGTGGATTTGAACTCCCAGCCTTCTGGTTAGCAGCCAAGTGCCTTAGGCACCACACTACCAGAGCTCCTTTTCTACTCTCTAGTTAGTGATTTTCCCTTTTTCCCACTCCCATCCCTGGTTACCATCTCTTTCTGTATGTAAAACTTGTCTTGACTTTTTATAGTACTGGTCTCATACAATGTTTGGCCTTTTGTGATTGGCTTTTTCACTCAGCAAAATGTCCTCCAGCTTCACCCATGTTATATTTTACAGATGCATCATTATTCTTTAGCATTGCATAATATTCTATTGTGTTTATGTACCATAGTGTATCTATTCACTTGTTGATGGGCCTTTAGGTTGTTTCTATCTTTTTTGCTTTTGCCAATGTGGGTGTTTGAACATGGGTGTGCATATATCTGTGTCATGGTTCTCATTCCTCCAGGTTTCGTACCTAGTAGTAAGATTGCTGGATTATATGGTATCTCTGTTTCTAACTTTTTAAGGAAGTGCCATACCATTTTCCATAGTGATTGTACCATTTTATCACTTAAAGGTTTTAATGATTGCTTAACTCTTACTGTATTTTCTTTTTTCTTTGATTAATAAGTCAAACATACATGTAAGCCCCCTAGAGCCAGGAAAGGGAGGGACCAGGAGCACCTTGGGGATCTCAGGAGCAGCAAGATAATCTAGGTTAAAAGGGGCAGAAGACAAGGCTAGGCCTCAAGCCCCCTAGAGCCAGGAAAGGGAGGGACCAGGAGTGGCCTCAGGGACCTGAGGAGCAGCAGGATATCCAGGTTAAAAGGGGTGGGAGGCAAGGCTAGACCCCAAGCCCCCTAGTGCCAGGAAAGGGAGGGACCACAGAGTGGCAGGATTCTGGTAGGAATTAGGTAAGAGGAGTATACAGAGGTTTTGAACAGCTAAGGGAGACCAACTTGTCTGTCAGTTTGTCATCCTGTGAGGCTTGTACATTGCTGTGAGGCTTGAGGCTGTGCCATTGGTGTTTCAGATGCCAGTAGAGTCTCACATGGTGCACAGGGTTCAACATAGGTTACAAACTAACACAGACTAAGAAGATGGAGGAGGCCATCCACTTCTCAAAAATTAGCCAGGGAAAACCTTATGAATAGCAGAGAAACACTGTCTGATACATTACTGAGCAACTTTATGAATAACTTGGAAACATTGTCTGACACAGTGCAGGAAGACTAGGCCCTTGGGTTGGAAGGCACTCAAAATAGGACTAGGAAAGAGCTGCCTCTTTATAGTAGAACCAACCTTAATGATATGGATAAAGTATGTCTTTCGGGACCTCCATGTGTTGATATGGCACGACTCAAATTGAGGAGAAACAGCTGCAAACATCCATTAATAATCAGAACATGAATGTACAAAGTATGAATCTAGGAAAATTGGAGGTTGTTAAAAATGAAAGGGAACGCATAAAGATTGATATCCTAGGCATTAGTGAGCTGAAATGGACCGGTTTTGGCCATTTTTAATCAGACAACCATATGATCTACTATGCCAGGAATGACAAATTGAAGTGGAATGGCGTAGCAGTCATCATCACAAAAGATGTTTCAAGATCTGTCCTGAAGTACAGTGCTGTCAGTGATAGGATAATATCCATACACCTACAAGGAAGACCAGTTAATACGACTATTACTCAAATTTATGTACCAACCACCAAAGCAAAAGATGAGGAAATTGAAGATTTTTATCAACTTCTGCAGTCTGATATTGACCGAACATGCAATCAAGATGTGTTACTTATCACTGGTGATTGGAATGCAAAAGTTGGAAACAAAGAAGTATCACCAGTAGTTGGAAAATTTGGCCTTGGTGTCAGAAATAATGCTGGAGATCGCATGATAGAATTTTGCAAGACCAACGACTTATTCATTGCAAATACCTTTTCTCAACAACACAAACGGCAGCTGTCCACGTGGACTTTGCCAGATAGAGTGCACAGGAATCAGATTGACTGTATATGTGGCAAGAGGGGGTGGAAAAGCCCAATATCTTCTGCCAGAACTAGGCCAGAGCCTGACTGTGGAACAGACCATCAACTGCTCATATGCAAGTACAACTTGAAATTGAAGACAATTAAAACAAGTCCACAAGAGCCAAAATGTGATCTTGAATACATCCCTCCTGAAGTTAGAGACCATCTGAAGAACAGATTTGATGCATTGAGCACCATTGATTGAAAACCAGCAGAATTATGGGATGACATCAAGAGCATCATCCATGAAGAAAGCAAGAAGTCATTGAAAATACGAGAAGGAAAGAAAAGACCAAAATGGATGTCAGAAGAGACTCTGAAATTTGGCCTTGAGCGAAGAGTAGCTAATGCAAATGGAAAAAATGACAAGATAAAAGAGCTGAACAGACAATTTCAAAGAGCAGCTCGAGCAGACAAAGCCAGTTACTATAATGAAATGTGCAAAGACCTGGAGTTTGAAATCAAAAGGGAAGAACACGCTCAGCATTTCTCAAGCTAAAAGCACTGAGGAAAAAAATTTAAGCCTCATGTAGCAATATTGAAAGATACTATGGGCAAAATATTGAATGATGCAGGAAGCATCAAAAGAAGACGGAAGGAATAACAGAGTCACTGTACCAAGAAGAACTGGTCAATCTTCATCCATTTCAGGAGGTGGCACATGTTCAAGAACCAATGGTATTGAGGGAAGAGGTTGAAGCTGTGCTGAGGGGATGGGTGAGGAACAAGGCTCCAGGAATTGATGGAATACCCATTGAAATGTTTCAACATACATGCCCTGCTGAAGGCTCTCACTCGATTATGCTAAGAGATTTGGAAGACAGCTTCCTGGCTAACTGACTGGAACAGATCCATATTTGTACCCATTCCAAAGAAAGGTGATCCCACGGAAAGTGGAAATTATCGAACAATATCATTAATATTGCATGCAAGTAAAATCTTACTGAAGATAATTAAAAAAATGGTTACAGCAGTAAATTGACCAAGAACTTCCAGAGGTGCAAGCTGGATTCAGAAGAGGACGTGGAACAAGGGATATCATTGCTGATGATCTTGGCTCAAAGTAAAGAATACCAGAAAGATGTTTACCTGTGTTTTATTGACTATGCAAAAGCATTCGATTGTGTGGTTCATAACAAATTGTGGATAACAGTGAGAAGAATGGGAATTCCAGAACATTTAATTGTACTCATGAGGAACCTGCCCATAAACTAGGAGGCTGTCATTCAAACAGAACAAGGGAACACTGCATGGTTTAAAATCAAGGGAGTGTGTCAGAGTTGTATCCTTTCATCATACTTACTCAATCTGTTTGCTGAGCAAATAATCTGGGAAGCTGAACTATACGAAGAAGAACGTGGCATCAAGATTGGAGGAAGAAGCATTAAAACCTGCAGTACACTGATGATACAACTTTGCTTGCTGAAAGTGAAGATGACTTGAAGTACTTATTGATGAAGATTGAAGAATGCAGTCTGCAGTATGGATTACATCTCAATGTAAAGAAAACAAATCCTCACAACTGGACCTATAAGCAGAATTACGATAAATGGAGAAAAGATTGAAATTGTCAAAGACTTCACATTGCTTGGTTCTACAGTTGACACCAATGGAAGCAGAAGTCAGGACATCAGACGAGGTATAGCACTGGGCAAATCAGATGCAAAGGATCTCTTTGAAGTGCTGAAGAGCAAAGATGTCTCCTTGAGGACTAAGGTGTGCCTGATACAAGTCATGGTATTTTCAGTTGCCTCATATGCATGTGAGAGCTGGACAATGAATAAGGAAGACCAAAGAAGAGTTGATACTTTTGAGCTGTGGTGTTGGCAAAGAATGCTGAAAGTACCATGTACTGCTAAAAGAACTACCAGGTCTTTCATGGAGGAGGTGCACCAGAATGCTTCTTGGAGGCAAGAATGGCCAGACTTCGTCTTACCTACTATGGTCATGTTGTCAGAAAGGACCATTCCCTGGAGAACAATGTCATGCTTGGTAAGGTAGAGGGTCAGCAAAAGAGGGGAAGGCCCTCAACGAGGTGGATTGACACAGTGATGGCAGCGATGGGCTCAAGTGTAGCAAGAATCATGGAGCTGGCTCAGGACTGGACAGTGTTTTGGTCTGCTGTGCATAGGGTCGCTATGAGTTGGAAACAACTCGGTGGCATCTAACAAGACCAACATGTGTAATTTTATGTGGGAAAAAATAGAAAAATAAAATCTAATTTTAATATGAAGTAGCTCTGGTAGTGTAGTGCCTAAGGCACTTGACTGCTAATCAGAAAGCTGGTGGTTCAAACCCATCAGCCACTCCTTGGAAGAAAGGTTGGGCAATCTACTTCCATTGTGATACTGCCTCAGAAACCCAAGGAGGGGTCGCTATGAGTCGGATCCATTTTGAGGGCAAATAACAGCAGCATGCATGGAAACAACCATGCCCTCTTTAGCTAACATTTTTTTTTTTTTTTTTTTTT
>NW_006921640.1:2149213-2206187 GCF_000298275.1 Orycteropus afer afer
TGGCTATTGTAAATAGTGCTGCGATGAACATCGGCGTGCATATATCTGTTCTTGTTATGGCTCTCACTTCTTTAGGGTATATACCTAGTAATTTTAGCTAACATTTTTTGCAGCATTAAGATAAAATAGAATGTTTTCATATAACTGAAACTGGTTAACATGAAATCAGTGGTAAAATTACAATAACTCTGTGATAGACAGAATAATGGCTTCCCCAGAGACATCCACATCCTAATCCCCATAACCTGTGAATATGTTACCTTACATTGTACAAGGGACTTTGCAGATGTGATTAAGTTAAGCATTTTGGGGATGGCAGGTAATCCTGGATTATCTAAGTGGGACCAATGTAACCACAAGGGTCTTTACAAGTATAAGAGAGAATCAGTAGAATCACAGTCAAAGAGAGATTCAAAGATGCTATGCCTAGTACCTTTGAAGACTAAGGAAGGAGCTACAAGCCAAGGAATGCAGATAATCTCTTGAAACTGGAAAGAAAGGGGATGGATTCTGTCCTAGAGCCTACAGAAGGAACACAGCCCTGTCAGTTACCTTGAAGGTAGTAGGGCACTTAGAACTTCTGACCTCCAGAACTATAGTTCTATAGTTCTAAAATTTGTGTTGATTTACAGCACTAATAAGCTGTGGTACATTGTTACATCAGCAATAGTGAAACTAATGTAAATTTATATAATCAGATGATTTCAATCCAGTTGCTTTTTTGATTTACAGGCTATCCCCGGATTGTGAATGGCCAACTTACAGACAACTCTTACTTGCTTTTATGATGCATGGCTTCAGACTGGTTCTATCATGACCAGTGAAGGAAAAACAGACCCAAATTTTTACAGTTTGTATGATTTGTCACAGTAACCAGGATGGGAAAAATTACAGGTCAAAGCCCTGGAAATTTTGAGAGACTCAGAGTAGGAGTAGTGAGCCTTTTCAGAAGCCTGATATGTGAGATTAGATTATTGGCAGGGCTGTGGAGAACCACAGACATTCAAAATAGCACATTTGGCTGCTATCTTTGAGTGAGGTGCAGCTGCCATGTGAAGCTCTACTTTAATTTTATGTAAATTTACTCTCACTTTGAAATGCTTAAACCAACTCCTCCAAAAACAAAAACCAAACTCAATCCCGTGGAGTTGGAGCCAACTCATAGCTACCCCTTCTTGGGTTTCCAAGGTGGTGTCACCACTTGGAACAAAGTCTTCATCACAGTCGCCTTCATTTCCTAAACATGCACTTTTAATTCATTGAAAAGGCTTTGAGCCTTTTCTTGCACTAACCAGAAAACCTAACCAAACCCACTGCTATCAAGTCAACCTTTTGTTTAGCAGCTGAATGCTCTAACCACTTAGCCACCAGAACTTCTTGGAAGACTATTAGTTAAACTAAGGGAGCTCTGGTAGCATAGTGGCTAAGACACTTGCCTGCTAACCAGACGGCTGGCGGTTCAAACCCACCAGCCACTCCTCGGAAGGAAGGTTGGGCAATCCTACTTCCGTAGTGATACTGCCTCGGAAACCCAAGGAGGGGTCGCTAGGAGTCGGGTTTGACTCGAGGGCACATAACAACAACAACAACAACAAGGTAAAATAAGAATCATATGCACCTGTTCTGAACTACACATTTTGTGTGTATGTGTGTATGATTTGGGTGGGCAAATTCGTTTTCCACTGAACAGCTTAGACACATTTTGTTTTGTGACATTGATTGCAATTCCCACAATGTAACAGTTCTCTTCCCATTTACTCCCTATGATTACCTTTTCCCTGTATCCTTCTTTCCTATGCATTCCTGCCATTTGAGCTTTCTTTCTGTGTATTAGCTGCCTTTATGATCTGCCATAGTTGATTGTTCTAAGGAGTGTGATTTTTCACCTTGTAAGCTTATCTGTTGTTTGGCTGGAAGCCATGGGAGTGATTTCAGTTCCAGGCCCAAAGTGTGACTAGGGGCCATAGTCTCAGGGATTTCTTCATTCTCTTTCAGACCAGAAGCATGTTTTGTTTTGTTTTGTTTGAATGATTTTGAGTTTTGTTCCATATTTTTCTCCCACTCTATCCAGAATCTCCAAAATTGATTTCTTTCTGAGTGGTTGGCAGTGGTAGCCAGGCATTATATAGTTCTTTTGGTCTCAGGATTATGTAGGCTGAGGTTCCTATGGTCCACTGGTCCCTTGAATTCATTGTTTCCATGTGTTTTTTATTTTCTTCACTGTTCTTTGCTCTAGTCAAGGAGAGACCAGTTGTTGCATCTTAGATGGCAGCTCGCAAGCTTTTATGACCCTGGTTGTTACTCACCAAAGTAGGATGTAGAACAATAGTTTTTTTTTTAGTATGTTATGCCAATTGAGCTTGAGGTCTCCCACAACCATAGTCTTGAGCCCAGAGTTGTTGATGGTGTTTGGCTTGACTAAGAAGTTATCATAACATTGCTCCCTGTTAGGTCTGTTATATATATGGACGTTCTCATAGCACATACAGAAATTTTGGTGATGTAGTGCTAACCAGAAGGCTGGTGGTTCAAACCTACCAGCCACTCCTTGGTAGGGAGATTGGGCAATTTACTTCCGCAGAGATACTTCCTCGGAAACCCAAGGAAGGGTCAGTTGGAATTGAATTGACTGCAGTGAGTTGTAGCACAAACATGCATGTAGAAATTTCATCTGCCAAATTTAGATATGATCGTGGGTATATTCCCTCTGCCTGCCCATACCTGACCATCTTACCTGTATACCTGTGTATCCACATGTAGATTAATGTTTTTCATTACTGATAATGCAGTATTGTATATGTAATATTATTTACCTTTCTTTTCTGCACTCTTGTGCCCCTCTCCGTTTCTTCCTTTTCCTTAGTGTTACTGTGTTGGTCACTAACTTTTGGTATATTGCCTTTGCCTTCACTTGAATCACTATTTGTCCTTTATGTATCTAGCAATTTGTCCTCCCCTCCCCTCCCATCCCTGATAATCAACAAAGAAAGTTTTCTACCATGTGTAAACCTTGCCTTGATTTTTAGCATAGTGGACTTGTACAGTTATTTGACCTTCTGTGTTTAGCTTACTTAACTCAGCATAATATCCTCCAAGTGCATCTGTGTTATGAGGTGTTTTGCAGATTATTCATTATTTGTTAGTGTTGTATAGTATTCCATTCTGTTTATGTACCATAGTTTGGATATCCATTGATCCATTGATGGGCACTTAGGTTGTTGCCAGCTCTTTGCTCTTGTGAATAGTGCTGGGATGAATATACGGGTATGTATATATCTATTCATGTCCCTGCTCTCACTTCTTTAGGATATATATGGGATTTCTAGATCAAATGGTGTTATGGAAGTGCCATACCATTTTCCACAGTGGTTGTATCATTTTATGGTCTCACCAGCAGTATGTGAGAGTTTCAATCTCCCCACACCCTTGCCAACATTTGTTATTTTCTGTCTTCTTTAACTTTGCTATTATTGCTGGAATGAGATGATAGTTCATTTTTGTTTTGATTTGCATCTTTCTAATAGCTAATGATCTGGAGCGTTTCTTCATTTGTTTATTGCTTGCCTGAGTATCCTCTTTGGTGAAGTGTCTGTTCATATCTTCTGCTCATTTTTTAATTGTATTGTTTGTCTTTTCATGTTGAAGTATTAGAGTTTTCTATAAATTTTAGAAATAAGACCCTTTTTGGATATGTTATTGTCAAATATTTTTTTCCCATTCTATAGCTTCTCTTTTTACTCTTTTGGAGAATCTTTTAATGTGCATAAGAATTTAATTTTTAGAAAGTTTCTGTCATCTAGTTTATTTTCTGCTGTTCATACATTTTTAGTTATGTTTGATTGTCTACTTATTTATGCCATATATTAGGACCCCTAAGTTTGCCCTTATTTATTCTTTGATGGGCTTTATTCTTTTAGGTCTTATATCTAAGTGTTTGATCCATCTTGAATTTTTTTTTTTTGTGTGTGGTATGAAGTATGGATGTTGTTTCATTTTTCTGCAAATGGTTATCAGTTTCGCCAGCATCATTTGGTAAAGAGACTATATCTCTTCCCCATTTAATAGATTTTGGCCCTTTGTTAAGGGTCAGCTGTTCCATAGGTAGATGGATCTATTTTTGGGTTCTCGGTTCTGTTCCACAGGTCTGTGTGTCTGTCATTGTACCAGCACCAGGCTGTTTTGACTATTGTGGCTATATAGGAGGTTTTTAGATCCAGGAATGTGAGACTTCCTATTTTGTTCTTCTTCAGTAGCAGTTTGCTTATTACAGGTCTCTTTCCTTTCCAGACAAAATTTGTGATTGTTTTTTTCTGTGTCCTTAAAGAATGCAGATAAAATCTGGGCTGGGATTGTCTTGAATCTGTAGAATGCTTTAGGTATTATTAACAGATTGACAGTGTTCAGTCTTCCTATCCATGAGCATAGTATGTTCTTCCATTTATGTAGATCTCTTACACTTTCTTGTGGTAGTGTTTAATGGTTTTCTTTGTGTTGTTGGTAAGATATATACCTAAATCTTTTATCTTTTTGGTTTCATTTCTCTTCCTGCCTTAGTGCCCTACTAGGACTTCCAATACAATATTGAATAGAAGTGTTGATAGAGGGCATCCTTACCTCGTTCCTGTTCGCATGGGGAATGTTTTCAGTCTCTCTCCATTGAGAATAATGTTGGCTTTTGGTTTTGCATATGTGCCCTTTATTATGTTGAGGAATTTTCCTTCTATTCCTCTTTTGCTGAGAGGTTTTATATACATATATATATATATCAAGAGTGGGTGTTGGAGTTTATCAAATGTTTTCTATGTATTGATTGATATGATCATGTGATTCTTTCTCATTATTTTCATTGTGTGATGGATTACGTTGACTGTTTCTCTAATGTTGCGTCATCCGTGCATACCTAATCATGTATCCACATAATCATGATGTATTTTTTTGACATGTTATTGGAGTGTGTTGGCTAAGATTTAGTTGAAGGTTTTTATATCTATGTCCACAAGGGATATTGATTTGTTGGTATCTTTCACTGGTTTTGGTACCAGGCTTATGCTTGCTACATAAATGAATTTGGGAAGATTCCATCTTTTTCTGTGTTCTGGAATAGTTTGAGTAGGATTGGTGTTAGTTCTTTTCTGAATTTTTGGTAGAATTCTCCAGTGAAGCCATCTGGGCCAGGCCTTTTTTTTTTTTGGTTGGTAGTATTTTTATGACCTGTTCAGTTTCTTCCTTTGTTAGGGCTCTGTCCAAATTTTCTACCTTAGTCTGTCTTTAAGTAAGGAGTATGTTTCTAAAAATCTGTCCATTTCTTCTAGGTTTTGAAATTTGTTGAAATACAGTTTTTCACACTATCCTGATATGACCCTTTTTATTTCTGTTGGTTCTGTTGTAATGTCACTCATTTCATTTCCTACTTGTGCTATTTTGCATCTTCTCTTTCTTTTCCTTTTTAAATTTGCCAGTGGTTTGTTGATTTTATTAATCTTTCCAAAGAACCAACTTCTGGTATTGTTAGTTCTTTTATTGTTTCTCTGTTTTCTGTTTATTTCTGCTCAAATCTTTTATTATTTCTTTTCTTCTGGTGACTGTAGACTTTTTTGGCTGTCCTTTGTCTCATTGTTGGAGAAGTTGTATTAAGGTTGATTTTGACTCTTCTTTATTGATGTGCTCATTTATTGCTATAATTGCCCTCTGAGTACTGCTTTTGCTGTATCCCCAAACTCTTGGTATGTTGTGTTTTCATTCTCATGCAATTCAAGGAATGTTGTAATTTCATTTTTCCTATTACCTAGTAGTTTTTAAGGAGGATGTTATTCAGTTTCCATGTGTTTGCTCTTTGTCCTTTGATCTTCCTGTTGTTGATTTCTGAGTTTATGGCATTGTGATCTGAGAAGAAGCTTAGCAATATTTTGATGTTTTTAAATTTATTTGAGGCTTGCTTTGTCACCTAACTTATGGTCTGTCATATAGAATGTTCCATCTGTGCTCTTTCATTGGGTGGGTAGATATTATATTCTCTTGTTCCATTGATCCTTTAATTATTGTATAATGTTCTTTGTTTCTTATGGTGGGTTTTGTCTTAAAGTCTTTTTTTAATCAAAAATGAATATTTTCACTCCTTTTTTTATGTCATTTGTTCGATACGTATTTTTTCAACCTTTAATTTTTTAGTCTATTTTTGTCTTTGTGTCTAAGGTGAGTCTCTTCTAGACAACATATTGATAAGTCATTGATAAGGTGAAAGTTTACAAAGCAAATTCATTTTCCATACAGCTGTTAATCCACATTTTGTTTCATGATATTGACTGAAATCCCCATAATGTAATAACTCTATTCCCACTTCTTCTTTGTGGTTACCTTTTCTTTGCTTTTTGCATCCTTCTTTCCTGTGCATTTCTGCCCCCTGAGCTATCTCCCTGTACAAATACTAACCTTCTGATCTCCCATGATTGATTGTTCTAAGGAGTGTATCTACCTGATATAAATATTAACCTTATATGCTTGTCTGTTTTTTGGCTAGAACCCATGTGAGTGAGTTCAGTTCCAGTTCCAAAGGTTGGGGACCTTAGTCTCTGGGATTTCACCATTCTGTAGCAGGCCAGTAAGTCTGGTCTTTTGTGTGATTTTGAGCTTTGTTCCACATTTTTCTTCTACTCTATTCAGGATCTCCTACACTGATCCCTTTCCAAGTGGTTGACAGTAGTAGTTGGCCACCATCTAGTTTTTCTGGTCTCATGGTCATGTAGGCTGAGGTTCACATGGTCCACAAGTCGCTTAGGCTAATTGTGTCTGTGCACCTTTAGTCATCTTCATTCTTTTTTGCTGCAATTGAAAAGAGACCAAAAGTTGCACATAGATAGCCACTTGCAAGCTTTTAAGACTGCAGTCACTGCTCATCAAAGTAGGATGTAGAACAGTGCTTTTGTGTACTTTGCTATGCAGATTGAGCTTGACGTCCCCCATGACCATGGTCCCAAGCCCACAGGTCCAAGAACTTGTTCCTCAGGTTGGCTGTGGCTAAGAAGTTATCATAACTTGCCCCCGTTAGTTCTATTTATATGGATATTCTTACAGCACATACAAATAACATATGTAGAAATATTATCTGCCAAACTTATATATGGTCATAAATTTATTCTCTTTTGCCTAGATATACCTGATCATTCATCCTGTCTACTTATGTACCTACCTGTAGATTAACGTTTGTTATTACTGATAATGCAGTATTGTGTATGTAAAAGTTTTTATCTTTGTTGCCTGTACCTTTTGTGCACCTCTCTGTGTTTTCTGTGCTGGTCACTTGCTTTTGGTATGATGTCTTTCCTTCCACCCAAATCAGTACTTGTCTCTTACTTATCTAGCTATTCACAATGTCACCCCCCTTCCCCTGCCATTCCCAGGTAACCAACAAAGTAAATATCCTTCCATATACAAACCTTGCCTTGACTTTTTACAATAGTGAATTAATACAGTATTTGACCTCCTGTGATTGACTTATTTCATTCAGCATAATATCTTCCAAGTTCATCCACGTGATGTGGTGTTTCATGTATTCTACATTATTCTTTCATATTGCATAGTATTCCATTGTGTGCATATACCATATTTGCTTATCCATTCCTCTATTGATGGGCACTTAGGTTGTTTCCATCTCTTTGCTATTGTGATGAACATGAGTGTGTATGTATCTATTCTTGTCCTTGCTCTCACTTCTTTAGGATGTATACCTAATAATGGGATTGCTGGATCAAATGATATTTCTACTGACTTCCACAGTGGTTGTATCATTTTAGTGTCCCACCAGCAGTTTGTAAGGGTCCCAGTCTCTCCACATCCTCACCAGCATTTCGTGTCTTCTGCCCTTTTTAATTGGATTGGCTGTCTTTTTGTTATTGAGGTGTTGGAGTGTTCTATAAATTCTAGAGATAAGTCCCTTGTCAGATATGTCATTGCCGAATATTTTTTCCCACTCTGTAGTTCTCTTTTTACTTTCTTTTGGAGAAGTCTTTTAATGCACATAATAATTTTAATTTGTAGAAGGTCCTAGTCATCTAGTTTATCTTCTGCTATTTGTGCATTAAGTTTGGGCTCCTGAGTTTGCCCCTATTTTTTTTCCTTTGATGAACTTTATAGTTTCAGGTTTCACATTTAACTCTTTGTTCCATCTGGAGTTAGTTTTTGTGTGTGGTGTGAAAAGACAAAAGAAGGACAGAGAAAAAACAGTTTTTGGATGGGTAAGAGAAGAGAGCAAGAGAAAAAGAAAAACTAGGGATAGGAAGAACTTAAAGAGAAAAAGGAAAAAGAAGGTAACTAGAAAAAGGGGTAAAAAATAAAATGAAAACCAAAGAAGAGAAAGAGAAAAAGAAAGGAGGAAAACAAAAACAATGATTTAAAAACAAACGAAGGAAAGCACAACTTGGAAGGCAGTGCACTCAAGCTCCATATCTCTTGGCCAAGCAGATGGTGGGGAGCAGGTACTAGTTTCTGCCTTCTCAGAAGGCAGCTGGGTACAGGGTTTCTGCTGACCCAGAAGATGTCTGTGATCATGGCACCTGGACGTAGAAAAACTTCCTGCTGCCTCAAATGGTGGTGGGATCCTGGCACCTTATTCCAAAGGTGATACATGGCAGCTCAAAATGCAGCTGAGGACAGGGTGTCTCGTCTCATAAAAAGTTCCTTCTGTCCCAAAATGCAGCTGGACCCAGGGCCCTTACTTCCAGAAAATGTTCCTGCCATCTCATATGGTGCTTGGTGTAGGGTGCCTGGTGGTAGGAAAAATTCCTGCCAGCCCAAAATGCTTCTGGGAGCAGGGTAGCTGATCTCCAGACTAGTTCCTCTCTACCCAGAAAGCAACTTGGGCAGGGCACCGGGACCCAGAAAAAGTTCCTGCTGATCTAAAAGGTGATTGGGACCAAGGCCCCTGCTTCCAGAGGGAGGTCCTACTGCCTCAAAAAACAGCTGTGGGCAGGGCTTCTAATCCCAGACACAATTCCTGCTGTCTCACATGGTAACTGGATGCAGGATCCTGTTCCCAGAAAAAAAGTTTCTGCCGTCTCAAAAGCTAGCTGGGTGTAGGGTACTTGGTCTCAGAAGAAGTTCCTACTGACTGAAAAGGTGGCTGGGAATAGGGCACCTAATGCTGGTACCAGTTCTTGCCTGCCCAGAAGGTGGGTAGGGGTAGGGTGAACCTCTGTTCACTGAGAGTTATGGGGTATAAGAAGAACAAGGGAGATATTGCATCTTTCTGGTTGTCAGTCACCAATGTGGTTGCCTGTGTGGTCCTTGGCAAGTGGAGCAGATTCTTAAGAGTGTTGCCCAGATCAGAATGCCACTTGCAGATATTCAAAATGGCCACTCCATCAGGCCAGCTGACAGTCCACAGCTACATTTGTCGTCTTATTCACTGTTTTCATTCATTTTCTTGTACTACTCAATATTTAATCCTTTTCTTTATCCTTTCCTTAAAACCTCAGGGTTCCTGGATTCTCTTCTGTACCTATTTCAATTGGTTTCTCGTTTCTTAGTTGTAGAGAGTTTGTGTAGCTTGTCTGCCTATTCTGCCATATTACCAGAAGTCCATACACATTCTTAAAGACACAGTTAGGAACGAGTCTCGTTTGTAACCCCGAGACTGCCTGTATTGTTTTCCAATATATTTTACTGAATAATGTCACATTACCCAATAAACAAGATTAGCACAGGTTTACTGTGCTTTTCACAATTTTTCACCACATGAAAGATTCTCCTTCTAAGTATGGCTTTCATCTGTCTGTCTCTGAACCCTAGCACCTTACAGAATTAAAGTCTGGTTTCAGATGTATAATCCCTGACAGGGTAGAGTATCCAGTAAGCAAGGTAAAAACGGTTAAGTTGTACTTTGATAATGGTGAAACCCACGTGAAACAGTTCACTACAGATTAATAAGTAAGTGCAGGTAAGCATGTGCTTACCTTGCTTGATGGCTAATATACTTTTCATACTGAAATATCTAGTCTTTCTGTAAGAGTGATTAGACCAATCTGATCCTCACTTATTGACTCTATTATTTCTAAAATTTTCACATTTATGACAATAGTTAAAAAATCTGATTATTTTTTGCATATTTGGCAGTAATGAATACCTAATTCCTTGATGGGGTCCCTGACTGGTGGACCCTGTGTGCACATAGGAAGGAAGCTCCTATTACATAGCATTTCACTAGCCAGGGGAGGAGAGGGAGCCCAGTCTCCTCAAGCCACTGGCATGTTAGGTAGGGGGTGGTGGTTAAAGTGGGGCTACTGGGGATGGGACTCTGCCCAGCAGGTCCTGGATACCCATTAGGGGGCTGAGGCCAGGGCCTCAGGGCAGTGACAGATGGTAGCCTGAAGGGTAGCTTACCCTGCCCTCACCGTAGAGCCATGGAGGAAGCAGGACCCTAAAGGTGGGCCCCACCTCTCAGCCCAGAGGACAGTAGGGACAGTCTGGGCCATGCTCAAGAGGAGCCCTGAGATGGTGGACTCAGATGCCCAGGGCCACAGGATCCCACATCAGCAGTTGCGGAATTCCACATCAGGTAATCAGTACCTGTGCAGCCCCTTACAATTCCTCACTGCCCACTCCTGGGCCACCACAGGTGAGGGCAAGGCAGGCTACTTGGGTGGGGTTAGATTGAGTATGTGTGTGGCCAGTGGCAGCTATAATTTAAGAGCAGGGTGGGGCCTGGCCATCATCGCCTTGGAGGAACCTCTGGATTGTCGATTTTCCTTGAGACATGGGAGCAAAGAGCTGGCAGGGTGACCCAGTTAGATCCAGGGATGCTTGGGTGAGGGACTGGGGGGCAGTCAGTAGCAACCTGTATCCCATCTGTGGCACTCAGGCCCTCCCACCCTCAGACAGGAAGCCTCCTGCCCCCTACAAAGCTAACAAGGGTGTTTTGGGGTTGTTGAGGGCATGAGCCAGGGCCAGCCCTCCAGAAAATGTGGTGAGGGCAGGAGAGGGAAGTGACTCCAAGGATGAAGAGTAGCATTGGGGCCACCCTGGCTCTAGAAGACTGGACTGGCCCTCTCTAAATGATGTGGGAGAGGCAGCAGGAGCCCATCAGGATATTCACAGGTCAAGTGAAGGTGTAGAATGATAGGGTCATTCTCCATTTTCTCATAATACTGATTTTTGCATAATGACTTGGTCTTTGGAACCTAACCATGTCAATAAGTAAGGAGATGGGTGTATCAGTATGTTAAGGTATACATTCAGTTCTTTATCTGTGGTAATTTGGTTTCCATCCCTGGGTTCTGGGTTACTAACTTTAAAAGTAAGGCAGGATATGTTGAAAGCCAGATAGAGATGGGACAGAGACTTTCAGACTTTAGAGGGCGTAAGAATTATGTAGAGACCTTGTTTAAAACCCAGATCTCAGGATCCTCTTCTACGAGCCTCTGACTCAGTATTTAATGTAAAGCTTTATTAAAAAATAAAAAACAAAAACCCGTTGCCATTGCATCTATTCCATAGCAACTGTATAGGACAGAAATCCCCATAGGGTTTCCAAGTCTGTAATTTTTATAGAAGCAGGCTGTCGCGACTTTCTCTGCTGCAGCAATTGGAGGGTTCAAACCAGTGACAGCCAAGCACCTAACCACCAGAGCTGCTTATTTATGACAAACACCTTAGGTGATTCTAATTCAAGTCTTTGAACCCCATGTTGAGGAACACATGGCAGAGTAATCAATCCAGTGCTTGTCTTAGGAACAGCTAATTGTCTTCCAGGAGTCTCCTCTTTAGTGATAAAGAAACCTGCCAGGCTCCCTGGACCATAATTTGTGTAGAGCATCCCTGACACAATGAAAAAGAAGGAATTTGAGTCCCTAGATGAACTCCTGGAATGGAGTCCCGTTACCTACCGGGACCAACTTCCAGTTGGAACGTCTCCATGCGAATGAAATGAAACTTCACTCTTTTTTTGCTAAGCTCTGTTAAAGCAAACCAGTCCTATATCCTAATTAATATAATGTGTATGATTATTGAATTTCTGGTGAATGAAAACTTTATAGTTACTAAAATATTTTCAAATCCCAGTTGCCATCAGTTTTAAGGGGGACCAGAGCAGATGTATACAAAGTAAATTTAAATAGCAGGAATATCAATTGACATTTACTGAGTCCTCCTGTGTGTCAGACCACGTATTCCCTAACCAACTCAGTGAGCTAGTTACTATAATCTCAATTACAGAGGAAGAAACTGAAGTTTAGAGAATATAAGTAACTTGTTGAAGATCACATACCCTAATTAAGAAAGTGATAGAGCTTGACCCTGAATTTAGTTAGTATGACTTGACAGCCCGTAACAGGATCACCTTCAAGGACAGTTGAGTAGGATTGTAGTCTGGTGGGATGCATAGCATATAATTAAGAAGTGTGACTGTCAGGAGGGGAATTGGTTAGTCATGCAATTGAGGCAGTTTTTGAAAATGTTTATTCTAATACCAGCCAGAGTGTCTTAACTGTCTTATCTGGGGTACTTTGCTGTGCTACAGTAATATTTCTATTGTAGCAAATGATACATGAGATGACTTAATACATTAGTTAGCCTGTTTCTTTGCTTAGATTTCTATGCTCACTAAACTTGGATTTGATAATAATTTGGCTTTCTATGTGGCACACCTACATGGAAAGAGTACATTGAGCAAGTGATTCAAGTATCTGGTTCCCTTTGATTATATATCAGCTTCCTATATGGTTTTTCTAGGGATGAAAATACATTGGCCAGCTCCAAGCTCAAGCTCACTGCTGTGGAATCGGATCTGACTCATAGTGACCCCTCCTTGGGTTTCCGAGGCAGTATCACTAAGGAAGTTGATTGCCCAACCTTCTAATTTGCTTTAATGTATACAATTTCTCTTGTTCCCCTTGGCAGTTAAAATTTCTACTTTACATTGTTGAATTGGCATTCTGATTTTACTCAGGAAGTCTGTTTAAAATGAGTCCATCGGTGGGAGATGTCTCTATTCAGCTGGACCAGTTTGTTTTCCTGTGAAGCTAAGAAGATGTTTTCCTCAGTTGACATAACTCTACTTCTGTAGAGCGGACACGTATACAAGAGTGAGCTCTTCTTATGTTTCAGTTACTATGATTGAAAACCAGGAAAGTGGCAAATGCATTGATTCTAGAACTAAAAAAATTTAAAGACTTGGATAGATCAGAGAGATGAGCCAAAACTAAGGTGAAATAAGCATAATGAAATAAGAGTTTTATACTTTATCGTTAAAAAAATAGGCGAAGTATTATAGGTTATAGAAAATCAGACCTAACAGATTCATACAAGAAACAGAAAAGGGTTTATACTTTACAGCAAGTTCATTGTAGGTAGTAGAACGATAGCTGTCAGCAAAGCTCATGTTGTATTAGGATGCATTGATACAAGTATGTTGTTGTTAGGTGCTGTTGAGTGTGCTCCGACTCATAGCGACCCTGTATACAATAGAAGAGACCCGGTCCTGTGCCATCTTCACAGTCCTTGCTGTACTTGAGCCTATCGATGCAACCACTGTGTTATCTCATTGAGGTTAGTCCCCTTTTCTGCTGGCACTCTACTTTATCAAGCATGATATTCTTCTCCAGAGACCTATCCAATCTGACAACATAACCAAAGTACGTGAGACAAAATCTGACTGTTCTCCCTTCCTAAGGAACATTGTGGCTGCACTTCTTCCAAGACAGATTTGTTCATTCTGCTGGCAGTCCATGGTGCTTTCATTATTCTTTGCTAACACCGCAATTCAAATGCATCAATTCTTCAGTCTTCCTTATTCATTGTCCAGCTTTCACATGCATATGAGGCGATTGAAAATACCATGGCTTGGGTCAGGCATACCTTAGTCTTCAAAGTGATATCTTCCCCTTTTGCATTTTACAGAGGTCTTTTGCAGCAGATTTGCCCCAGTGCAAGAAGATGTCTGATTTCTTAACAACTGCTTCCGTGGGCATTGATTTTGGATTCAAGTAAAATGAAAACCTTGACAACTTCAGTCTTTTCTTCATTTATTGTGATGATGCTTATTGGTCCAGTTGTGAGGATTTTTGTTTTCTTTATGTTGATAAGTAATCCATTCTAAGACTGTGGTCTTTGATATTCATCAGTAAGTGTTTCAAGTCATCTTCACTTTTACCAAGCAAGGTTGTGGCATCTGCACATTGAAGGATGTTAATGAATCTTCCTCCAATCCTGATGACATGTTCTTCTTCATATAGTTCAGCTTCTTGGATTATTTGCTGAATATACAGATTGAATAAGTATGGTGAAAGGATACAGCCTTGACACACACCTTTCTTGATTTTAAACCATGCAGTATGCCCTTGTTCTGTTTGAAAGACTGCCTCTTGGTCCATGTATAGATTCCTCATGAGCACAATGAAGTCTTCTGGAATTGCCATTCTTCACAGTGTTACACATAATTTGCTATGATTCACACAGTTATATGCTTTTACATAGTCAGTAAAACAAGGTTAACATCATTCCGTACAGCAGTGAAACTTTTCTGATAAAATGCCAGAAGATGAACTCCTCAGATTGTAAGGTATTTACAAAGAGCTGCCTCCTCAAAGTAGAATTGACCTCAATAATGTAGATGGAATAAAGCTTTCATGACCTTCATTTGCTGATGTGGCATGACTCGAAATGAGAAGAAATAGCTGCAAACACCATTAATATCCAAAACATGAAATGCAGAAAGTATGAATTTAGGAAAATACGAAGTTGTTAAAAATGAAATGGAAAATGTGTGTAAACTGTTGTATGGAAAATGAATTTGCTCTGTAAACTTTCATCCAAATCACTATTGGGGGGGACGGAGAAGAAATGGAACACATAAAGAATATATCCTAGGTATTAAAGAGCTGAAATGAACTGGTATTGGCCATTTTGAATCAGACAAAATATGGGCTGCTAACCAGAAGGCTGGCAGTTCAAACTCATCAGCCACTCCTTGGAAGGAAGGTTGGGCAATCTACTTCTGTAGTGATACTGCCTCGGAAACCCAAGGAGGGATTGCTATGAGTCATGTCCAGCTCGACAGCACATAACAACATGCCAGGAATGACGGATGGAAGAGGAATGGCATCACATTCACTGGCAAAAAGAACACTTCAAGATCTATCCTGAAGTACTGTAGTATCAGTCATAGGATAACATCCATATGCCTGCAGGGCAGACTAGTTAATGCTATTATTTAAATTTATGCAATAACTACTAAAGCCAAAGATGAAGAAACTGAAGGTTTTCACCAACTTATTCAGTTTGAAATTGGCCATACATGCAATCAAGACGTATTAATAATTCACAATAAAAATAAAAAAGATGTATTGATAATTACTGGTAATTGGAATGCAAAAGTCAGAAACAAGAAGCATCATTGGTAGTTTGAAAATACGGCTTTGGTGATAGAAATGACACTGGAAATCACATGATAGAATTTTGCAAGACCAACAACCTATTCATTGCAAATACCTTATTTCAACAATGTAAACAGCAACTAAACATGTGGACCTTGCCATATGGAATACAGAGGAATCAAATTGAGTACATCTGTGGAAAGACACAATGGAGAAGCTCAGTACCATCAGTCAGAACAAAGCCAGGGGCAAACTGTGGAACAAACCATCAGTTGCTCCTACACAAGTTCATGCAAGTTCAGTTAAAATAAAATTAAAACAAGTCTGTGAGAGCCAAAATACAATCTTGAGTAATCCTATCTGAATTTAGAGACAATCTGAAGAATAGATTTGATGCTTTGTACAGCAGTGACTGAAGACCAGACAAGTTGTGGAATGACATCAAGAATATCATCCATGAAGAAAGCAAAAGGTCATTAAAAAGACAGGAAAGGAAGAAAAGATCCAAATGGATGTCAGAAGAGACTCTGAAACTTGATTGTAAACAGAGTAACTGAAGCAAATGGAAGGAATGATGAAATAAAAGAGCTGAACAGAAGATTTCAAAGGGCAACTCAAGAAGACAAAGTATTATAATGAAATTTACAAAGACCTTGAATTAGAAAAACAAATGGGAAGAATATGCTCAGCAATTCTTTGCGAAAAGAACTGAAGGAAAAAAATCAAGCCTCGAATTGCAATACTGAAGAATTCTGTGGGCAAAATGTTGAATTATGCAGGAAGCACCAAAAGTTAGATGGAAGGAATACACACAGTCACTACCAAAAAGAATTTGTCAATGTTCAGTCATTTCAGGAGGTAACATGATGAAGATCTGATGGTATTGAAGGAAGAGAAGTCCAAGCTGCACTGAAGGAATTGGCAAAAAAATAAAGACTCCGGGAATACCCATTGAGATGTTTCAACAAACAGATACAGTGCTGGAAGCACTTACTCGTTTATAACAAGAAATCGGGAGACTGCTACCTGGTCAGCTGACTAAAAAAGAGATCCATATTTGTGCCCATACCGAACAAAGGTGATCACACAGAATGTGGAAATTATCAAACAATATAATTTATATCACACACAAGGAAAATTTTGCCGAAGATAATTTTGCAGTAGTATATTGACGGCACATAACAACAACATATTGACAGAGAACTTCCAGAAATTCAAGCTGGATTCAGAAGAGGACATGGAACTAGGGATATCATGACTGATGTTGGATGGATCTTAGCTGAAAGGAAAGAATACCAGAATGGTGTTTACCTGTGTTTTATTGACTTTTTAATTTTTATTGTGATTTGGGTGAAAGTTTACAGAGAAAATTCATTTTCCATGTAGCAGTTCATACACATTTTGTTCATGACATTGACTGCAATCCCCACAGTGTAACGGCTCTCTTACCACTTCCTTCGAAGTTACCTCTTCCCCATGTCCTTCTTTCCTATTCCTACCCCCTGAGCTATCTCCCTGTGCAAATGCTGCCCTTCTGATCTCACATAGTTGATTGTTCTAAGGAGTGTATCTACCTATTGTAAATGTTCACCCTCTGTGCCTGTCTGTTGTTTGCCTTGGAGCCATGGGAATGAGTTCAATTCCAGGCCTGAAGGGTAAGTAGGGGCCATAGTCTCAGGGGTTTCACCAGGCTCTGTCAGACCACTAAGCCTGGTAGTTTTATGAGTTTGAGTTTTGTTTCACATCTTCCTCCCACTCTATCCAGGATCTCCTGCACTGATCCTTTTCTGAGTGGTTGACTGTGGTAGCCGAGCCCCATCTAGTGCTTCTGGTCTCATGGTCATACAGGCTGAGGTTCACATGGTCCACTAGTCCTTGGACTAATCGTTTCCATGTGTCTTTGGTTTTCTTCATTCTTCTTTGCTCTGGATGAAGAGAGACCTGTTGTTAAATCTAGATGGCCACTTCTTAGCTTTTGAGACCCCAGTTGCTATTCACCAAAGTAGGATGTAGAACAATGTGTTTTATAGATACCAGTACAGTATTCAGAAAAAGAAAGATGATAGTTATGTTACGCTGTTATTAGGTGCCCTTGAGTCACCTAACAACATAGCAACCCTATGTACAACAGAAACACTGCCCCATCCTGTGCGTCCTTACGATCCCTGCATACTTGAGCCTGTTGTTGCAGCCACCATGTGAATTCATCATTTTGAGGATCTTCCCCTTTTTCACCACCCCTCTACTTTACCAACACGATATCTTTCTCCAGGGAATGGTCCCTTCTGACAACATGACCAAAGTAGGTGAGACCTGAGTCTGACCATTCTAGCTTCCAAGGAGCATTCTGGCTGCACTTCTTCAGGACAGATTTGTTCGTTCTTCAGGCAGTTAGTCCATTGTATTTTCAGTATTCTTTGACAACACCATACTTCAAAAACTTCAACTCTTCTTTAGTCTTCTGTATTCATTATCCAGCTTTCACATGACATATGAGACAATTGAAAAACTATGGCTTAAGTTAGGCACACCTTAGTCTTTGAAGTGACATCTTTACTCCTTAATACTTTTAAGAGGTCTTTTGCAGCAGATTTTGATTTCATTTTCCCATAGCAGATATATAGCCCTCCATCTTTTCACCCTTCTTAATGATATCTGTTTTGTTTTAAATAATCTACTCTGTCTGCACAGCAATAAAAGATATTTTGATAGTCAAGTGTCTTAAACTATGCAAACTTGAATTTTTAATTGGCATGTGTGTCAGCTATAATTATTTCTGCTTTTAGTCCCAGTTTGAGGTTGTTTACTAGTTTCTTGTAGAGACACTTCACTGTGTTTAATATTGTAGCAGGTGAGGAATATATATCTTGTGCAATTCAATTACTTACATTGATTATCAGGTGTGAAGTTTAAAAATAGATTTCCATACTACAGTATTTGTCAAAATAAAATAATTTAAAAAAACTGTACTTTTAATATGTAGTGACTAGCATTTTTTTCAAGTTTAATTTTAAAGCGATAACAGAGGACCTGCAGTCAAGTTGTTGGGAATGTAAAACAAGTTATCAAGCAAAGCATTATATTTTTATTTATGTGTAGTGGATGTACTTGGAAAGTTTAATCACTTAAATTTTGATTTAGAGTGTTAATGGACTTGTTTATTCCATTAATAAATAATGAATATAGTTGTGTATTTATTTTACCTATATAGTTTTCCCCTGGGAAGCTAATGTTGTCAGCACTCATGTTAAACTTCTGAAGATTTTGCCAAGATATTAGTTATTTCATTTTTCACTTGAGCGGATTGATCTGCTGTCCTTACAGGACATGTACTCCAGGGGTATTATTTGAAGTGTTTTCTCAAAATTTCATTTGAATTTTAAGATCTTACTGATATGTTTTAAGCTCTTTTTATTACTCCAATTTGTAATTTTCTGCCTTTGATAATAGCAACAACAAACCTGGGCTACTAAATAACTACCTAGTTGATAAGCATGAAGGCTAATTATTAAGATAGGTAGTCTCATAGCTGTTTTAGGTTAGTCTTCCCTGGGAAGCACAAGTATCATTCTGTTATATTTACATTTTCATTTGTGTCCTTTAAGTCCTGTACTACTAATTCTTTTGGCATTTAACTAGTAAATAGTTGGCTTATATATCTAATAATTATGTAATGTAGAATAAACTTTATATCAGTTTTCTTTGTGGTAAAAAAAAGTTGTTTTTTTGTGAGAGTTGAGATGAAATAATAGAATCTAAAATCATGTTATTTTAAAAATTCTCAATGAAAAGATTTTAGGTATATACTGTGGTAAACTAAATGCTGTGGTTGTTCTATAATGGAGAATATTATGGCTATTGGTCAGTGAAAACTGGCCTGCCATCTCAAATATATATATATGTATGTACACACACACATTGCAAAATGGCAAGATCACTTCAAGGTGGACTTACCAGTATGGAACAAAAGAGTAGAAAACAACATGATGTATTGAGATGAGTGGATCAGTTTTGATAAGAAGGGAACACTTCTTTTGCAATACAGAAAGAATGGTGGTAGATTATTGAGGCTACTGAATCCTTAACTAGTCAATTCTAGTCAACTTGAAGGGACTACATAACATAATGTATGTGAAAGCACACATAGACTCCTTCTTCATATAGTCCAGCTTCTCAGATTATTTGCTTAGCATACAGATAGATTAAGTATGATGAAAGCATACAGTCCTGATGCACACCTTTCCTGATTTCAAACCATGCAGTATCCACTTGTTCTGTTCTAACAACTGTCTCTTGGTCTATGTACAGGTTACTCTTGAGCACAATTAAGTGTTCTGGAATTCCTATTCTTCACAAAGTTATCCATAATTTGTTAAGATCCACATAGTCAGATGCCTTTGCATAGTCAATAAAGCACAGGTAAACATCTTTCTGGTATTCTTTGTTTTCAGACAAGATCCATCTGGCATCAGCAGTGATATCTATTGTTCTGTGTCCTCTTCTGAATCTAGGTTGAATTTCTGGCAGTTCCCTGTTTATGTACTACTGTAACCATTTTTAAATTATCTTCAGCAAAAATTATCTTTCAGTATTGCAACTTGAGGTGTGAATTTTTTCTTCAGTTATTTCAGTTTGACAAATTCCTAGTGTGTAAGTTTCTGAATCTCTTCTGACGTCCATTTTGCTCTTCTCTTCCTTCCCTGTCTTTTTCATGACCTTCTGCTTTCTTTATGTGTCATGTTTTTGATGTCATCTTACAACTCATCTGGTTTTCAATCATTGGTAATAAGCACATCAAATATATTCTTCAGATAGTCTCTAAATTCGGGTGGGATATACTTAAGGTTGTATTTTGGCTCACTCTCAGGGACTTGTTTTAATTTTTTTTTTCCGCTTCAGTTTGAACTTGCATAAGAGCAGTTGATGGTCTGTTCCACAGTTTACCTCTAGCCTTGTTCTGACTGATGATATTGAGCTTCTCCACAGTCTCTTTTCATAGGTATAGTTGATTTCATTCCTGTGTATTCCATCTGGTGAGGTCCACATGTGTAGTCACCGTTTATGTTGAAAAAAGGTATTTGCAACGATAGGTCGTTGTTCTTGCAGAATTCTGCCATGTGATTTCTGGCCTCATTTCTGTCACCAAGGCCATATTTTCCTATTCCCTGTAATGCAGTTTCTTTGTTTCCAGCATTAACATTCCAATCACCAGTAATTATCACTACATCTTGATTGCTTGTTTGGTCACTTTCAGACTTTGGAAGTTGGTAAAATCTTTATTTCTTCTTCTTTGGTTTTAGTGACTGATACATTAATTTGAATAATAGTAGTATTAACTTGTCTTCTTGTAAGCAAATGGATCTTATCCTATCACTGATAGCATAGTACTTGAGGATAGTTCTTGATAGGTTCTTTTGGACAATGAATGTGATACCATTTCCATTCAATTTGTCATTCCCAACATGGTAGACCATATGTTGTCCAATTCAACATGACCAGTGCCAGTTCATTTCAGCTCTCTAATGCCTAGATATCAATCTTTATGAATTCCCTTTTTCACAGGTTCCAATTTTCCCAGATTTCGTACTTTATACATTCCATGTTTCAATTATTAACGGATGTTCACAGCTGTTTCTTCTCATTTTGAATCCTTACACTTCAGCAAATAGTCCTGAATTGTTTACTCCATTCATGTAATTAACATCGCCTTTGTTTTGAGGAAAGGGACTCTAGTGGCATAGTGGGTAAGGCATTTGCCTGCTAATCAGTGGTTCAAGCCCACCAGTTGCTCCATGGGAGGAAGATGAGGCAGTCTACTCTCATAAAGACTTACAGCCTTGGAAATCCAATGAGGGTCCCTACGACTTGAATTCAACTCAGTGGGACTAGGTTTGTTTTGGGGGAGTTTTTCTTTGAGAGAAGGCATTTCATCATAGTTTGAGTGCATTCCAACCTGAGGCGCTCATTTTCTGGCACTATATCTGACAGTATTTCACTGCTATTCATAAGATTTTCAGTGGCCAGTTTTTTCAGACGTGGACTATCTCTAATCTTTTTTCAGTCTAGAAGCTCCACTGAAACTTGTCTACCATGGGTGATCCTGCTGGTATTTGAAATACTTAGGCATAGCTTCTAGCATCACAGCAACATGTAAGCCACCACTTTATGACAAACTGACAGAGCAGTTGTGGTGTCAAATGCTAGTTATGTTAAAAATAATTATCATTTATTATAGAAGACTACATTTGTCAATTATAGGTTTATATTGATCACTACAGCCTTTTCCAAAACTAACGGACATTTCCAGTGAAGATAAAGGTGCATAGGTAGTGAGGAATAGAACATATGGTAAAGCTTTCTGACTGGAAGAATGATGTTGATATTCATGGAGAAGGAAGTTGAAAGGGGTGTAACTTCTTAGGAAAAGAATCATTATCTTTGGTATTTAAATATTGGTTGATAAAAATTGGAAGGTGCCCTGGTAGTACAGTGTTTAAGCTCATAGCTTAACTAGCAGGTTGACAGTTCAAAGTCACCAGCCACTCTGTGGGAAAAAGATGTAGTAGTATGCTTCATGCAAAGATTATAGCCTTGGAATCCCAGTGGGGCAGTTCTGCTTTGTCCTTTTGGCTCACTATAAGTCAGAACCAACTTGACAGCAATGGATTTACGTAAAATTTGGTAGTAGGTTAAAAGTACGTGGGTCCCTGTCATTTACTTTTTTTTTTAAAGGACAGTTACTGCCTTGACTATGTAAATACTAATGTGCTTTACTGTTCAACAGGTTGTACTTGTTAGTTGTATTGCTGGGAAGCATAACAGCAACAAAGTTAATCCAAAATAGAAAGAATAGTATATTCTACCATATTTCAAAATGTGTAACTCATATGTAAAGGGAAGAATGTATACAGTAATTTGCAAGCTGTAACAGCTAATTAGGGTAGGGATGTCATTGGCAAGTAATGATATTTTTCAGTTAAATGGTATTTTATCTGAATATCAGCTGCTTAATTTTTATAGTAGGGAGCTCTGGTAGCGTAGTGCTTAAGGCATTTCACTGCTAACCACAAGGCTGGAGGTTCAAACCCACTAGCCACTCCTCGGAAGGAAGATGGGGCAATCTACTTCCATAGTATACTGCTTCGGAAACCCAAGGAGGGGTCGAAGGCACATAATGACAACAACAACAATTTTTATAGTACTCCACACACCTCCCACCTAGCCACCATGGTAAACACAAAGAACAGCATTGTAATCTGAAGATACTATTCTGAGATTAATCTTTAAATCTTTTGAGTTCATAAGTATTCTATCACTGCTTGAGAGAATAAGCCAGATCTCTTAAGTTAAGGTAAATTCAAATGTACTTCATAATAAGGAATTTCATTAAATATGATTGCATTCTTGTACTGTTATAATCAACTTTTCATCTGTCTGGTTTTTTACAAGATTGATTTGTCCATTGTGCACATTTTGAGCACCTACCATGTACAAAACATTAAGCTAAGTGTTGAGAGAACTGGATGATACAAAACTGAATGAAAGCTTATGCTCTCAAGCTAGAGATGATGTTGTTAGGTACCATTAAATCATTTCATACTCATTTCAGGTCCTGTGCCATCCTTACAATCATCACTATGTTTTGCTGCCCTTCTACTTTTACCAAGCATGGTGTCCTTCAGGGACTGGTCCCTCCCTATAACATAGCCAAAATATGTGAGATGAAGTCTTCCCATCCTCACTCACTTCTAAGTAGTATTTTGGTTGTACCTCTCCAAAAACAGATTTGTTCATTCTTCTGACAGTCCATGGTATTTAATATTCATTTCCTTCACCATAATTCAGAGGCATCAATTCTTTTTCAGTCTTCCTTACTCATTGTTCAACATTTGCATGTGTGAAAATACTATGTCTTGGATCAAGTGCACCTTAATCCTCAAAGTGACATCTTTGCATTTTAACACTTTGAGGAGGTCTTTTTATAGCAGATTTGCCCAGTGCTGTATATTGTTTGATATCTTGACTGATGCTTCCATGGGCACTGATTGTGAATCCAAATAAAAGGGAATCTTTGCCAACTTTAGGAGCTCTGGTGGCATAGTACCTAAGGCATTTTGACTGTTAACTAGAGGGCTGGTGGTTCAAATCCACCAGCCACTCTTCGGAAGGAAGACTGGGCAGTCTACTTCCACAGAGATACAGCTTTGGAAACCCAAGGAGGAGTCACTATGAGTTGGTACCGACTTGACGGCAGTGAGTTTGGTTTTTTGGTTTGGTTTGCCAGCTTCAATCTTTTTTCTGTTTATGAAGCTAGAGACAGAAGTACAGAGATAACAAAAGCTGAATAATGAGAAATGGAAAGATTCTTTGTATTAGATGTGCATAGCTGGCCTTTAAGAAAGTGGTAGGAGTAAAAGCCATGATACAAGGGCTAAATATTTAAGAGTAATAAATAAACACACTTATCACTGCCCTTAGGATAAAGTCCAGTGTCCCTTTTTTAGCATAGGAGGCTCTGGTTAATCAGATTCATGTTTGTTTTCTTCGATGTACTACACCCCACAGTGCCATTTTTTTCGGATTCCCCCAGTCACCATGCTCTTTCCTTCCCTAGAACCTTTATGTATATAGTTCCCTCTACCTGGAATCTGTAGGAGCTCTGGTGGCGTACAGGAGCTCTGATGGCATGGTGCCTAAGGCATTTGACTGCTAACCAGAAGGCTGGCAGTTCAAACCCACCAGCCACTTCGTGGAAGGAAGACTGGACAATCTACTTCCATAGTGATACCACCTGGGAAACCCAAGGGGAAGGGTCTCTATGAGTCACATCTGACTCGGCAGCGGTGAGTTGTGGTTTTTTTTTTAACCTGGAATGCTGCTTCTCTTATTCTGTGCTTAGCCAATTTCTGTCCAGCCTTTAGGTCTCAGTTTAAAGGTGACTTCTTCCAAGAGGTCTGGACTGTTGTATGAGACCACACAAACTAAATACTCCTTACTATCTACCCTGCCATGAGAAGAGCACCTCCTGGGGTTATGCAAAGTGGCTGTTGTTGTTGTTAAGTGGTGCCATAAAGTCATCTCTGACTCATACTTGACCCTGTGTACAACAGAACGAAACACTGTCCAGTTCTGTGCCAGCCTAATACTGTACAGAGTGGCAGACCAGTCTAAATTAAGTCCCTCATCGATTGGTGGCACCTAATAACACCATCTATCTAACTTCTGTGAGGAGAGTGCAGGACTGGGCGGTGTTTTGTTCTATTTATACATAAGGTCCCCATGAGTTGGAACTGACTTGATGACAACTAACAACAGCAGCAATCTCTATTCTAGGTCTCTGGGTGGCACATATGGTTTACACTCTCTTCTAACGTAAAGGTTGGCAGTACACACCTACCCAGTGGCACTGCAGAAGAAAAGCCTGGTGACCTGCTCATAAACATTATAGCCAAAAAAATCCTATGGAGCTTAATTCTACTCCATAATTCATGAGGTTGCCCGCAGTTGAAAATCAACAGCAGTGGGTTTGGTATTTTGGGCTTATCTGTATTATTTACCATCATCACAACTAACATTTTGAAAACATAAATTTATCTAATTATTTGTGTAATGAAACCATAAGCTCCACAAGGAAAGAGGTCATGTTAGTTTGTATCTCCAGGTCCTGGCAAATAGTTTTCAATAAAATATTTTTTGATTGAATGAACCAAACATAGACCACTCTTGAGAAATTTGGATTATTTAGCAGTAAAGAAAAAGAGGAAAAACAACATTAGGTGATGTCAGTGGTATGTTTAAGCAATTGTGTTTTGCCTGGTCTCAGGATCAGGAAACCTGAATATGTTTGTAGGTGGAGGGAAAATAGTAAAGAAATAATTAATTGAATAAGTTTCCCTAACTGTTATATGAATAGAGAAAGGAGAAAAGGGGGCACAAACTGTGACAGAAGGGTTGGAAATAATAGAATCTGCTATTACCAAATATTAGTGAGTGCTCCAGTAAAATTAGATAGTCTGCATTAAACTGCTGATAAGTACCCTGAAACTTTGAACTATTAGTGGTTTAATATCTAAAGAAAAAGTGCTGGTAGAAATTTTGTAAAGTGTTGTACATGCTAGTGATTACACACTTACAGCTCATAATCAGAAATAATGCATTGTAATTGTAAGATGCAGCATTTCACTTTTAGTGTAAGGGGACTGTGAGTGCCAAAATTTAGTTATGCCAAAATTATGCCTCCTGTTGTCCTGCTGATTATCAACTCAACTGTATAATTAAAGAATTTTGTCTCTTGTCTAGTACTGATTTGGGGCAGATGTGAGAACTATAAAGTCAAGATCATTATAAAAGTAGAAAATATTATTTTATAATGTTTTTGCTTTGTTTCTTACTTAGGAGACTTAATTTCATCCCTAGTGTTCTGTTAGGAATTTGACCAATTTCATGTATTCTGTCTATAACATGGTTGTCACATAAAAGGGCAAGGTCATAATTTTGAAGGAGCTAGATTTGGAGTTTAAGATCACTGAAGGGAGTGTAGCCATATCTCACTTTTACTGGATTGGTAATTTCTTCTAGGAAAGAAGATATTCAAAATAGTTTATTATATCTAACTCTGTGGTATCCTCTGGGCTATTGGTTACCTATTAAGTCTTTAAAAGGAAACTTAGAAATGTTTCTATAAGTGTATCGGTATGTTCTATAAGAATTCCCAGGTGTATAGTAGAGCTGACAAGGGACAAGGTTGTAGTCACTTCTTGGCCACAGCCAGCTACCCAGAGGAAATGGTGGTTGGACCTGTGGGCTCGGGACCATGGTCTCAGGGGACATCAGGCTCAGTTGGCGTAGCATACTACACAAAACATTGTTCCACCTCCTACGTTGGTGAGTAGCGACTGGGATCTTAAAAGCTTGCAGGCGGCCATCTAGCTGCAACGATGAGTCTCTCCTTGTCTAGAGCAAAGAAGAATGAAGAAAACTAAAGATTCATGGACGCAATTAGTCCTAGTGACTGGTACACCATGCAATCCACAGCCTATATGACTATGAGACTAGAAGAACTAGATGGTGCCCGGCACCACTGTCAACACTCAGAAAGTGATCAGTGCTGGGGATCCTGGGAGTGGGAGAACAATGTGGAGCAAAACTCAAAATCATCGTTTAAAAAAAAAAGGAGACCAGGTTTGCTGGTCTGATGGAACCACTGAGACTATGGTCCTAGCTGCCCTTCAGGTCTGGAATTGAGCCGACTCCTGTGGCTTCCAGCCAAACAAGAGACAGGCATATGAGATGAGCATTTACATTAGGTAGTTCCACTCCTTGGAGAGAACAATCATGGGAGAATAGAAGGGCTGTGTCTGCACAAGGAAATAGCTCAGAGGACAGAAGTGCATGGAGGGAAGGACACAGGGAAGAGGTAACTATGGGGAGGAAGTGGGAGGGGAGCTGTTGCACTGTGGTAAATTGTAGTCAGTGTCATGAGACAAAGTATGTGAGCTGCGG
Source organism: Orycteropus afer afer (assembly GCF_000298275.1). Classification (NCBI taxonomy): domain Eukaryota; kingdom Metazoa; phylum Chordata; class Mammalia; order Tubulidentata; family Orycteropodidae; genus Orycteropus; species Orycteropus afer. Next base: position 2,176,078 of record NW_006921640.1, read on the forward strand.
TATGGAAAGTGAATTTGCTCTGTAAACTTTCACCCAAATCACAATAAAAAAATTTTTAAAAAAAGTAAACTTAGAACCCTGTGACATGCCTCTAATTTATAGTCATTAGAAGTGAAAGTGTACTGTATAAAACAGTGTGGTGTGCAGATTTAAGAACATTAGAGGAAGCAAGCAGTGGCCAAGTCAGAAGATCACATTGCTTGTGCTATATCGATAGTTAACATCAAGTGTGATATCTGAATTACCTCTACCATGGCTGTGAATTAATTCTTAAACCCACAGAGTGACTCATGAAACCTGATCAAATCTGTAAATCCCTTTCTTTCTGTTTTGAGGAATGCAATCCATAGAATTTTTAAGTGCTGAAACAGCAAAGCATTTTTTAAAAAATTTTAATTACAAAAGTACAGGTAATTGACTTTACAAATGCCGATGACCATTGTGGATCCATTCTGATATAAGTCGAATACCTCTCTTTTTTTCCCCTTTCTTAGTTTTCATTGTTACTGCTTTTTATTATCAGTGTCTTTAGAAATCCTGTCTTTGGGATTTGGCTTGAGAATGGTAACATCAACAAATTAGGTGCTGCAACATTGTAAGCAGTAGACATTACTAACAATGGATCTACACCCCCACCCCCACCCCAGATGGACAGTTGAAAGTACAGTTTGTCTTAAGTTGGGGACTACTGGTAATAAATATTCATGGTATATAAAAAAAATCATACATTAGAAGTATAACCTAAAAAACTGAACCCATTGCCATCAAGTCAATTCTGACTCAGAGTGAGCCTATAAGGCAGAGTATAACTGCCCCATAGAGAAGTAGACTGCCACATCTTTCTCCCACAGAGCAGCTGGTGGGTTCGAACCACTGACCTTTCAATTAGTCAAATGCTAACCACTGTGCCACCTGGGCTCCTTTAGAAGTATGAAGTGATAGTTAAAAAGCACTTTTCCCCATTCTCATGTGTTTAAACCTTTTTTTTTTTTTTTTTTGGAAGGGGGAGTCTTCTGTAATGTCATTTCCTTCCACTATTTTTTCCCTTCTTCCTTCTTACTCATCTCTCATATTTTTTTTAAAAAATACATTATTATTTTTTAAGGAATGGGATTATGTATCCAATAAGCAAAGTCATTTATGCACTAATATATCTAGGACACTTTTCCATGGCTGCATCAAATGTATCATAGGTTTTTTAAAAAAACCAGCTTCCTTTTGACAGACATTAAGATTGTTTTCCAGTTTTTTTGTGTTGTATAAATAGACAGCTGTAGTATTGCTGTTATAGACTACTTATGTAGATATTTTTTGATTGCATGTGAGAGGAAATCTGAAGGACATAGGCCTAGAAATCAAATTTCTGGCCCCAAAGTCTGTAGACTTTAAAATTTTGGTAGATACTGCGATTGTTCTTCAAAAGGTTTGTATCATTTTATGCCTCTCCCAATGTTATATTTCAGTGCCTGGTCTCCCGAAATCTTGATAACTTCATCTTTTAGCATCTCATTTCAATTTATATTTCTTCACTTTTGAGTGAGTTTGAAGATATTTTCTAATGTTTACTGGTTGTTTTTGTTTCTCAGTGGACTGTTTGCATTTGTTGCCCATTTTTCATTGGTTTGTTTTTCTTATTCTCAGCAATTTGAAAGAACTGTGAACATACTGAAATTTCCAGATATTTTCCCCAGTTTATTGTTTGTTTATAGGATTTTTTTTTGCCATTTAAAAAATAAATTGCGTTCTTTTTGATTTCTAGGTTTTATGTCATGACTAAAGTCCTTCCTGTGCTTCAAGTGATGAAAATACTTTCTATGATTCATAATTTATTTTTTTAATTCTCGCTATTTCAATTTTATGATTTTACCTTTTAAGTATGGTATATCTGGAATTTATTTTGGTTTAAGGAATGAAAGTAGCAATCTGGCTTTAAATTTTCCAAATTATTGGCCATTACTCAACACCGTTTTGGAAGTAATCTGCCTTCTTCCCATATCCTCCTCCAAATAAATAATAAATAAATAAAATGAAAATAGAGAAAATCCATTTCCATCCAGTTGATTGTGATTCGTAGCAACCCTGTGGGACAAAGTAGAACTGGGTTCAAACTGCTTACCTTTTGGTTAGCAGCTGAGCATGTTCACCAGGGCTCCTTCTTCTTCCCATAGAATCCTTAAATTTGAGATTTTCTAAATGGAAGTTGAATTGGAAAAGCTCCAAGTGTGAAGTTGCAGGATTTCCATGTAAGAATTACAAATGCTTGTGGTCTTTGCTTAGAGTAGGAGATGGAAAGTATATGTGTCAGAAAGGAGATTTTAGAATCTGCAAAATTCTCGGAGTTAAAGTTGACTTCTCAGAAGGAATTGCAGTGTCCAATAATCAGATTACATATACACTTTTGGTGTATCATGAGGGTTAACTTTTCTGACAAATTTCAGTCTAAAGAAATGATTTTTCATGAGAATGTATTTTACTCTGTATATCCTTAACCCATCAGGTATTGTTTTTATGGAAATTTAATTCTATAACTTGTTGAAATTTATCACTAACTCACTGTAATTCATTAAGCCTATTAAATGAGAAACTTCAATGCAGCAAGTAATAATGAAGTAACAATGTCATCTGAAGTAACTGGAGTTTTATGACTAGGATAACTTAAGAGTTGCTATAAAGTTGATGGCTTTATAAATGAAAACATGTTTCTAAGTATTAAAATCTTCATCATCAAAAGTCTTGACCAAAATGAAAGTTGTGAAAATTACAGAATTCCAAGAATAGTGTCAGAATAATGTTGTATTCTCTGAATCATGGACAGATTGGTTCAGAGAAAGTTACAGAACTGTAAGTTGTGTATCCAAACATGCAGTGATTGAAGCAAAAATGGAGAAATGAAACTGAGAATGCATCATGGATTAAGAAAAACATGACTTACAGAGAAGATCTGAGTTTTGGTGAGATGAGTAAAGCCTGCCAGCTTCTTTTCTTTTTTTGCCAAAGAATGGTAGCAAGTATTAGTTATGAAGAGTTGTGGGCTAAATGATAGGTTCTTTTTGTTGATACAGGACAGATTTGGGATTTGTAGATGAATGATTATTTAAGGCTTAGAGTGAAAAAAAAAAAAAAATCTACCAGTTAGTTACATCTTCTCTGAAATTTAATACAAACTGAAAAGAGCATAGATACACGACATCCATGGTAAAGGAAGGAGAATTGACTATTTACTTGCAACTAAGACTAGCATACATCCTTGATTGAATTTTGAGTGCATCAAAATATAAAACTTCTAAAATCATCTTATGAACATCACTTGGAAATGAACTTTCAAAGCTTACTGACTAGAACTTTATTTTTAATATTTTCACTTAAGGCAAACTATAACCTAATAGACATAACTCCAAATGTTTGTTTTTTCTTTATTCTAAATATTTAAGCATAAATTGCAATTTATTACTTAAAGCATAGTTCTGAGACCTGTAAACTCTAGAATCCAACCACATAACTTTATAGCATTTGTCTAGATAGGAATTTTTGTTGGGCTTTATGAGAAATTATGAAAGATAAGCTAACTCAGAAATTCATTTGCTAATGTTGTTTTGAGATGAATATAGAGCTTAAATAAGTGTATATATTTTTCATATCTTTTGGTAATGTATCTTAATGCCACAGAGCTAAAGAACTTCCTTCTTGTATTTAGAACTAGCAAAGAAATGCAAACCATTAAGCAATAATGTTGACATAGACTTTACTTGATAATTTACAACTTATATGTAATTTAATGAATGTATACGAATGGTATAAAAAAATGTCTTTATTATGCTATAAATAAAAGCCAAACCTATTGCCATCAAGTTGATTATGACTCATAGCAACCCTATAGGACAAAGTGGAACTGGCCCATAGAGTTTTGAAGGCTGTAATCTTTACAGAAGCAGACTGCCACGTCAAACTTCCACAGAGTGGCTGGTAGGTGCAAGCCGCTGACCTTCCAGTTAGTAGCTGAACTCTTTAACCACTGCACCGTCAAGGATCCTTTAATTGTGCTGTTATTACGACCAATTCTTTAAGTGTAACTTTTGGCAGGAATATTTATGAGTTTTTAATTTATGGCTTTAGTTGACTGACATATTCTTAATAGTTAGTGATTTTTTAAGATACTTGACTGATTTAACCTTGCAAAATAGTCTGAGACATTTATGTTTGGAACAGAAGCTACTGTTGTTGTTGTTGTTGTTATGTGCCCTTGAGTCGGACCCGACTCATAGCGACCCATCCTTGGATTTCCAAGGCAGTATCACTACGGAAATAGATTGCCCAACTTTCCTTCCGAGGAGTGGCTGGTGGGTTTGAACCACCAGCCTTCTGGTTAAGTAGTCAAGTGCCTTAGGCACTACACTACCAGAGCTCCTCAGAAACTACTAGCACTCTGCAAATGTAGAAGAATGAATTTTTAGAATTAATCTAAGATTTTGAAAACCTAATAGGATGGTTATATTGATTTGAGGCCAAATAATATCTTTTGGTCACTTGCAGCATTAAGATTCAAGGTTCTCAGTAGCTTTTGTGGTAATCCTACTGTCTCATCTTATTGTCATAATGTATATAATCCTCTTCCCTGTCAAAAAAATATAGCAGTCTTTAATGTCTATTTCCTTAGCATCATAGCCCAGAATTGAGATGAAAACTTTGGAAATAAAAAGTTAGTGCTACAGCCTCACTGAGGCTTAGAACTCTTGCCGTCATGGCCAGCGTTTTACTTCCAGGGTTTGGAAACATTCAGTATTCTTTGAATAAATGAGTGAATGACTTACTTTGAGTTGAGAAACAGAGTAATTTTCATATACTACTGGCATTTCTGTTGAAACTAAGAGTTCTAAACACAAAAAATATTTCTTAGGGTAAGACCACTGTTACAGTTGAGCATTGCACTTTGCTTTCTTGTCTTTGTTCATATATATAAAGAAGAGCTGAGCTGTGTCTGATTTCATTAGCCTCATTAGTAAAATTGTTATATTTAATCCTTTAAAAATGAATATATTACCATCTCAAAGATGAATATAATAATGCTTTAGCTTTGTAGAACAGGTTGGAATTAAATTTTTATTTCTATACTCAGCAGGTAACAAAGGATAAGAAGGGCCCTCTTCCATTCTAAGTAGTGTTGTGTGATACTGTATGTAGAAATGTATACATTTTTATTTTCCTGTGATAAAAGTAGCTTCTAATATTTTATATTTTAGTATCATGTTAGAGATTTCATTCCATGATCATTTGTTCATTCACATGTATTTTTATTTTTAGCTTTAAGCGAAAGACATGAGGCCTAAGACTGAAATGAGGTTGTTTTGAGGTCATCTGATTTCTGACTAGAAGGTGTGCGATCGCCTCGTCCTGAAACCACTTCAAACAGAATGGTAATGGCAAAACCTAAGAGAGGGAGAGAGAAAGGGGCCTTCATGTTTTTCCGTGTCTGTTCTCTTACCCTAGTTCCTTCCTTTTAAAGGTTGAAAAATTTTAAGTTGTGAGCCAAAGGTATTAAGTAACAAACTGATGTATCTTCACTGGTTCAAATGTTTCATAAAAGGAGTAGTCATATAAATCCACATACTAATTAAACCTTTTAAAATTTCTTATTTTTATTTTTTAGTGAACTACTTAATTAGCAACAGAATATTTACTATATTAAGAAACCTGAGCCATTAGGAGGTTTGCAGATTGAAATATTGTCTTCCTTTGAAAGTCAGTAAGATTTACCCTTAAACAAAAGGGAATCCAAACTTAGTAAATTTTTCAGATTAGAAAGTCAGGATTCCTGCCATTACTTTCTTTTTCTATGTTAAAGAATTTTGTTGTTTTATGAATGTGTGTTTATTTTTTTAACTTTTTAAAACATAAAATGCTTGTTGAGAGTGACAGTTGCAAAGAACACTGTTTTCATTATTATGTCTTAGTTCAAATTGCACTTTATAGTTGAAGGTACTAGAACTATTTTTTTTTTCACTATAGTAAAACTTTTTTGGAGGGTTTTTTCTTTATTAGGAGCCCTGGTGGCACAGTGGTGTAAAAGCACTTGACTGCTAGCCCAAAGGTCGGTGGTGGGAGCCCACCAGCTGCTCTGTGGGAAAGAGATTATGCAGTCTGCTTCCATAAAGATTTACAGCCTTGGAAAAACCCTATGGGGCAGTTCTACTCTGTCCTACAAGGTCGCTATGAGTCAGAATTGACTCAACAGCAACAGGTTCGGTTCCCTTTATTAAGTTTATTCAACTAACTTATGTCCTGTTAAACATATTGATAATGTTGTTGTTTTTGTGTGTGGTCAAGTTGATTCCAACTCATAGAGTCTATAGGGTAAAATTGCCCCATATAGTTTCTTACACTGTCTATAGGAGCAGATTGCCAAAAAGTAATTATTATGCTAACTTCCCTAGGAATAGAATTCCAATAAGGTTTTTTACTCAGGTTCAGATTTTATTCTAGCCATTAGTTCAAGTAAAATATTTTTATGCTATTTAATTTTCTGTGATACATGTAATGATATTAATAACAAAATAATATCACAAATTTACTTATTTAGCCTAAATTATATATTTGTAGAATTGGTGAGATGCCGAAAAATTTAAGTTGTCTGTACCATTCTGGATGGTAATATAAAATAGACAAACTCTAAAGAACTGACAAAATTTTTAAAATTTTTAAAGTCATGTTTATTTTCATGGTTTCTTCTAGAGTCTAAGTTGTTACTGTCACTCTATACATTAATTATATAATATATAATTTCTCTACAAATACTGTTTTCTTACTCTTTAATCTCAGATGTTGAGAGTGATTTAAGTTTTATAAAATGTATTCTTTACATGTATGTGATTTTCTGTATGATAGGGAGAATTGTTCACATGCACTTAATTAAAAAACAAAACTGTGAGCTAGCTATGTAAATCCAGACACTATTTGGTTTGACTGAAGAGTGCAATGATTTTATGTCTGATCTCAATTTATACTTAAACTTTGCCAGCCTGCTGTTGCTGTAGGCTTCTCTTGTAAAGAGAAACAATGCAGAATAATGTGTTGTTTTATACTTCTGGAAATGGGAGCTCTCGACTCTTCATTTTCTTATGGAAAAATTAGTTAACTAGGCTGGCCAAAATAGCATGGTCTAGAACTGTTGTATAGTTCACTTTTGTGTATCAAGATTTAGTGAGAAACAATTACTGATTGTTTTTATTTTTGGAGATTCTCATTTCTTATATTTAGCCAAACAAAATTGTTTCCAATAAAGGCTCTAGATATTGGCCCTTTAAGGTTAGAAGAACTTTGAAAAACATGTGTCTTAATTCATTGCTAAAAAGTTAATGTAATAGAAACACAAAGAATTTAACCACTATTAATTGGCTAACAAAAGTAGTCATGAGTTGTACATGAATGAAATCTGGGGCTTCACGTATGGGTCTGAATGTCTGTCACCTTACTGACAGCTATTAAAGAAAATAAAGCTAGAACTAACTGATGCCACTTTATTTTGAAGTCTCAAATTATAAATTGAAAAGATTTTTGACCCAGTAAATATTAAATAAATAGGTGATGTGTACAAGTGTAGCTTAATATTTATTTTGCTATTTGTAAATTGCCTTGTTTTTAAGCAAAACTTTAGTAGAGTTAAGAGTTTATAAGATGGGAAAAAGCATTAACTTAAGATGGTGTTTTGAAAATTATAAAAGTAAATATTAACCTTTTCTAAGAAAGTAATTTTACTTTTGACATTGTTTAATTTTTTTCCTTTTTGTTTTTTAGGTTTGCAATTTTTTTTGGTGATGGCATGTTCAGAATCTTGGATCCCTAAGTTGAATATATTGGAAATATTTAGGAACCTTGGAAATTGTTATTTTCATATATACGATGACTTACTAGGTGAATCAGTAGATTTAATAAAAAGTATATAAAGGAACAGATATATTTTTACACTTTTTAGTTGGCATGCATGTCTCAAATTATCAGCTGTCAGCTCCTGTGTCATACTCTGGAAATAGTTGTCTCTTAAAAGGTGTTGGGAGCTTTTAAGGACATCATGTTTTCCCAAGCAGTTTATACAGTTCCTTCCCTGCTTATTTGTTCAGCTTCCCTTCTTTTCTTTCTGCCTTGCAGTGTAGGCTACTTGAATCAGAGATAGTAATTAATCAGAAAGAGAAAAGAGGGGGAAAAAATCATTTGATAATCCTAACAGTAGTAATTACAAAATTAGAACAATTAACCACACAAGATCAAAAGGGCAGCATTTGCCTAACTTCAGAAAGCCAGAAGGGATTGGAAAGAAGGATGATTGGAAATGGAAAACATAGGAAGGAAATGGGAAGAGAGCTGTTTGCATTATGGAGATTGCAGTCAGTATCACAAAACAAGATGTGTATGAATTGCTGAATGGAAAATCAATTTGCTCTGTAAACTTTCACCAAAATCATAGTAAAAAGGTACTTAAAAAGTTCTGTTAGGAAATGATCTCAGAATGATTTATAGTAGAGTATGCAAACTCTACCCAGATACACTTGTGACAAAATCTTTACCATTTTCAAATTGGACATGATGATGTAGGACAGATGTGCTAATGAGGAGGAAAATAAGCTATTCAATCTCACCTCCCTCAGTTCCTGTTGTTGGGTAAATGAATTAGTGAAAAGTAAAATGATCAAAAGGTAGGCAGTGTGAATGAAAAGAAGAAAGAAATTTCCTTAGAAATTAATTTCCAAGAAGGATTACTTGTCCTTTAAAAATTTCCATATACCTTAACACACTGTTTTAAACTTGTAGCCTGTTTTTTTTTTTTTTTTTTTAATTTACGTGTAAATTCAGAATGTGGACTTAGACATTCTAGACATGAATGGATGGAGAACCATCTCTTTAATAGGAGAGTCAGTCAGTCTTACGAGTGACTGTAGTGCCATTATTGGTGGTCATCATATTCTCTTGCTTTTCTTACTAGAATTAAGGGACTTCAAGGAAGAAAATTAAGGGAAAAAAATTCTAGGGTAGGTCATTATTTTGATGGTGAAATATGACTGCCTCTCTACTCTTTTGGCCAAAACTTAGGAAAGATTGATTTTTAAGGCCACATTTAAGAACAACTTGAAAAAGGATTAGAAGGAAAGTAAGAAGAGAATTTAAGAAACTGTAAAAACTTAGTGGTAACGCAGTAGAATGTTATATTCATTTATTACAAGTTTTAATATTGGTGGCTTATCCAATATTATTGAAATGAGTATATAGCAAGTTTTCATAGCATTTCTATTGTAAGCCTTTTAGAAACTGAATGACTGTCTCCCTTTTTTTTTTTTTTTTTAATACTTTGTTTCAAGAGGCATATGGCATCTATGTGTTCAACAGAAGCCTTATTGAGAACATTAGGTAGATTTCTTATTTTTAAAAATCAGGTTCCATTTTAATCTACATTTGTGTTGCCTATTTAGCTGCTTTCCCATTACTACTGGCTTTTTAAACACTCTTCCTTATGCAATACATTTATCAGTAAAGATTTTTACTCTTAGCCAATTCTAGCCACAATATTGACTGGGCCTAGGCATTTGATATACCCAGAAGGAATTAGAAAAAACTTGGTCCCTATTGCAATGACTGTTTTAAAGACCTTCTTGGATTCTGAAAAGGAGCACAGATGAAAGAGACCCGAGAGAAGGAAAAATTTAAGAGGCTAATAATAAAAACTGATGGTGGGTAAACTCTCTTATATAGCTAGCCTAAAGTTTACTAAGGGAAGAGAATTAATTTCCTGGAGATTATGAGTGAAGTATTATGTCCAGTACCGTGGACAGTAGCCATTCTAATGTTAATGTCCAGTATTTTAAGAATAGTGGCATGTGATCTTTGGAATAGTAATGTATTTCCTAACAATGAATTTTATTTTGTTCTGGTATGTTATAAATGGATACTTGGCTCAAGGATTAACTTCATTCAGAATATATTAATTATTAAGAATATACAATAAATAAGGGTCATTTCTCCCTATTGTAACTTTAAGAAAATAACATGGAAGAATAGTGAACATAGTGAAGGACATGTCTGGTAGTTGCTTCCCAGAAATTTCTAATAAAACCTTCATTTTGTATTCAAATTTTATTTGTTAGCCTCTGTTGTGTGGCAGCATTTTATTATTGAAGTCAGTGTATAACAACATGTTCGAGTGTGTCTCACAGGATATCTATATCTTCTTTGGTTGTTGCACTTTCACATTGTGGCATGTCATTCTGAGAATTGAGAAACAGGACTATATTTACACAAAGATGGACAGATCTTTGTGAGTCTGGGTACAATAACTATTTATAGGGACACACAAAATGAGCATAGAACAATAATTCTTCGTATTGGAGAAGTTTTAAGACACTCCTTTTGAAAATCTCAGAAAAACAGTAGATCCTTTCCTCAAGAAAATTGCACAGACATGAGAGTTTCACGCACTTTCTGAGGATATAGGTACTGCCTTTCGGTGTCATGTCAGGAAACCCTAATCTAAAAGACCATCATCATTGCACTTCTCACCTTGCTTTGACATTGTTGTTACTACCAGTTTGGTGATTCTCTATTACCTTTGAATACAGCAATGAATCTTGAAGAACACTTAACTGCCTTTCCACACATAAAACTGAAGCCACAAGTCCATAGCTTAGTAATGTAATAGACCAAAAATATCTGCAAAAGGCTGCCTCAAAAGTACAAGTGGTAAAAAGTACCAAGCCTGAGACATAAGGTATGAGTGAGGCTTGGCTTTTGTAGGTGATGATGCCTGCTGGTTTAGGGGGTTTTATTTTATAATAAATTGTTTTATCTTTCAAAATAAGTGTATTTCTTCCTAAAATTCCTAATTATTACAAAGATTTTCTACCTAAATGAGACCTTTCATCATCTCTTTGGATACCAAATTCATGGTATAAAATTTGTACTTCAAATTGCAATAGTGAATAGAAATTTGGGATTCTGTTATTTTGTGACTGAAATTTACAGCAGTTTGTGACTGAAATTTACAGCAGCTTTTCAGGAAAATCATTGAGATTCTCAGATAATCCCTTTATGCCTTTCATATTTCCTGAATGCATGCTTATTTTCTGAATTTTATTAATCCATTTCTAAGTTTAGTGGAAACTTTTATCTTCAGTTAATATTTTTAACACAGAATGGATGCATTTGATTTTTCTTATTACAAATGTATTTTGACAAAAGTTCATTTTGAGTGGCTCTAGTCTCCACCTTGGAACCTTGAATCACCTGCCTGTAATGTCATTTATTGGGACTTTTCTACAAAACACAACTTCACTGAGAAGATCATCCTTGGAAAATCAAGAAATCTGAAGAAACTGGTTTTGAGACTGTGGAGAGAAATGGAAGAGCATCATCAGAATGGCAATGCCCCACATTTTGAAGACATCTTTACCTACATTACTCATCGTAAATGAGACATCATTTGTCTGTTGTGATTTGGACCTGTGGATAAAATAATCTCATAAAATGTATCTTTGTTGTTTGCTGTTATGTGCCGTCCAGTCGGACCCGACTCATAGCGACCCTTCCTTGGGTTGCAGGGGCAGTAAAGTGTCTTAGGCACTATGCTACCAGAGCTCCTAAAATGTATCTTTAGTGTAACAAAAATACAACTTTGGCCTGGCAACATTTTTGCCAGTACAGTCCTCTCTTGATTATTTACACTAATGGAAGGGAGCCTAGATAATTCAGCTTGATTGAAATTTAGACACCCTTCATACTAGATTTGAAGACAATTTTGTACTTCCTTTTGGAATATAGTGTTTTGAGCTTTCACAGTGTGTGCCTCGCTTTTTTTTTATTTCCCCAGAGAGAGCGCACCTGAGACCGGGGCAGCAGTTCCTCCAGGCACTGGATACCTGTTGTCTATCCTCACTGCTCTTCTGTAGTCTTGATTTAAATGTGAGGAAAGTATCTAGCACAAAATGTTCTAAAACTGATCAGAATTTTATTAAACCTATCCAGCTTACCCTTCCCAGGTAATTTTATTGCATTTCCTTCTTAGCTTTTCAAAATGTTGCCCAGTTTTAACTCCTTTGCCTCTGGTCCAGACAGCTGCATTGTTCTGTCTTAACTCTCTCCCATTGTGTCATGTTACTTCAGCTTGGGATGGGAGATTTTCAGTTGCCTTACTGTCAAAAGAGGCCATTTGTTTCCTTTCATTTTCATCTCCCTTCCTGCATGGGCCTTTGGGGAAAGAGTAAATCTAGATTTAAGACATTTTGGTTGTTCCAAGGATTGCCTATAACAATTCCCAGCACTGTATTTAAAATGTAACTTTTTGCTTAAGGTGCTCAGAGTAGCCTTTATTAGACACCTTGCTCTGTTAGGCTCTATGCTGGGTGTGGTTGTCCACTGTTCTCCTTGAACTACTTGATTCTCTTTAGGGTATGAATGGGTCTCAGCATGTCTCAGGTTTATGGGAAGGTTTCTGTGTAAACTTGCTTGTTCCTGGAATAACGAGTTAATGAGATAGTTGAAGAGATCCGTTCCCCTGGAGGCTAATAACAACAAATCATGTGCAGAAAAAGTAATCATGTCGGTAAGGTTTTGAAAGCAACATTTGCCAAAACATAGGCCAAATTTTAGATTACCCACATGAATCCACATTGAATATTAATCACGTATCTTTTTTAAAAAAATGAAAACATTATCAAATTATTCTTATTCAAAATGTTTTATTACTCTAGAAAAAATTTCATGTATAGCTTTTAGAAACACATGCAAATGTCTTTTGTGTAAAAGAGGATATACTGTATATAATAACCTTATTTTACTATAATAAAAATTAAATGGTGTAATTATTTACAACCTAATAGCTTGGTGTTATTTTTGACTCAAATTCTAAAGTGTTTGATATTATTCTTTCTTTTTATGTAATGTACAAATATTTTTAGAAATAGAGGTCTTATTTTCCATATACAAAAGTATTGTGAATAGGATTCATGTATTTTCTTCAGTTAGAGTTTCATAACTTTTGGCTGTAATTATCAAGCATTTGAGTGGGATTGCTGAAAATGCATGTTAAGCTTTTCTGTGTATGTAGCAAACTTTGTCCAAATAAAGTAAGTTTGTACTTTGAAGGAACTTTCAGTAATTATATTTTTGTTGAACAAAATACGTGCAAGAGAAAGGAAAGGAACAAAAAATTTAATATAATTGTCTAAATCAGTGGTTTGCATCCTTTTTCTATTCACTGATAACAGTGGCTTCTTAGAGTGGTCAGTCAGTGAGAATTGGGGGAGGAGGTTCAACAATATGCAGTTTGAAGGGAAAAAGAAAACACCCAGCTAGGAACAGCAGTAGTGTAAATCAGTGTGTATTAGCTGTGTTTGGGAAGCTGGATTCCAAGGTCAAGGAGGTGTGATACTGAAATTCTGTCTCTCAGTTCTTGAATGCCTGCCAGAGAATGGCTGCTTGACTGTGGCAAAATAGGAAAAAGAAAAACAAGAACAGTGTAGTGACTTTAATTTTTCAATTGGAAGAATTATTTTTTAATCATTTAGTTCTTCTCTTTGCCATTTGTTCTTATTTGTAAAATAAAAAGTTTGCAATCCCCTGTATTTCTTCAGAGAGATTTTATTGTATTATTTTTTTAATCGGCCTATGAAATCAAAAGATTGAGCGCCACTGTTCTGTCCTTGGAACTGTATAATAAATGTTAGCATATTGAGGTCCCAGTACTGCCTAAAGGACCTGTTTAATTTTGTTTATCCCGTAAGCCATAACTTGGGACGCTAGAGTGCCAGAGAATAATTTGGGAAAGTTTAAATAATTACTTCAGCATTGCTATGTGATGGTTCTCACTCACTGCCATTGAGTCAATTCCAACTCATTGTGACTCCTATTGAATGATGGGTAGTCGTTATTTTAGAAACCTAAATATGATAGAGGTTAAAAGGGCAGCTGGTATTCCCTGTTCCCAATAGCTACATGTGAAAATAAACTGAAACCTCAGATAATGCAACTGAAACTACAACACAAACTTTGATGGAATCATTTATACTACCTGCCAGATAGGTTGATTTTCAACCTGCAAAACAGTCACCAAACTGCACAAAATGTTTAGACTAATAACTGAAAATAACAGTGGTTATAAATTATGTTTATTTCTGCTTATTTGTAATAATAAGTTTAAGAATGGAGTGGTTATGTCATGCACATAGTCTTGTGTGACTAGAGCTGGAAAAAAGGGCCCTGAAGAAAGAGAAACTAATTAGGGGTGATTTGTATCTTTGGATAAATGATGCATTTGGACTATATGATCAGCTTTATCGTCCCAATGAAAGGACATTTTCCAGAAAAAAATATAAACTAAATAATACTAATTTTATGTATCATCTACTTACTATGTGCCAGCCACTGACATATATAACATAATTGAAGACTGAGTTTCCAAAAAAGATACTGAGATTTCTTACTCAGGCTTCTTTTGAGAATAGGACAGGTGTCTTTCCTAAAGGGATGCTTGTAGGCAGGAAGTTGAGAGCAAGTCAACTCTTGTTTACAATACTCCAAAAGCCAAAAAAAAAAAAACCCACTGCCATTGAGCCGATCCTGACTCATAGCGACCCCCATAGTGATTCCAAGGTGGTAAATCTTTACAGAAATAAATCACCCCATCCTTCCATGGAGTGACTGGTGGGTTTGAACCACCAACCTTCTGAGCTCCTTACAATACGAAGTACTTTCATTTAATCTCTGGGAAATACTGTGAAATTCTTCCTGAATTGCACATTAAGGAAAACATACTCTATTTTACAGTAATTGCTTCCCTTAGAGACTTTTTCACAGGGGACCCAACAATGAATTATTGAATCCTGGGCAATGAATAAGTGCCCTGGTGATGCAGTGGTTAAGCACCCAAATGCTAACCAAAAGGTCAGTGGCTCAAACACATCAACCTCTCCATGGGAGAAAGACATGGCTGTGCTTCCATAAAGATTACAGCCTTGGAAACCCGGTGGGGCTGTTCCACTCTGTCCTATAGGGACACTGAGTTGGAAGGGAGTACAGAGCTGTGGATTTGGTTTTGGTTTGGGGCTCTGATTAGTGAAGTAGGCACCTGCTTCCTCTACTCCCTGGGATTTGAGAGCAAGAATGGAATTACTAAATAAAATGAAGGTTTGAGGAGTGTTTTTGTCTTCATTTGCAGTATGTTCATCATCCTTTGCTGAGGATGGATAACTATCAGCAAAGGTTTTTAAACTTCATGATACCAGAAGGCATTACTTTGCCATTAAAACTTTGGATTAAGCGTTTTGAACATTCCCAATCTTGTAGCAGAGAAAATATTATTTAAATCAATATTGAAAGCATTTCACCTAAAATATGACATGACCAAAAATTATGGTAGATTTTCAATGGGTAGATTTTCAATGTATATTTTAAAGGGAGAGGGACTTTAAAAAATAATAACTGAGGGTCTTGGATGACAGAATTGTAAAAAGGAAGCTTAGTTTTTTCTCAGAAATATCTTGATTTTGCTACAAAGCAGGTTATATTTTGAGTCATGTATTTGTCAGAAGCTTTCCTGTAGGAATTGAGATTTTCTTCACCTCTTGGGTGGCTCTTGGTGGCCTCTTCAGGCCCCATTTTGACCTTAGGAAACCATACCACAGATTGAGTTATGCACTTTCAAGAGCCCCATTGGTGGAATCTTCTACAGGAAAACACTGAGGTAATTAGGATAGTTTTCCACGTTTAGAAATTATAAATTATTTGTATTAAGTACTAGGCTAATGTGTAAGGAGCTCTGGTAGCACAGTGCCTAAGGCATCTGACTGCTAACCAGAAGTTTGGTGGTTCAAACCCACTGGCCACTCCTCAGAAGCAAGACTGGGCAATCAACTTCCGTAAAGATTGACTGCCTCGGAAACCCAATGGAGGTTGCTATGATTTGGAAACGACTTGATGGCAGTGGGTTTGGTTTTTGGTTTAGGCTAATGGGTGGTTCATGGATAGCTCAGGTTCTGACTTCAATTCTTGTTTTGCTTGATTCAGTAGACGTTCCTCTGTTATAAGGGGTATAGCTGAATGTTTAAGCAGTCAGATTTCTTGATTTTAGGAAGTTTATGGTAGGTGTTAGACTATTGCTTTTCGCATCTAGCAGCATAAGCAATTCCTGTGTTTTTGTTTCTTCTGGAGGTCTTTTTTATTTTAAACATCTCTCCAGGAAGTCAGTGTAGCAAATTACAGTTTCTCCCTTCCTTTAGATTTTAGTTTTTGCATTTAAATTTGAAAATAGGATTCATTTAATAGCTACCCTTTCTTAAAAAAAAAAAAGCAGCTGACCTAGAACTCCATCTTGCACTGAATGTCATATACAGTCTATAAATCCTACATTCTGACCAAAACAAATGATAAATTTGGTCCAAGTGGAGCAGAAAGGCTCTCTCAAAGTTCTTCCTCTGACCTTTATTTCTTCCACAATTTCTTCCACCATTTCTGTCCTTCAGATCTTTCCGACTCACTTTGATAGTAAATTTCATGACCAATTTATAGGTTTGAAATCAGACTAAGAGTAGGAAAAGAATGACAGAAGCAAAGTAGCACCCAGGATGGGGTGAAAATCCTTAAAAGTGCAGCAAATACTACCGGACAAGGGTACAGGTATTGTTGGTTTATCAATATGACTGAACGAGTCAAGGCGGAGCACTGCATGTTAACTCATTCCTCTTCCAGTTCTGTTTTCATTCTCATCTCCACTCTGACCTGATAAAAACATGACTTTCATAAATGCAAATGAAATCGTTTAGCATGCTATCACGGGAAGTCACCTCGACCCTGAATTGACTCGACTTCAGCTAACAACAAATTATACTGATGTCCATGCAGGCTTCAAATTGTGAGCACAATTTCTCATAATCACAGAATGTTGAGTGAATGCAAAGACTACATTTCTCAACAATTAGAAGTTACCACTTCTTACTTCCTATCTCATCTCCTCTTTTTTTTAGTAAGACTCTACAGCAAAAGAATTTTCTCAGTAAAGCTATTGGGTAGGGGAACTTCAGATGCATGGTACAATTGGATATAGTATTTAAGGCAATTATTCATTTGCACAACTTACTTTTCTGGGTGTTTATTATATTCCAGACACTCTTCTGACCACTTGGGAGACATAAAACACAAACCATGAGGGTTACATTCCAGCAGGGGTAATCAGGCACAGTCAGTAAATTACAGTACTGTGGAACAAATGGAAAAGAGCAGGCATTGTGATCAGGAGTGCCCATGTGGGATGGAGGGACAGGTCTCTGTATTTATATAAGGAGATTGTAGTAGATCACATTGGGCAGGTGAGACTTGGAAAAGATGATGTTCATATAAATTGGAGCTGACCAACAAGTTTGCTTTAAGAAAAAAAAAAAAAAAGATTGAAATGTCTGACAAGCATTCCATCCTCTTAACTTACAGTGGACACTTCCACTGCATCTAAATGTAGTTATGCATATTCTTTCTCCTATTAGCCACTGTCATTCCTTCCACCTGTATTTTTCTTTTCCAAGGCTCAGACTAGATGTCATCTTGAGGACATACTCGGAAGTAGACATCATTGTAACAAGCTAGACTACATGGCAAAATAGAACACTTCAAGAGTGCAGAGGTTTCCCTGAGGAAGAAGTGGGCTTTTAGATTAAGCCTTAAGGGCAAGCCACATTTTCATAGGGAGATTAGGAGGATGGTCCAGTCTAAGTAACACCTTGAGCTGAAATGGGCTTGGGCAGCAATGTGGCAGATCTTGAAGGACAACAAATTACATGCTGAGGAGTGAGAGTTCAATTCTATAGACAAGAGGGGCCACTGCTGCCTTCTGGGGCTTCTCCCATGTGGGGGTTTCCACTGAGTAGGGCAAAGGTCATTCACTCCTGTAGGTTCTCTGTTTATAATCTTTGGCATGTAAGGAATGGAAGAGAAGGTTGTTCTGGTTACCTAGTGCTGCCCTGTCAAGAATATATACCACAAATGGGATGGCCTTGTCAAACAGGAGTTTATTCTCTTAGAGTCTGCAGGCTTTAAGTCCGAGTTCAAAGTGCCAGGCTCTAGGGGCTGTATGAAAGCCCCTTGACCTTGGGCTTCAGCTCTGCCTCTTGCTCCCAGCCCACTGGAACTAGAGGCATTTCTTCACTCAGACAGCTGCTGGCTGCTAAGGCTGACAAGCCCAAGATTGACAAGTAAAAAAGGCATAGTCCTGATGTTACCAAACCACACAGCAGGCCATTAACTCAAGTCCATTGTAAGCCCCAAGGTTGGCAAAGCATGGCAGGCTGCTGCACAACGACACAGCTACATGCAGGGTCCAAGCATGCCATAAGCTAGAGACTATCCCCAAGGCTTCTCCTTATATACAGGAAGCACACCACATCCCAAAGGCAGTTACTCAGCTGCTTGTGGTAGATCCCACCATGGAGTTGATTGCCAGTCTCGTCATGGGGAGTAACTACCACCAGCTTCCCAGCCACTCAACCAGGTCCAGCCAAGTTGACATACAAATTTACCCCAAAGGCGGTTAGTAAAAATGTCCTTTCTTCTACCTCTGAATGCTTGTTTTCCCAAAATCCCCTTAACTTGTTTTCTCTCCTGTAAAAATTTCAAGTAGTGTGGAAAAATAGGAAAAAAGTTCACTTCCCACTGTTAATATTCTGCTTATCAAAATCAAGTAAATAAGGAGTGGGAGTAGGGCAGTTTCAGAGGAGTCAAAAACCAAAAAACCAAACTCATTGCTGTGGAGTTGGATCCGAGTCATCGTGACCCCTTCCTGGATTTCTGAGGTGGTATCACTACAGAAGTAGATTGCCCAACTTTCCGAGGAGTGTCTGGTGGGTTTGAACTGCCAGCTTTCTGGTTAGCAGTCCAATGCCTTAGGCACCAATGCCATTAGAGGGGTAAAGTTGGATGTCTTTGAGCATGTAGAGTGACAAAATAGAGGCATTAAGTGTAGGAAATACTTCCGGAGTTTGGTTATGAAGAGGAAAGACAGAAGGGAGTAGTTGGAGCATAGAAGAATGGTCTCTCTTTTTTTTTTCCCCTAAAGAAGGGAGGTACTTGAACATGCTTAATGTGGGGAGAATGAGGCCAGCATTGAGGAGGAAGAGAAGAAAAATACAGGTGAGGGAGGAGAAACAAAGAAATGGAGTCCCAGGAATGAGGAAGAAATGAATTCTAGGGGGAAAAAAATGTTCATCATCATTTTAGACTTCCTTTGTTCTCAGCTGCATATCATGTATATTATCCATGCTGACAGCATCTTTTTAAATGGCTGCTCAATAGCCCATTGTATGCATGTAACCAATTCCCACTGCTGGAAGTTAAGTGGTTTACAATTTTCATTATTCAGGTTCTTTCCAGTTTTTCACTTTTATAAACTCAGTTTCAATGAATATCCTTCTATATAATTTCTGCACTTACCTAATTACCTCCTTGGTACAAATTACAGACACTTCAAAAAATTAGGATGCCTGTAACTTAGATGCACAGTACCAGGATTTAGTACTGCAAGGCATCACTTATGTGTATGTATGTGTGTGTGCATGTATGTGTGCATGTACGCATGCATGCTTTTCACAGCATGGAGCAACAGTTTCTCTCTTCTGATCAATATTATAACATTGCAAAGTGGGTAAGGAAAACAGTAATCTCTTCATTGGGTATGTGAGGGGATTGAGTCTCCTGACTCTTATGCAGGGCACTCCCAACACATCAAGAGTGACTGCTGTTCAGAAAGCACGTTTGCAGCCAGCTTTCAAAGTGGGGACACCAAGGCCAAAACTTGCAGAACCATTTGGAATATGAGATGATTAGCATAAATCATTGCCAAACTAAGAAAGAACTTTCTAGTTTCCTCCCATGAAACTGCTTTGATTCCAAGTTCTACTGTTCTAACTAGGCAGATTAAAGAGACAACACGTTTTTCTGAGAAGTTAAAAATCATAGAGCAAAATCTTAGTATTTCTCAACGTAGGAAGTTATTACAAGAATGAAGTGAGGGTTTTTATTTCATTTATGTTTTGGGGAATGTTCCTTGTGGAAGTGGCCTCATTGACCTTGCATACTTAGGCTCAGTAACTTTAGTTGATGGACCTCTACCCATGCCATCCTCTCCAACCACTGTTTATTAAGAAGATCTCTAGATGATTTCTAGACTAAACCATTGTGCACTAAACACAATAGAAGCCAAAGCATTAAGGACTCAGAGTCCTGTTATGTGGATGGCTTGGTTTGGGTTGAAGTCTTAAGTTCTAGTCAGGCATCTTAAAGCTGAGCACTACTTAAAAATTGTAGCTGTATCACCAATTCTCCCCTCTACTAACTAACCTCCACTGATGTGTTTCTACTTTGTTGTCTCAGGAACTTTGCACTTGCTATTGCCTTTGTTAGGAGCTCTGGTGGTGTAGTGCCTAAGGCAGCTGACTGCTAACCAGAAGGCTGATGGTTCAAACCCACCAGTCACTCCTGGGAAGGAAGGTTGGGCAATCTACTTCCATAGTGATACTGCCTCGGAAACCCAAGGAGGGGTTGCTATGAGTTGGGTCTGACTCGACGGCACAAAACAACAACATTGCCTTTATTAGAATGCTCCTCTCCAAGTACTCACGTGGCTCACTCCCTTGCTTCATTTAGCTCTCTGCTAAAATGTTTTCTTATCAGAGAGGCTTCTGACCATCCTGTCTAAAGTAGCACCTCTTTTATTATTGCCCTTATTTCTTCGTAGTAATGATGACTACCTGACATGATAGGATTGTCTTCTCTACTAAAATATATAGTAATAAAAGATAGGGGCTATGTTTTCTTCATTTTTTTTTTCTCTAAACCTACAATACCTGACATATGTTGTTGTTGTTGTTAGGTGCTGTCGAGTCGTTTCCGACTCATAGTGACCCCATGCACAGCAGAACAAAACACCGCCCGGTCCCGCACCAGCTCCATGATCCTTGCTATACTTGAGCCCATCATCACAGTCACTGTGTCAGTCCATCTCGTTGGAGGCCTTCCCCTCTTTCAACAACTCTCCACCTTACCAAGCATGACATTCTTCTCTAGGGAGTGGTTCCTTCTAACAACATGACCAAAGTAGGTCATGGCATACGTTAGAAACTCAAATATTTGAACAAGTGAAGGAATGAACCTCCCACTGCTCCACCTAGGGAGTTGTGAAGCAACGTGGAGCTTTTAGAAATTTTAGATTTAGAAGTGAAACAACTACCTGAGAGGAGCTGAATTCAAAGACAGATGTCTAGGCCAAGCTGCCTGTCTCTCAGTACCATTTCTGTCTCCAACTCCTTCCTCTGAATCAGAATGCCTACTTGATTCCATGATGCCTAAAATTCCCCCACTTGGAGATTAGTTTGTGCTAATAATAAGTATCCTCTTTTCAATAAAAACAACTTAGTGAATGAATCTACTCAACATATTATTGAACAACAGCTATGATGCCATGCATTGTGTAGAGGCCAGGGTTTCAAAAGTCAGCTAGGCACTCACCAAGCTTATGGTTACTCAGAGTGTGAATTTTGCCCTCCTGCTTTCCTCAAAGTAAGAGAACAGCCCTGAAGCCCTGAGGAAGAGAGAGCGTTGCTCATTGGGAAGGAGAGTTGGTAATGTGGATGCATGGTTATTTGTGAGGAGGTGAGGAACATTGGGGGTGCAATGTGTGATCTTTGGGCAGAAAGAGGGGAGAAGTAGAAGGATGACAACCTGCCTATGCCAGGGGTTTGCTTACGGTCCTCAGGGCTCTGGGATGAGGAAACAACCTCTCATTACTCTTGTTTTCTCACGTTGTTATCTGCTGTTGAGTCAGCTCTGACTCATGCCAACCTTATGATCTGTAACAGAAACATTGCCCACTTGCTTTCTCCTAGAGTTTATCCATAAACCAAATTCTTATGAATACCCTTTTCCAAAGTAAATGTCTATGGACTAAATTTAAAATTTAATAATCATTTAAAATATTTCTATGGGAAAATAATATTCCAAGGCTCAGAAACTCTATTTAAAAACAAATTTTTGAAACACAATAATTTTGTGTTTCTTTCTCCTTCTTAATTAAGAGACAAAAGAAGGAAAAAACAAAGAAAATTCTTTATTCCTCTAAGAATGTGAATAGACTAAAATTTAAGGGAATAAGATTTCTGAGTGTTATTTTTGTGCAATCAGTCAATCAAATGGAATTCTTCAAACGTCCTGAAAGAGGTATCTTGAACCTTTCTGTAAAGACTATTGAAAACAGGAATATAATGCAGACATGTGTGGACATGTAATCATAACCTATAAGTAATTCAGAGAGTTGACATTGGGATAGCTTTCCTGGATAGCTCTGATGAGACAGAATTGCTGTCTCCTAGTTACAAAGTTCCACAGTGTACTTTCTGACACATAGTATTTTTAAGAGTGGGAAGTATAAACAGCATTAATAACATCAGGATAAATTAAACACTGGTGAAGATTAGACCTGATGCTTATTTGTCTCTCCATTGGGTCCTCGTGCTCACATACCTCCTCTTAGAAATAATGCTACAAAGACAGTCAGGTTCCTCTAGTTCAGTCCTTCTCCAACTTGAATGTGTGTGAGAATGTCCCATGGATCTAGTTAAAATGCAGATTCTGACTGAGTATTTCTGGCATAGGGCTTGGGAGTCTGTTTCCAACAAGCTCACAGGTGAAACCAGTACTGCAGATCTGTAAACTACACTTGGGATAACAAGGCCCTAGCTGTAACTTCCACGTGCTTTTTTTCTTTTTTTCATGTAAACTTTAACTGCCCTGTGAATTCAGCAGTGCTTTTTTGTCCCACTTTTACACATAACCAAATAAGCTCAAAGGGGTAGATTACTTAAAATAGTGCTAGAGCCAAGTTTTCTAATTCCTCATGAAGTGTTTTTATTGCGCGAAGTCTAATTTGGTTGTTGACTCATGAGTATAGAAGTAGGGAGTCAGGAGGTGAAACTAAAATGACGTTTTTGGAAACCCGATAGAACACACACATACTTATTATTACTGTTATGATGGTGATGTCCTTTGAGCTAATGGACCAGGGAGATGGAAGGGTTATGTAAGAGTTCTTAGACCTGCCATTTGTAGACAACCACAGGGTATAACAGATGAAAGGTGTACTTTTGGTGACAATTTAATTGAATGGAAAATCTGATTTAACTTGACTACAGGCTGCCGTCCACCTTCCAGAGAGACCTAGAACTTCACATCTCTGTGGTGTTAATGAAGCACGATTCATGAGCCAAGGAGCTCTGGTGATGCAGTGGTTAAGCACTCAACTGCTAGCCAAAAGGTTGGTGATTGGAATCCACCAGCCATTCCATAGCAAAGAGATGTGACAATCTGCTTCTGTGAAAAGTTACAGACTTGGAAACCCTATGAGGCAGTTCTATTTTGTCCTACAGGGTCACTCACTATGACTCATAATCGACTCTACTACAACTGGTTTTGGTTTGTTCCAGTCAGATGGTACAAATGACATACAAATCATATGCAAATGACTAAATTATAGTCAAAATGTGGCGACTGGAAACAAAATGTCTTTATTTCAGCTGGATTTTAATTTGGTGTTTCGGTTAACTTTCAGTGAGCCCTTGCTTATGCATAGTTTCTTTATGGTATATGCTGGGAAATAGCTAAATGCATATTACAAAGACAAAAGGAAAGATGTGAGCATGGAAATCAAGTGTGGTATTTGGGAGCCTAAATCTTGGGACTCATCTGTTAAAAGGAAGACTGGCTAGTGGTGGGTTGATAAAATTTGAAGCAAAGTAAATCTCATATGGCCTTTTATTTTCACAATTACATTTTCCAGAATAAAGTTGCTTTATTATCTGTGTTGGTCCATCTTCCTTCGTTTTCAAATGTCTATCTTGCTCATAGGCTGGAAAGACCTATTCTTTTGCCAATAAGGAAGCCAGTAGTGCATAGACAGCTCTGATTCATTTTAGTATAAGTTCAAATACACAAATGCCTCAATGTTGTAGTGTTTTTATAAGTGTCTTGTTATAAAAGTAATGCAAATTCATTCTAAAAATTTTGGTAATTAAAGAAAAGGATAAAGAAAAAGGAGCCTGGTGGTGCAATTGTTAAGTGGTTAGCTACTAATCAAAAAGTCACTGGCTTGAATCCACCAGCTGCTCCATTGGAGAAAAGACCTGGTAACCTGCTCCCATAAAGATTTCAGCCTAGGAAACCCTGTAGGGCAGTTCTACTGTGTCCAATAGGGTGACTATGAGTCAGAATCAACTAGATGGCAGACAACAAGAACATAAAGAAAAAAATGTACTATACTCCTACTACCACCACTTTGGTGAGTATCCTTCGTGAATATAGTATAACAAATTGAGATACACACACTATTAAAGTTTTGTAACCTATGTTTTCACCTATAATAGAATTAGAATGATTGTTTTCCCAAATTTTAAGATATTATGTAAGAGCTTATTTATTTAGATTAGTTGGTATCCCATCAGATGGCTGTATTACAGTTTATCCAATCATTCCTTATCAATATTTAGGTTGCTCCCTATTGTTTTATATGCTATGCTTCAAGGAAAAATCCTTGTACTGAATTTTTGTACATGTTTCTGATTACTACTGTGGTAGTTATGTTTGTGTGTCAACTTGGCTGGGCCTGGGTGAGTGGCTGGGCAGCTGGAGGTAGTATTCCCCATGATGAGACTGACAATCAGCTCCATGGTGGAATCTACCACAAGCAGCTAAGTAGCTGTCTTTGGGACATGGTGTGCTTCCTGTATATAAGGAGAAGCCTTGGGAATGGTCTCTAGTTTATGGCATGCCTGGACCCTGAATGCAGCTGTGTCGTTGTTCAGCAGCCTGGCATGCTTTGCCGACCTGGGAACTTACAAAAGACTTGGTTAATGGCCTGCCGTGTGGTTTGGTAACATCAAGACTGTGCCTTTTTACTTGTCAACCTTGGGCTTGGCGGCCTCAGCAGCCAGTTGTCTGAGTGAAGAAACTCCTCTAGCTCCAGTGGGCTGGGAGCGGAGGCAGAGCTGGACCCCAAGATTGAGGGGCTTTCATCACGCTCCTAGAGCCTGGCACTTTGAACTTGGACTTAAAACCTCCAAATTGTAAGAATAAACTCCTGTTTATTAAGGCCATCCCATTTGGGGTATATTCTCGTCAGACTGGTAGTAGATAACCAGAACACTACCTTAGAAGAGATACTGAGAAATAGAATTAAGAACTCAAAAGATATATTTAAAGTATTTTTACATGAATAATACCTTTGCATAAATACTAACAAAGCATCTTTGAGAGCATTTGATCCAATTTATTATACTCTTACCCAGCAGTGCATTCTGTATATTTCCTGATATTGTTTTAAAATTGCCTTTTGGATAGCTTAAAATAATATCCCTTTGTTTGAATTTGCATACATTTGATCTCTACTGAGACTGAGTTTCTTATCTTTCTTTCTATTTGAAATACTTCTTAGGTCCTTTGCTCATTTTTCTCTTGATGTCTTATAATCTCTAACAGTTTCTTCTATATTTAGGTACTAACCCTTGCCACTTATAAACATATTTTCCCTCATTTGTTTACAGTATTTTTGACATTCAGAAAATTGTATACGTTCATCTAGTCAAATATTTCAATCTTTTATTGTTTCTTCTGCTTAGATGCTTAAAAATATCTTAAATTTTATTTCAAGATCCTGAAATAAAATGATTGTTAAAGTTATTTTTATCATAGGCTCAACTAGAAGACAAGGGAATAGGAATTGGCAGTAAATATTTTGAGGAAAATACAACCATTAATTATTTAAGGGTGATCCATTTCTTAACGAGGTGTTCACATTAGAATTAACCTGTATAGCTTTTAAAATTACCCAAGACTGGGTCACATCCATATCCACTGAATCAGAAATGATTTTTAAAGACTACTTTACACACCCCATAGACAGCAGAAGAACTAGATAGTGCCCAGCTACCAATGCCAAACACTTAGAAATGCATCAAAATTGGAGATCCTGGAAAAAGTGGGAGAAAAATGTGGAACAAAACTCAAAAGCATAAAAAGACCAGGTTTACTGGTTTGACACAGACTGGTGAAATGCCTGAAACTATGGCACCTAGTCACCTTTTGGCCCTAGAATGGAACTCACACTCATGGCTTAATTTTCAGCGAAACAATAAACAGGCCTAGACCAGGAAGGTATACTCCTTAGAACAATCAACCGTGGGAAATCAGAAGGGGAGCCTTTGCACAGGTAGAAAGAAGGCAGGAATGCATAGGGAAGGACACAGGGAGAAAAGTAGCCACAGGGAGGAAGTGGGAAGAGAGCTGTTACATTGTGGGGATTGCAATCAGTGTTGAAACAAAATATGTATGAACTTTTGAGTGGAAAACAAATTTGCTCTGTAAACTTTCATCCAAATCACAGTACAAAGTTAAAAAAATTAACCCTTACACAATTGCACAGATTTACAAAGTAGCAGAGCCAAGTTGCCTATGATTGTGATTTTTTAAAAATTCCTTGTCTATTTTCAAGCCCTGCCTTAAATGTTAGTACAAGAAAGCACATGGATTTTTCTTTTAATTATGAACATGCAATATATTTAATAATACTTTACATTTGTGGGGAGCTCTGGTGGCATAGTGCCTAAGGCATTTGACTGCTAACCAGAAGGCTGGTGGTTCAAACCCACCAGCCACTCCTCAGAAGGAAGGTTGGGCAATCTACTTCCATAGAGACACTGCCTCAGAAACCCAAGGAAGGGTCGCTGTGAGTCGGATTGGACTCAATGGCAATGAGTTTGGGTTTTTTTTGGTTTTACATTTATGTTGTATAAAGTTTTTTAAAAAAGAAAAAAAAAAGCATTGGAGTGTAGACCTTGCAAATTAGTATTTGCAAGTTGTGAAAAGATAGCACATTGAAAGTGGTCAGTTAATAGTTTTCTGAAGATTTGAAATATGCTCATTAGCTGAAAATATATTTTTATTTCTATAAGCCAGGGGTTGCAGACTTTCTTATTAAAGATTTTATAAGGAAATTTGCCTATGAATCAATTGGGGATTTTTCAGTTTCTGCATGCTGCATTTTCAGGGAGTAGATAGTCTGTCAGCAGGAAGTGAGCAGAAAGCACAAGGTGGGCCTGCCTGAGGGCCCGTAACCTCGCATCCTCCTGGAACCTCAGACACAATAATAAAAAAATAAAGTGGTGGTGGTGGTGGTGATGAGGATGATGATGAATCCTCCTAGGATTGTGAGACACATATGCATGTGCATGTGAACACTGGACAATGAATAAGGAAGACTTCAGAAGAACTGATGCATTTGAATTGTGATGGCAAAAAATACTGAATGTACCATGGACTGCTAGAAAACTGAACAGCGGTAATGCTCCTCAGAAGTGAGAATGGCCAGACTTCTCTCACACCTTGGTCATGTTGTCAGAAGGGACCAGTTCCTGGAGAGGAATATCAAGTTTAGTAAAATAGAGGGTCAGCAAAAAAGGGAAAGACCCTCAACAAGATGGACTGACAAAGTGCTGCGACAATGGGCTCAAGCATGGTAACAATTCTGAGGATGACGTGAGACCTGGTAATTTCATGTTGTTGTACATGGGGTCACTAGGAGTGGAAAACCAACTCAGTGGCACCTAACAACAACAGGGTTGTGAAAAGGAGTAAATTAAAAAAATAAAAAACACAAAAACCCACTGACATCGAGTTGATTTCAACTCACGGTGACCCTATAAGACAAAGTAGAACTGTCCCTCCACTCTGCCAGGGTCTCTAAGGCTATAAATCTTTACCAAAGCAGACTGCCACATCTTTCTCCTATGGGTCAGCTGGTGGGTTCAAACCACCAACCTTTTGGTTAGCAGCCAGATATTTTAACCACTGAACCAGGTGTGAGGTAATTTAACCCTAGCATCTGACAGCTGGGAACGACTCCATTAATATTCGTCCCATCTTCCCACTCTGTGCACTACCCTGGATGATTTGTGTGCAGTCCCTGGGTGGCACAAACCATTAAGCATTTGGCAATGTAATGAAAGGTTGGTTGTTTGAACATACCCACAGCACCTCAGAAGAAAGACCTGGCAATCTATTTCTGAAAGGCTGACAATCCTATGGAGCAGTTCGACTCTCCCATGGGTTACCATGAGGCAGAAGCTACTTGACAGCAGCTGTTTTTGTTTGTTTGTTCAGTTGGTTGCTTGAAGGATTGCGAGGAGGAGGCGGTAGAGGGCACCAAGGAGAAGTCCCTTTCTGTTTCTGAGGTTCTTCTGATGGATTGAGAGAGAAATTATATATGCCAAAAACATATAGTAGATGATATAAAGACATGGAACTATAAAGTGCTAAGTTACAGGTAATAAATTTATTATAAGAAATTTAAAAAGGGATAAATGTGAGCTTAAGTAGTTATTACACTATTTTTGTATAATTTCTATGTACAAAATACTTAAAATCAATTTAAATGCATGTTAGGCAATTTTAAGAAGAAAAATAAAGGTTATGTTGCCAAAAATATCCATTGTAACTAAGAAAGAAAGAGCACTCAGAATGTGATAGGAGACTAAGTACTGGGATACAAAACACAACCAGTAATAGGGCTGAGGGAGTGCGGGAAGCCCCCAAAATTGATGCCAGAGAAGTTTTTCTTGCATAACCATTTTTGGGCAGAGAGTAGTGATTGATTTTTTGGCTTGAAGCAATAACTGGGCTAGAATGCTGGTGACAAGGACATGGGCAAGGGGTTGGCTGGCTGTGAGTGTTCAGAGAGCTGCTTTGGGGGAAGCCAAGCAGCCTAGCAAGGACTGTGAAATCACGGTCAATTGCCCAAGGTCTCCTTGATCTTCATTGTCTCCTTAAAGATGAGGGAACTGATTGGTTGGATTATTTGGTCGATCAGTCCCCTGTCAGCTCTGACATTCCTTGATGAAATACTTATTTATTGATTATTGTAGTCCAGAAAAATTGAAAAGGTTGAAAGGGATTCTCAGTTATGTTCTAGCCAAGGCTACTCCAGAAGCAGAGCAAAATGAATTTCTTGATCATTGTCCAAAAGAAAGAGTTTATCTTTGGACCTCTTTTCAGTCTTCTTGCTAAACTTTGCAGGGCAAGACCACGGCCAGTTCTTGTCAAAATGGTGAGGTAAGCAGTTTGTCCTCCTAAGTTTTTATGACCCAGGATAACCCCCCACCACCAACAACAGCACTGTAGCATCCACTATATCACAGCTTCCAGAGTATCCCACACTTCACAGACAGGCTCCTCATCTGCCACCCAAAGCTTAGATGGTGGTCTGGAGGTCAGATAGTTCCATCTACCTAGTCCAAAGTGGTATTTACACAATTGTGACTATTTTGTTCAACAGATACTTATCCAACATCTAGTGTTTACAAAGCCTGGGACTGGACTCTAATGCAGTGTTCTGGTTACCTAGTGCTGCTCTGACAAGAGTATACCACAAATGGGATGGCTTAAACAAACAGGAGTTTATTATCTTACACTTTGGGAGGCTAGAAGTCCGAGTTCAAAGTGCCAGCCTCTAGGGTCTGGGTGAAAGCCCCTTAGCCTCGGGCTTCAGCTCTGCCTCTTGCTCCTGGCCCACTGAAGCTAGAGGCATCTCTTCCCTCAGGCAGCCACTGGCTGCGGAGGCTGACAAGCCCAAGGTGAACAAATAAAATGGCACACTCTTGATGTTACCAAACCACACAGCAGGCCATTAATTTAAGTCCATTGAAAGTCCTGAGGTCAACAGAGTATGGCAGGCTGCTGAACAACAACTCGGCTACATGAAGGATTTAAGTGTGCCATAGGTTACAGGCCGTTTCCAAAGCTGTGTCTCATATATACGGGAAACAGACCACATACTGAATGGCAGCTACTAAGCTGCTCTCAGTAGATTCCACCATGGAGTTGATTACCAATATCATCATGGGGAACACTACATCTAGCTGCCCAGCCACTCAACCAGGCCCAGCCAAGTTGACACACAAACTTAACCACCACAGGCAGTTATCCAAATTGCAGTTGACATTGCATAAATGGATGAGGATTTCAATTTAATGAACTACAAGGAGATTTTTTTTTTTTTT
>NW_006921640.1:2209127-2219665 GCF_000298275.1 Orycteropus afer afer
GTAGGCAGCATATTGATGGGTTTTGTTTTCTTATCCAATCTGCAACTCTCCGTCTCTTGAGTGGTGCATTTAATCCATTAACATTCAGGGTAATTATTGGTAAGTTTGAATGGTTGCTGTCATTTTGTTATTTTCTTCCAAAATTCTTCTAGTGTTTTTTCTGTGTTTTCTTTGGTCTGTCTCTCAATCCTTTGCAGATACCTAAAGATAATTCTAATGAATTCCTTATCAGAGAGTTCCAATGCTGCTTCTTCCTCAGGGATGTGTTCTGGGTCTATATCCTGCTCCCTTGTTTCTACCACTTTATCCTGCTTCTTTGTGTGGACTGTGATGGTCTGTTGTTCCGAGGCATCGTGGCATTGTTGTATATTCTCTGTTAACTGTTTATGAAGAGCAGCCAAGGGTTATTCAGGCTCTTCTTGGTGGTTTTTTATCATTGGCCCATTGGTTGAGAAGGAGGTAGTGGCTCTCGCTCAGTAAGTGAAGTTGCAGAAGTTGTGGGTGTAGTTATGTCTTATGGGGACTGCTGTTGTCTCCCACTCAGTTAGACACAAATTATAATTAAATAACCATCAACAAACCAAAGCTCACGGATGAAAAACACACCATGTAATCACACAGGAACACTAACCAGAAAAAAGAAAAAAAGGGAAAAAAAGAAGAAAAAACAAGAAAAACTGCAATATCTAGGGATAGGGCACTAAGAGAAAAAAGTAGAGAAGGAGAATAATGAATGAGAAAAAAATGGGAAAAATGCAAAAAGAAAAATAAGTTATGAGGTGAACCAGAAGACAAAAGGGGAAAAAAAACACTTAAGTTTAAAAAAAAAAAAATAAAAATTTCACCCAGGAACAGGGAAAAGAAAAAATGCTGAACACTAGGACCTGGGAGGGGAAGATTAAGAATAATCGTAAAAAGGACAAAAGTATTATTAATAATAGTTGTTTTAGAACAGACAAATAGAAGCAAACTAATCACCAGAAAAAATAAAGCAAAAGAAAAAAATTTAAAAAGAGGAAAAAAAAAATCGGTGGAGGACAGGGCAGGGCATCCAAGCTCTGTCTGAGCATACAGACTGTGATGGAGTTCCTGTGGGCCCAGAAGGTAGGCAGGATTGGGGGATGGCCGCACCTCTGTTCTTCAAGTGGGTGTGGGGAATAAGAGTAACAAGAGGAATGTGGTACCTTTTCACTCTTACAGGTCCAGAGTGTTCTTGGGGTTGCTAGAAAGCAGACCATATTCTTAAGCCCCAGGAATCTGCAAGAGTGCTGTCTCTTTACATATCCAAAATAAGCCACTTTTAAACCTTCCAAATGGCAGCATCCTCTGGACTGGCAAAAGTCCACAGCTCAGCCTGCTTTTCTCTTCACCTTCTCCGTTTATTCCCCAGCTACCAGAGCAGTCCTTTGTGCAGTCCCTGGCTAGCAGATCTGATTTTTAGGTTAATTCTTAGGTCCTACCACCACTCAGGAATCTCCAAGCTGTCTGTGCCGTCAGGATCGCTCAGGATCACTGCCAGACAGTAGCTCCGTATGTCTCCTTTTTTGGTATTTTCACACAAATTCTTTTGCTAGTTGGGGTTTAGTCCACTTCTATATCCTTCCCTTCAAGGTTCAGGGGTCCAAGATTATCTTCTGTTTCTGTGTTAATTGGTTTCCCTTTTCTTTGTTGAAGAGGGTCTGTGTAGTCTTTCTGCCTATTCCACCATCTTGCCGGAACCAGTATTTTTTTTTAAAATAAGATAAATTGAAAAAAAAAAATTTAAATTGAAGAGTTTCACACATAGTAAGAGTGGGTAGTATTTAATGAAATGTCAAATGTGTTTCAGTTTTGTGTCTGTAGGGTGTGTGTGTGTGTTTGTGTTTGTGTGTGTGTGTTTTTGTTTGTATGTGTGTGTAATGAGTTGCAGTGAAATATGTATTTCTCACTGAGTTTTAATGAGAACAGTTTAAAAAGAAGAAACTATGCTATGGGTTCACAATCCCTTTTCTGCAATTCTGCAATTCAGAACCTGTATGTTTTAAAATTTGGCATAAATTCATTTGGCTGTAAAATATGACCTCAAGTGATTTAAATTATGTTGTTGTTGTTAGATGCTATTGAGTCAGCTCCTACTCATGGTAACCCTATGTACAACAGAATAAAACACTGCCTGGTCCTGTGCCATCCTCATGATCCTTGCTATGCTTGAGCCTGTTGTTTCAACTACCATGTCAGTCCATCTCTTGACAGTCCTCCCCTTTTTCACTGATGCTCTACTTTACTCAGCATGATATCCTTCTCAGGGGACTGGTCCCTTCCAACAACATGACCAAAATATGTGAGATGAAGTCTGGCCATTCTCACTTCTAAGGAGCATTCTGGTTGCATTTCTTCCATGTATTTAAATGAAAGTCTTTATTTCTTCTCCTTAGTATGACCATTTTTACTCTTAGCTACAGACTGGAGTAATACCTTAGACCCCAGTGGGCAAATTGCAAACTATTTCTCTCCCAAGGTCCCCAAAATTCTGAATCATAGGATTTTGCATAACAGATTGTTGACTTGTCTAAGTGATATAACAGTTTTCATTCAGTCTGCAAAGTATTATTGAATGCTTACTATAATGGGGCATGTGTGCTGAATGTTAGCTTTAGACAGAAGAAAAGTTAATGAGACAAATTCTTGGGGAATTTAACAATGCCTTGAATGGGGTGGATTTGGAGCCACCAGAGGTGGACTTCAGTACTCTCCTTCTGTGACCTTTCTCTCTGATAGCTCGCTGAGCCCCACAGCTGCAATGGTTTCTCTGCTGAGGCTGCCAGGTCTGTACTGTCAGGTCTGATCCTTTCCCCAGTCTCCTGTAATATATTTCCAACTCCCCTGGGAGACTTCACACCAGCACCTCTTCTCAGCACATCTAAAAACAAACTCTAAAAAACTTCCTTCTATATCCTTTGGTGGTACCACTGACCCCTCACCTAGACACCACCTTATCCTTGTCCTTGACCTGTCATCCACTCAGTGCTTCTTTTTCCTTGACCCTGCCATCCAGTTAGTGGTCAGTGACTGTGTGTTGATTTTTCCCTAGCAAAATCTCATTTCCTTTCCCTTCCCTCCATCCCCAGCGCCACCCATTGGTCAGGCACTCATCACTATCTTGCAGCTGAAATGCATGAGGTTTTTGGG
The DNA here is from genome assembly GCF_000298275.1 of Orycteropus afer afer. Classification (NCBI taxonomy): domain Eukaryota; kingdom Metazoa; phylum Chordata; class Mammalia; order Tubulidentata; family Orycteropodidae; genus Orycteropus; species Orycteropus afer. The sequence goes on from NW_006921640.1 coordinate 2,212,296, forward strand.
GTCATGGAATCCTAGGTTCAAGCTGTGTCAGTTCTCCATTCTAGGTGAGGGAATTTGGACAAGTCATACAGAGTCAGTTTCCTCATTTATAAAATGGGGTTGATGATATGTAGTTCATGAGTTGTGGTTAGGAATAAAAATGTACACATGGCAAGCATATGGACACAAAAACAATATTAAAATATAAGCTACAGATTGGGTGTCGATATTTGCAGGACATATAACTAACAAAGGATTAATATTCAAAATTTATAAATAATTTCCTTGAAATCAATACAAAAAAGGCAAATAATCCAATTTTTAAAAAATTGGTAAAAAATATGAGTAGGTATTTGTGGTGAGGAAGTTAAAATACAGTAAATGTATGAAAGGATATTCAATTTAATTAGCAATCCTGGAAATTAAAATTAAATCAGTGAGATACCACTTAATATCTATCATATGGCATAAAATATAAGCAGGCCAAGCAATAATAACTCTCATACATAGCAGGTGAGTGTGTGGTGGTGTAGTGGGTAAAGCATTTGGGTGCTAACCGAAAGGTCGGTGGTTCGAACCCACCAGTGGCTTGGTGGAAGAAGGATGGAAGCCCTGTGGGGCAGTTCTACTTTGTTCTATAGGGTTACTGTGAGTCAGAATTGATTTAATGGCAGTGGGTTTGATTTCGGTGAACAGGTAGCCCTCTTTAGAAAGCAAGTTAACCTGACTAAATTGAAGTTGGGATTCCCAACTTCAAAAGGTAATTCCATTGTCACAAAGACACTTTGCAACATTGTTCTAATGGCAAGAACATTGCAAATAGCAAAAGCATCCAATAAAGAGAGATTGGATAAACTATGGGTATTCATTCAATAGAATAGATATTGCAGTTAAAATGAATAAATTTAGAGCTACCTTTGTAACACCATGGATAAATCTGAAAAGCAATGTTGAATAAGTAAAAAACAACCATAGAATAAAACCATGTATATAAAAATTTTTTAAATGTGCCAAACAATATTATATATGCATATGTATGTGTGTTGATCCCGACTCATAGTGATCCCTCCTTGGGTTTCCCAGGTGGTATCTCTACAGAAGTAGATTGCCCAATCTTCCTTCTGAGGAGTAGCTGGTGGGTTTGAACCACCAGCCTTCTGGTTAGCAGTCAAATGCCTTAGGCACTATGCCACCAGAGCTCCCACATATATGGATATATACACACATATATATACATATATATTTTATGGGTAAATATATATCTAGCAAAAATATAAAAATATGCATGGGAACAATTGACAACAAATTCAGTATAATAGTATAGTGATGGGAGCTCTGGTAGCGTAGTGCCTAAGGCACTTGACTGCTAATCAGAAGGCTGGTGGTTCAAACCCACCAGCCACTCCTCGGAAGGAAGATGGGGCAATCTACTTCCATAGTGATACCGCCTCAAAAACCCAAAGAGGGGTCACTATGAGTTGGGTCCGTCTCAATGGCACATAACAACAACAACAGTATAGTGATTACCTTGGGGAGGGGAAGTGGATACAGGTGAGATTTCAACTGTACGTGAAATGATTTGTTGTTCAAAAAGAAAATGAAGCTATTAATGCAAAATGTTAAATTTTTATAAAGCTGGGTGGGTATATATGTGTTCATTGTATTATTTTCTTTACTTACATGCTTGAAATACTTATTTTAATAAAACACTCAATCCCAGCCTAGCCCTTAGTGGCTTTATAAAGAAGTTTCTTTCCTTCCACTCAGAAGGCTTTTAAAATTCTCTTCTGCTTGTGAAGTTCCAGTCTCTCTATCTGGCATTTGAGATGAAAGTCCAAACTTTTTGGTAAAGCATTCAAGCCCCTTTACTCTGGCTGCAGCCTCTTTTCTAGCCTTATGCTTTAGCGCTCCCCTGATGGCCTTGATGTCCAGCCATGGAGTCCCAGGTCTGCTTGATACTTGATGCTTCCTGCCTCCTTGCCTTGACTTGTATGGTTTTCTCAGCTGGAATTTCTTAATTCCCTTTCTCCCACTATGCAGATCCAACCCCCTTTCAAATTATGTGACATTGTCTATTTATCCTTCTCTTCTTTCCTTTCCAACCCCCCCCATACCTATCCATCCATCCATCCAGCCAGCCAGCCAGCCAGCATCTTCTGTGTACAAGGCACATAAAACCTACCCTGATTTTCTCTGCTAGAAATAACCACAACTTTCACAACATTCCCATATTTTGTCATACTACTGATAAGAAATTTATTGTGTTAAAGTTTATCTTTCTTGCAAGACTGTAAGCACTGAATGGCAGATACCATCTTAGTCATTTTTAATGCCTTGCGTTTATAGCAAATCAAACTGAAACCCATTGCCATCGAGTTGATTCCAGCTACTCATGGTGACCCCTGTAGAGTCAAAGCTCTTTTTACACTTCTAGGATCTCATTAAATATTGGCTCAAGAAATAAATGAGTTTCCAGCTGTATGCTCAAAATATTGAAAACAATGTTAAGATTATGGTTTAATCGTCATCAGTTGAATCTAAGTGTTTAGTATCTTGCTCATTGATTTTAAGAAAAGTACCATCCACTACCTCGTGTCTTTTCCACCTGAAGGAAGGAGGATATTAGTTTCCATTTCATCATCCTGCCTCCAGTGAGAACCTATTCCTGCACAAGGGTGCAGTGTGATGAGCTGAGAACATACTACACTATCAGGTGTGGTTGTACCTCTTGAAGGACTTTGCCTTCAGTTGGAGAGGAAAGACAGTGCCACCAAAAATTAGTAAGATGGCTAGTTATTGTGATGTGTGGGACAAATAATGGTGCTGACATCATAGTGTGAAATCGCCCTTAATGAAACAGCTTGTTTTATGCTTAGCTGTGTTAGACTGGTTTTGAGAGATTCATTCTTTAGCAAGAGGATCTGGGTCAGAATTATCATTTTGTGTCAGATTGGGTTTCAGTAAAATCCTTTCTCCCCCCCCCCCATAGATATTTTACAACATTCCTATTATATCCAAGCTGATATACAGGTGTGGATTTGAAGATGCCTTCTGAAATCACAATTTTATAAGATGTGAACTGAGCCTGAAATACCTTCTGAACTGACACTGAATGGACTTTCTTTGCATCTCTTCAAAACAATCCTCTGTGAATTCTTAAAGCTTCTAGCCTTCCTCACATTGCTTCCTTTCCAGTATACTTCTGGAAGACGATTTTCAATCAGACATTGTTTTTGTTGTTGTTACGTGCCGTTGAGTTGGACCTGACTCATAGTGACCACTCCTTGGGTTTCCGAGACAGTATCACTACTGAAGTAGTTATACTTTATGCTTCCAACAATCAGTAACAATTTTGTAAAATGGTTACTCTGTCCCCAGTATCAAAGGTAGATTATTTGAAAATTTTGCATTGAAAGAGATCTTTATATAGGCTTAAATTAACTCTTTTAGGACAGAAGTGACTCCTCTGCTATCTGACTCTGCTTGAACATTTCTAGTGGCAGGGAGCTTTCTATTTCTCATTGTTGATGACCTTAAAGTGTGAGATCAGAAACTCATGGACTTTTTGAACATAGTGGGCAGGGAGATTCTCATATGAATGGAACCTACATTGCATTCTAGGAACATCTGGATCCTCCTTGTAGGGGTCAAGATCTGTGGGTGCATTCCAGTCTGTTGGGACAGTGGGTCTATAGCAGCTTCTTTGGGTGGTGGCATTATTAGCAGCATGACTTCAAGATGGCTAGACACACTCCTAGAAAATCATTGTTAAAGACATTTGTATCCATCAGGCCTTCTTGGTGGCAAAGAGCAGAATCTAACCCTGGCTATCTAATCGGCAAGGGGATGGTAGCAAGAATGAATATGATGTATAGGGAGAATTTGGAGGCCTATATACAGAATCTACAAGAAACCAGAGATGGGTTGCAGAAGCCCTGGCAGTGTCCCTTCAGCAGGAACGAACAGGTCAGCTCACTCTCCCAGTCAGAACTAAGTAACCTGAGCCATTGCTGGTCCCATTCCCAGTTGTGTTGGGTAGAGAAAGAGGATCTGGAGCTTTCAACAACCAGGGTGGGAAGTGCTCATACTGGAGTTTGGGAGGGGGACAGCAGGATGGGGAGTTAGCAACTAGAAAGTCAAAAAACAAACAAAACAACCCATCAGGGATTCCTTTTCAGTAACATGTTTTGAAGAAATCCTAAAACCATCATGTTGAAAAATATGACATGATATTAAAAAGAAGAAAACATAATTTGGGTTAAGTACTGTGTTGGCAACCCAAGGAGGGGTCGCTATGAGTCAGGTCTGACTCGATAGCACATAACAACAACAACAACAACAACAACATTGATGTGACTGTTTTATTGGCTGGGGAGGTAAACATGAATTAGTAATGGAACCAGTGCCAGCTAAGCCCTTGCTAATAGGATCCGGCCACTGCCTCCCTCCATATTTGTGCTCATTCCAAAGAAAGATGATCCAACAGAATGTGGAAATTATCAAACAATATCATCAATATCACATGTAGGTAAAATGTCATGTCACTGAAGATAATAATCCAAAAACAGTTGCAGCAGTATATTGACAGGGAACTGCCAGAAATTTAAGCTGGATTCAGAAGACGGTGTGGAACGAGAGATGTCATTGCTGATGTGAGATATATCTTGGCTGAAAGTGGAGAAAACCAGAAAGATGCTTTTCTGTGTTTTATTGACTATGCAAAGGCATTCAACTGTGTGGATTATAACAAATTATGGATAACATTGGGAAGAATGAAAATGAACACTTAATTGTGCTCATGAGGAACCTGTACATAGACCAAGAGGCCATCTTTGAAACAGAACAAGGGGTTACTTCATGGTTTAAAATCAGGAAAGGTGTGTGTCAGGGTTGTATCCTTTCTCGGTACTTGTTCAATCTGTATGCTGAGCAAATAATCTGAAAAGCTGGGCTATAGGAAGAAGGTGACATTAGGATTAGAGGAAGATTCATTAACAACCTGCAATATGCAGATGACACAACCTTGCTTGCTGAGAGTGAAGAAGACTTGAAGCACGTACTGATGAAGATCAAAGACTACAGTGTTCAGAATGGATTACACCTCAACATAAAGAAAATGCAAATCCTCACAACTGGACCAATAAGCAATGTCATGATAAATGGAGAAAAGATCAAAGTTGTCAGGGATTTCATTTTGCTTGGATCCACAATCAATGCCTATGGGAGCAGCAGTCAAGAAATCAGATGTCATATCACACTGGGAAAATCTACTGCAGAAGACCTCTTTAAAGTGTTAAACAGCAAAAATTTCTCATTGAAGACTAAGGTGCATCTGACCCAAGCCATAGTATTTTCAATTGCCTCATATGCATGTTGTCTTGGTTCCTAGTGATACTTTGAAAGACGTAACACAAGTGGTTGGCTTTAACAAACAACAATTTATTCTCTTACAGTTTAGGAGGCTAGAAGTCCAAATTCAGAGTGCCAGCTTTAAGGGCAGGTGAAGGCCCCTAGACCTTGAGCTATAGCTCTGCCTCTTATTCTAGGCCCACTGGAGCTGGAGGCTTCTTGTAACTCATGCAGCTGCTGGCTGCTGAGGCTGATGAACCCAAAGTCAGCAAGTAGAATGGAACAATACCCAAATTGGCAGGCAGTATGGAAGTCACTGCGAGCTCTGGTAGCATAGTGCCTAAAGCACTTGACTGCTAACCAGAAGGCTGGCGGTTCAAACCTACCAGCCACTTCTCGGAAGGAAGATGGGCAATCTACTTTTGTAGTGATACTGCCTTGGAAACCCAAGGAGGGCTCATTATGAGTTGGGTCCGACTCAACAGCACATAACAACAACAACAGCAACAACAACAACAACAACATGGAAGCCACTGGTTCCAGTTGCAGAACTAGAGGTGAAGACTTGGCCAAATGCAGGATCCAAAATTTGCCAAAGAGCTAGGGAGCATCCTCAAAGCTTCTCCTTATATACTGGAAGGAGGCTGCACCCAGAAGGCAACTGTGTAGCAGCTCACAGCAGATTCCACCAGGGAAATGATTACAATCTCATCATGATGAATAACTATATTCAGCTGCCTCGCCAAGTTAACTTACAACCTTAACTGCCACACATGTGAAAGCTGGACAATGAATGAAGAAGACCTAAGAAGATATGATGCATTTAAATTGTGTTGGCGAAGAATATCAAGGACTGCCAGAGGAATGAACAAATCTATCTTGGAAGATGTGTAGCTGGAAAGCTCCTTAAAAGTGAGAATGGTTGTGCTCAATGTCATGAGACAAAGTGTATGTGATCTGCTGTATGGAAAGTGTATTTTCTCTATAAATTTTCACCCAAATCACAATTAAAAAAAAAAAGTGAGAATGGTCAGATTTTGTCTCATGTGCTTTGGTCATGTTGTCAGAAGGGACAGGTGTCTGGAGAAGTATATCATAGTTGGTAAAGTAGAGGCTCAGCAAAAAAGGGGAAGACCCTCAATGAGATGGATTGACACACTAGCTGCAACGATTGGCTCAAGCACGGCAAGGGCTGTGAGGATGGTGCAGGACCAGGCAGTGTTTTGTTCTGTTTTGCATGTGGTTGTTATTAATCAGAGCCAATTTGTTGGGACCTAACACACACTCACACACACACACACGCATGCATGCACACACACTGCCTGCCTCTACAGGTGGAGCTGGCATCAGGGTATAATCACATTTCTCCATGACTGTAGGCTTCATAATTGTCTACCACAGTCTCCCTCTACTTGAATAATTTTAAAGCACCATCAACATTGTTGTTGGGATTTGTCAATGTGACCTTCAGAGCACTCATAAGTAGATTTTCTCAATTTTCTGGTTGTGTGCTGTGTGTCTGGATCCTTGCAGTAGTTCCACACTACACCACACCCCTGCCCTTGGCCCCCACTGTGGAGCCCCTTCCATGTGGCGGAGCCTTCTTCTGCCCCTTGCTTCCTGCCATAGGTCGCCCTCTGGCATCTCTCTTGGGTTTGTTTGTTTTTGTTTTCCCTGCATCTCTCTCAGCATACTTTCTACCTTGGTTTTCCTCTCTGTCTACCTTACTCCTGTGCCCCATGACACACACACAGCCCTTGCTGCCCTGGGCATCCCAGGTTTTTGATTCACCCATTGGCCCCAAAGACAGAGGTCTTTGGGTAGGGCAGGGATGGTGCCTTGGATTCTAGAAAGAGTCCAGCTCTGTAATCTGAACTCGTTTTTTTTTTTTTTTTTAATTGTGATTTGGGTGAAGATTTACAGAGAAAACTCACTTTCCATACAGCAGGTCACATATACTTTGTCACATGTCATTGACCACAGTTTACCACAATGCAACAGCTCCCCTCCCACTTCCTCCCCATAGTTACCTCTTCCCAGTG
>NW_006921640.1:2220480-2221044 GCF_000298275.1 Orycteropus afer afer
ATGCTGTACTGTATATGCAAAAGGGTTCGTATTTGTTGTCTGTACCTCTCGTGATACCTCTCTATGTCTTTCTCATCCTCAGTGGTGCCATATTGGTCACTCACATTTGGTACATTGCCCTTCTCTTCACCTAAATCAATACTTATCTGTATCTATCTAACACCTTCCCTCCCCTCACCCCCCACCCTTGGTAATCAACAAAGAAAATTTCCTTCTACAGATAAACCTTTTCTTAACTTTTACAATAATGGACTAATACAGTATTTGCCCTTTTGTGATTGCCTTATTTCACTCAGCATAAAGTCCTCCAAGTTCATCCATGTTATGTGGTGTTTTGCAGATTCTACATCATTCTTTGGCATCGCATCGTATTCCATTGTGTGTATGTAGCATAGTTTGGTTATCCATTCCTCAGTTGTTGGACATCTAGGTTGTTTCCATCTTTTGGCTGTTGTAAATAGTGCTGCAGTGAACATGGGCGTGCATATATCTGTTCTAGTCATGGCTCTCACTTCTTTAGGGTATATACCTAGTAATGGGATGGCTGGGTCAAATGGTATTTCT
>NW_006921640.1:2240104-2267007 GCF_000298275.1 Orycteropus afer afer
AGGCTCAGGGGTCCAAGATTATCTTCTGTGTCTGTGTTAATTGGTTTCCCTTTTCTTTGTTGAAGAGGGTCTGTGCAGTCTTTCTGCCTAGTCCGCCATCTTGCTGGAAATCCCCTGTAATCTGAACTCTTTAAGGAACATGAGCATACATAGTAGGTGCACTTTTCATAAGCAATGTTTCTTTCTTAATTGTGATTTGGGTGAAAGTTTACAGAGCAAATTCACTTTCCACACAGAAGTTCACATATACTTTGTTTCATGACATTGACTACAGTTTACCACAATGCAACAGCTCCCCTCCCACTTCTTCCCCTTAGTTACCTCTTCCGTGTGTCCTTCCCTCCATGCACTCCTGCCCTCTGAGTTGTCTCATGAGCAATGTTTTTTAAAGGCCATGATGTTAAACATAACTGGGACTGATAATAAGTAATGGATTCACACAGCCAACAGGAGGGAGTGAATGGGAACCATTTTCTGGATAATAGCAGTTGACTATGAATTGAGGGATCCCATAGGCAGGTCCTCAAGACCGGCAAGGCACAGGCCCCTAGCAATAAGAATGGATGCTGCCTTAGGCCTGGAGGCCCCCTGATGGGTTATGCAGACCTTTTAGTTATGAGACTGATTAGTTCTGGGGGCCCTTGGGGCAGTGGCAAGTGGCAAGGGGAGCACTTAGGGTGGCAGTATCAAGCAGAAGAGAATTGGTTCATACTGAATATCAGCCCTGCTTATAGTACAGAAAGGAGCTCTGGTGGCACAGTGGGTAAGGTATTTGGCTGCTAACCAGAAAGGCAGCAGTTCACCAGCCGCTCCTTGGAAGGATGGGGCAATCTACTTCTGTAACGGTTTACAGCCTTGGAAACCCAATGGGGATCACTAAGAGTCAGAATCGACTCAGTGGCAGTGAGTTTGGTTTTTTGGTTTATGGTACAAAAATTGGCAGAGAGATGCAGCCTATATTCCCAGTTCTGCTTTTTTAGGAATCAGGGATTTAAAAAGAAAAAAATTCAGTTTGCTTATTTCATTTGGATAAGTGATGGTAGGAAGCACTGCTCCGATTCTGAAGAACAATTCACTCTAGCTATAATTAGGTATTTTCTTTAAAGATGGAAAGCAGAAGAAATCACTCCTTAGGGGGTGTCACTGTCCCCTAATTTGGAGGAACAGGAGGCTTCTCTTGGTTAATTCTGATCAGGTGCGTATGTGGCTCCCAAGTTCTGCACCATTGATGCTGCCTGTTGACCTTTTTATACAATCATTGTTCCACTAGTTCTTAGCACATTCAAAGAAGCTTGGACAGCTCCTCCCTTCTCTCCTAGTGAATTCCCACTCCTCTCGCAACTTCCCCTGATCCCTCCAGACTTGGTGGTGCCTACTCTTCCCACCACCTTAGTCAAATACCACTGTGATTGCTTATGCCTTTCTTTGTCTCTACACTGGACTATGAGAATCTTGAGGGCAGAACTACATCTCCTTCTCCACTGTATCTCAACAGTGCCCACCACACAGTAAGCTTTCCATATAAGACATAGTATGTTTTGAATGAATATGAATAAATAAATGATGATGTGGGCAAGAGAAAAAAAAAATCTCATAGACATGTTTAACTGGATGGATTTTAGAGCCTCCTTCACTTTGTAAGGAACGCTGATGGTACATGGTTAAAATGCTCAGCTGCTAACTGAAAGGTTAGTAGTTTGAACCCACCAGTGACTCCTTAGGAGAAAAATGTGGCAGTCTGCTTTCATAAAGATTTGTAGCCTTGGAAATCCTATGGGGCAGTTCTACTCTGTCCTACAGGGTAGCTATGAGTTGGAATAGACTAAACTGCAGTGGGTTTGGTGTTTTGGTTCTCACTTGACAGTTGTGTAAGGTGATTCCAAGGGCAGGAATGATTTAGTCTGGAAAGAGTTGAGGCTGGAATTCAGTCTTCCAGGATTACCAGCTCAGTGCTCATTTCATTGCAAACCCATGCTGTCTCCTTGGTTTTGGGCTCATCTCATTGCTTCGGTATTCCCAGCCCCCATTATTCTCCACTTGCACTCTGTGTTATCATTGTTTGTAACTCTAGCAGGTCTTTGATTTCTCCATAGGAAGCAGTCTGCAACCCAGATGGTACTCAATACGTGTCTGTACAATAAATGAATGAACAAAGTCTTAGACAAACAAAAATCCTTGAGAAAGACAAGAAAAAATGATCTAAGAGCTTGGTAAAGATCATGTCCCTTTCTGGGAGGCTATCTTGCAATTAGAACAGGCTAGACTTTTAATCATAGGGATCCTTGAAACCAATCTAGCCCCTTTAGAAAGAAAAATGGGAAGACAGCCCTCAAGTTTAATTGGTTAATCTTTGTCTTGTGCCTGAGGGTTAATAAGGGTTTAACAAGCACTTCCACAGTCATCTGCTTTGAGCCTCACAACAGCCATTTTTGGTAGATGTTGTTTATCCATGTAAAGTGTGCTTGGACATTGCCTGGCCCATGGAAGGTGCTATGTAGGAGCTGGTTGTTATTACACATTAGTGTCCCCACTTTGAAGATGAGAAAACAAAGGCTTATGAAAATTACAACTGGCATAAGGTCATTTGGCTAGAAAGTGGCAGAGGTGAGATTAGAACTCTGGTCATCTGAATCCACATCTGCTTTTTTCCATCTGTCTTCCCTTGTGCCCTCTTTGTGCATGGCCTTCCCACATCTGGAAGTTACTTTTCTCTCCCATGATAGCTCTAACTTCTTGCCTTGAACTAAATGCCTCATTCTTCCAGCAGAACAGTCACTTTTTAGATTGTTTAGATTTTATGTAAAACTTTCCTAGGTGACCAGAGCAGCCTGGACAGTCTTCTGGACTTTCCTCCATTCAGACAGGACCTAGACTTTAACCATCTGTATCATAAGGGCAGACCAAGTATCCATGCCCCCAAAGCTCCACAAACTCATTGGCTATTTCATTTCCCATCTAGAAACACATGAGACTAAAGCAGCTGGTGGTGACTCTCTGTCGTTGCTATCTGGATGCTTCATAAAGCCCCCGGAAAGAAGCTTATGATGTAACCACTTAGACTGATGTTCTCTGCTCTGCAGAGTGGACCTGGTAGTTTTCGAAGGGTCAGGGAGCAAGTAAGTCTCAGATCCAGAGTCACTGGCCCTATTTTCCTAGATCCTGATTTTACTAATTAGTGCTCACAACCTTAACTATTGACACCAAAAAACTTTGCAGACTGAAGCCACAGTGTGACCTTTGGTATAGAAAGAATGGTCCACATACCCTTTAAGTTTTCTATTACTAATATCCTCTCTTGCTTAATGATTAAATTGACCTTATTCACCCAAATACCCTAAATGTTGCACTTGTTAATGATATTTGATAAGATGCCTGCTGTGAACAGACTGCTAATCATATGCTACCCTATAGTGAAATGTTCATCTCTTCCATATAGTTCAGGAGCTCTGGTGGCATAGTGCCTAAGGCATTAGACTGCTAACCAGAAGGCTGGCAGTTAGTGATACTGCCTTGGAAACCCAAGGAGGTGTCTCTATGAATCATATCCAACTTGACGGCAATGTGTTTAGTTTTTTGGTTTTCCATATAGTTCATCAGTACAGCATTGGTCAATTGTCATTTACTAAAATGTCTATGATACAGACCTTCAGCATATCATTGTACATATATTCGAATATATACATATGTATATGTAGATACTCTGGTAGCATAGTGCCTAAGGCACTTGACTGCTAAACAGAAGGCTGGCGGTTCAAACCCACCAGCTACTCCTCGGAAGGAAGGTTGGGCAATCCTACTTCCATAGTGATACTGCCTCAAAAACCCAAGGAGGGGTCGCTATGAGTCGGGGCCCACTCGACGGCAAATTACAACAACAACAACAATGTAGATAAGAAGAAATATAAGCTATGATCCATGCTCCCCAAGCCTTTACAGTCTGGAAAGAAAGATAAGGTATGAATGTTTAAAAATAAACAGCTATATCTCTTAAGCAGTCTGTGAGTGGTAGAGATAATAGATGCTGTAGGAGTTCAGAAACTCAGAGTTCTTCTCACTGAGGTTGTCAGAAATATCTTTATCCCAGTAGCCTACCTGTAGTTCCTAGAGGGCGGCTTTAGAAGTCATCCCCCAGGCCACAAATCTGAGCTACATTTTCTGGTTTGGGGGACCTTCTGCTTGGCCACAGTTTCTTTGGTTAGAAAGGTGAGTAAATTTCCATTCATCTACATGATGAGGAACTAAGGCGCTCAAAGAAGGATAACAATCCTACATCCACCCATGCACCTTACTTTGCATCTCTGCTTACATTTGCATCTGCAGATTGATTATTTGTTGTATTTATTTTATTTTGAAGTTGTGCTTTCATCTGTGGACTGTCCAACTTCAAGCAAACATAATTTGTGTTTTCCCCAATTAAAACAATACCACAGTAAAAAGAATGTGGCCTTTGGTCAATATACAGATTCTCCCTGTCCCAGGGTGCCTGCTGGCTTAAGCTGATAAACAAAGTGATATTACTTGATTATTCTTTCTCCAGAGCCATTAAGCATCATGAAAACCCTACCCATTTACTCTGGAGCCATTTGTTTTGGTCTAAATTAAAAGGCTCTTTGGAGTTGAGTTTTAGAAATTGAGAAAGTTCAATTTGCATTCTGTTTATTCATGAAAATATTCTAACATGCAGAACACTGGAAATCACTAATGTGTACTATGTTGGTCGTATGTGTAGGCTGGGAATGTGTGTTGGTTGCATTCTGTCTCATTAAATGTTAAGATCATAATGAGAAGAGAGGTTGCTAATCAGGTAGGATGCTTTTGGCTCATATAAATGCAAAAGCACATAAAGCATACTTCAAATTAGCCTATATAATAAGGAAGATGTATTATATCACAACAAGAAGTCACTTGGTAATGTAACTCTAAAAAACAAAAACAAATAAACAAACCACCAATCCTTTTGCCATTGGGGAGCTCTGATGGCGTAGAGCCTAAGACATTTAACTGCTCACCAGAAGGCTGGTGGTTCATACCCACCAGCCTCTCCACAGAAGGAAGATCAGGCAATCTACTTCCGTAGTGATACTGCCTTGGAAACCCAAGGAAGGGTTGCTATGAGTCCAATCCGACTAAACAGCAGTGCATTGCATTTTGTTGTTTGCGTTGCCATCGAGTCGATTTCAACTCGTAGCAGCCCGATAGAAGGGAGAGAGAACTACCACCCATGGTTTTCAAGGCTGAAATATTTATGGGAGCAGACTGCCACGTCTTTTGCCTGTGGAGCTGCTATTAGGTTCAAACCGCTGACCTTTTGGTTAGCAAGTGAGTGCTTGCACCACCAGGACTCCTAATGTAACTCTAAGATTGGGTAATTCAGTGGCTCAGATGACATCATACACCAGGTTCTTTACATCTTTTTGCTCTGCTATCTTCAAAATGTCAGACTGGCTCTTTTCATGACTGCAAGATGGCTACCACTATTCCCAGTGTCATTTTGAGATATGACAACCCTGAGAAGAAGAGAAAGTCTCTTCCTGTGTCTGTTTTTTAAAAGGAGGGAATCTTTTCCATTAGCTTCTCCCACCAATAAGCGTCTGACATGTCTCATTGGCCAAAATTGAATTAACTCTGATATATGGTATTGTAGCTGCCTTCGAAGGAGCTGTGGTAGCATATTGGGGCTGACTCGACAGCACATAATAACAACAACAACAAGCTGCCTTCGAGTCAACTCTGACTCATGGTTGCCTTACATACAACAGAACAAAATGTGTCCAGTCCTGCATCATCCCCACAATCACTGATATGTTTGAGTCCATGATTATGGCTACAGTGCCAGTCCATCTCACTGAGACATACTCTTGTTGGTCCTCTACTTCATCAAACATGATAACCTTATCCTGATAAAGCATCCAGAGCAAGTGAGTCTAGCAGTGTTCTGTTGTGATCCTTAAGATTCTCACTGGCCAATTCTCAGAAGTAGATCACCAGGACTTTCTTCCCAGTCTGTCTTAGTCTAGAAGCTCTTGAAACCTGTCCACCATGGTGACGTTGATGGCATAGCTTCGAGCTCACAATGGCACACAAGCCACCACAGTACAACAAACTGACAGACGGGTGATGAATCAGTTTTAGGTGATGAAAATTAGTCCCTGGCAGGAAGAATGGGGCTATTGACATTGATGTAGACAAATTAGAAGTTACCCTGAGAAATCTGACTACTGCTAAAAAAAGAAGAGCTGGGAGCAGAGCACATCCTTTGAACCTGGAATCCCTGTGCTGAGAAGTTCTTAGACCCAGGACAAGATTGATGCCAAGACACATGTAGATTTTCAAGGAATGCTGAACTCACAGATGCTGACAGGAGACAAGGAATTTACTCCTAAACTGTGAGCCAATAGAGAGAGAAAGCTTTCTCCTAGAGCTGGCACCTTGAATTCAGACTTCTAGCTTCTTACACTGTAAGAAAATAAATTTGTTTGTAAAAATCATCCACATGTGGTATTTCTTTTATAGCAGCACTAGAGAAGTAAGACAGCATTTGGTCCAATGGGAGGTGTGGTGGTTATGTTTTTGTGTCAAATTGGTTGGGCCTGGTTGAGTGACTGGGCAGCTGAAAGTAGTTATGGTGAGATTAGTAATTAACTCCATGATGGAATCTATTGGAGCAGCTGAGTAGCTGCTTTGGGTATGTGGTTTGCTTCCCATATATAAGCAGCAGCTTTGGGAATGGTCTCAGCTTATGGCACGTTTGAACCCTGCATGTAGCCGTGTAGTTGTTCAGCAGCCTGCCATGCTCTGCTGACCTTGGGACTTTCAATGGACTTGAATGAATGGCCTGCCATGTGGTTTGGTAACATCTGGACTGTGCCTTTTTTACTTGTCAACCTTGGGCTTGTCAGTCTCAGCAGCCAGCAGCTGTCTAAATGAAGAAAGGCCTCTAGCTCCAGTGGGCTGGGAGCGGGAGGCAGAGCTGAACCCCAAGGTTGAGTGGCTTTCACCCAGCCCCTACAGCCTGGCACTTTGAACTTGACCTTAAAACCTCCAAATTGTAAGAATAAACTCCTGTTTGTTCGAGCCATCCCATTTGTGGCATGTTCATGTCAGAGTGGTACTAGGTAACCAGAACAGGATGAAAATCACCAAAATCAGAAATCTGTTAGCAAGGAAGAAGGGGAGGAATGGATGTGCGTGGTTAACCAATAGTGGCAGCCAGAGGTGACCTGGGCTGTTAAACACAATTGTTGAATGCCTCCCCAAAGGGTAGGTTTAGCAATGTTTAAACATCAAAATCCCACACTACAGCATTACAGGAGTTGGGAGGAGGAAAAAAAGTAAGCTATAAAGCAAAGCTCTAGAATGTCTAAGATTTCAGCCAGAGCAAGAGAGAAGAGAGTGAGTTAGGAGGGGTGTGTGAGAAAATGGGTTCTGTTTTTGGACACTTTGGGGCTTAGCATGAAGGCAGGTGTCTATGGCAGGCAGCCTGAACCTTCAAGAGATTGCCTGCAGAGCCAAACTCTAGAGATCTGTAATAAGGGCAGGACCAATCCCTGTGGGACAGGCCTGGCCAGTGACCTCCAAGGCCTCTGTTCTATTTCAGATATTTCTGGTGTTAAATCTTTTCAGAGGATGTATGCAGCTGCCATGCTGTTGTCTCTATTAACAGCAGACTATTAACAGTCTACTGCACTTACTTTCACTTTGAAGTCTCCTCTTTCACTGAGGAGGCAGCAGGATCTAGAAAAGAGATACTATCAGAGGGGGATACCACAGACCCGAGTTGTATTCCTGACTTTGCTGAGAATTTACTTTGTAGCCTGAGGTAAGTCACTTAACCTCACCATACCCCTTTCTAGTGAGTGCAACTCAACTAAATGTCACTGAAAGCTTTTTACTCTTTCTGACATTTTAAACTTGTCAATATAGGGTTGCCTTAACGTGGGTTGGGCAGAGTATAGTATGTTCATCCTATCAGGATCTTTCTACTTCCGTAGTGATAGCACCCAGGAAACCCAAGGAGGGGTCGCTATGAGTCAGACCCAACTCATGACAGTGAGTTTGTTTTTTTTGGTTGGGTAACAATAAAATGCCAAGAGGCAGGTCTTCTGAGCACCTCCATGTTGACAGCCCACCTCTGCTGAAGGCTCTCATTTTTAGGATAAGAAACAAGAGGAACTCTCATGTTTGAGCACTTACCATGTGCCAGGTGGTCTGCAGCTAGGGACCTGGGTTGGGTTTCCTTAGCCCTTAGACTTTCATAATATTCTGCAGGTTAGCCAAGTTCAACCTCTATGCGTAAATGTAATGTGATTTTCTCTCTCAAATAATTTATTTATATTTAAGCAACCATTCATAAACCAGTGAGTCAATGTGTTGTTAGAAAGAGTCAGGGTCAGGGATGTGAATTCTACTTTTTTTTTTTTTAAAGATTTATTTATTTTTAAAAGAACAGATATGACTTATGATCCTAATTCTTTACCTGAAGGAATGTGGACAGCTGTAGTGCTCATGTGTAGTCATGAGTACATATGGAAAGCATGTTCTCCAGGGGCACATAGGCCCACCAAACAACAAAGAGAGGACTTGATTCCTTGGACTAAGAAGCTTAGAATTTAGATTAGTAATTCTCAGACTTTAGTAGGCAGAAGAGACACCTGGGGAGTTGGTGAAAATGCAGATTCCTTAGTCTCACCATCAGATATTCTGATTCAGTAGATTTGGGGTTGGACCTGAAGGCTGGATTGTCACCAGCTCCCCAGGTGATGCTGAGGTGGAGCTTCTGTGGACCCCACTTTGGGAAGCACATCTCATGGGTGTGCAGAACACCTGCTCATGGGAGCAACCTGAGGAACCTTTGATAGGACTACTGAGCTAGGACAAACTAAGTAACTAAATGCTAAGGAGAGGTGAGGACTGATGTAAGCAGACAAAGGAACAGAGTTGAATCCATTTCAAATAAGCCTTCATCTGGAAGAGATGATTCTGAGCTGGCATATGAAGGAGGTGGGGGGAAGATTGGCAGATGAAGGACAAATTACACTGGCAGTCTAAAAGCTAGAATTTCCCCTGGAGAGATCAGTTGTGGCCTGCCCTATGCCACTTGATCTCATGGTTCATCCAAGCTGGACCACAATGGAAAGGTTAATGAAAGCCTGGGGGCTTCGCCTGACCTTGGGCAAGCACTCTTTCCTGGGCACCTTAATGGATCATTATCCATCTCCACATCCTCCATCACTCCATCATTGCCTGTGGCTCTGCCTCCACCCCTGGTCAGTGTCATCTCACTTTCTTTGGGTATTTGATGATCTTACCTAAAAAATGAGAGAAACCAAAATTGGCTCTGCTCAGACAAATCAGATCTGTATGAGGATTAATGCAGTCATAACAGACACATAGACATACACACCTTTCACGTTTCACAAATATTTGCTTAGCACTCAATCTGTGCCAGACAATTACGTATTTATTGAGTGTCTCCTGCATTGGGAAGTGGGTGCCTGGAGAGCCGGAGCCATATTTCACAGTACTTGGCACACAGGCTAGCATGCTGTAAATATCTGTTGAATGAAAGAATGAACCTTGCCTGTTGCCAGGGATACAGAAACAATTAAGACAGCCCTTAAATAGCTTGTGATCTAGTACAGGGAAACTCAGAGATAAACCTGCAAGAATAATAGGATAAGTGCTGATGCTAACAGAGCTTTGAGCAAACTTCTCCAGGGTGATAGAAAGGGGAGGTAGTGTTAGGAAGGAGGAGGGGCAGGAAGCACTTTAAAGGAGAGCCTCAAAGAAAGAGAAGACCACCAAGGGGACAAAGATGGCTTGGATAAAGCCATTCCAGATGGAGGGAAAAGCTAGGAGGTAATAGACAGTTTAGGTGCAGCTGGAAGGCAGGAGCGCACTGCGTTCACAAGGGCTTGCTTTTGAAGCTAAAAAGGGTAGGATTTACCCCATGGATAGATGATGAGCAAACCATGGATTCTATTACTAAGATACTTTTATTTCATAGGAGTAAGCAGATGTTTTCTTAGTAGCTGACCGATTGCACATTTGTGAGGAAGACAAAGGATATTAACGATCTCTTCCATGTAGTGTGTGAATAACCCTCACTTCCCTCGAAGCTGGCAGCGGTCCCAGCACTGACATAGAAAAGAAAGGATAACCTTCTTCGAGCCTTGGGAAATAGCTCAAATGTTACTGGCAAGTGTCTCTTTGTAAAAGGGAAAAAATAGATCCCACACATTAACGATGAAAGCTGGTGAAGTCCGGTGACTTATTTCAAACAGGACTGAATGAGAAATACGCCAGGCTGGTGGGCGGAACTCTAAATTTACACCTTAATTTCATCATTAGGATGGGATGAGATGTTCCATTAGTGTTGGGTGCTACGTAAACATAAAGTGCTTCCTGAATAAATATTTTCTTTTACCCCCAAAATTAGGATATGCCCCATTGTAAATACTGCAATTCTTAGAGGTAGAAGAGTTTCATTTTTAAATGATAATATAGTTCACATCTACATTCTGGGAAATGCTCAATAATATAGTCTTGAAGCAATCTAGTAGCTTTTATTTGTGTGCAGGACAGTCAAGCCTGGATGAAATCATAGGTGATGAATTGCTCTCAGCTACTGAAAGCACTGTGTACACAGATGGTGTTCTGCCCATATTTCCAGTCCCCTTGATTTGGTAAATATCGATAGTTGAAGTCATAGTCTAATTAGGTCACTAGTCACAGTGAATGGACGAAATTGTAGGAAATCAGAGACACCCACACAATTATATCATGTGACTTACTTAGTGTGTAGTTGTGGAATCCGAGGCCGAGAGAGGTGTTCCCAAGGTCACGTGGTGAGATGGGCCAAGACAGGAGTAGAAACTAGAATTTGGGACTCCATTCTCACTTGCATTATTTTTTTCCTTCAATGTTATTTATTATAAAAATAATATACCATAAAAGAAGTTTTTCTAAACACTCATGTTGTTGTTATATGCCACCAAGTTGATTCCTACTCATAACAACCCTATAAAACAGGGTAGAACTGCCCCATAGAGTTTCTTAGGCCGTAATCTTTATGGAAGCAGACTGCCTCATCTTTCTTCTGGAGTGGCCGGTGAATTCCAACTGCCCACCTTTCAGTTAGCAGCTGAGCTAACTTAGTTAGCTCCTTTAAACACTCATAACTGCCCTATATCAAGAGCTTAAAAAGATATGTGTGTGTGTATGTATGTGTGTGTATTATATATATAATTACAATTACATACTTTAATTACAACTATATACTTTATACTGTGTAATTACACACACACACACACACACATACATCCTTTGTAGCTCTGGTAGCATAGTGCCTAAGGTACTTGACTGCTAAACAGAAGGCCAGTGGTTTAAACCCACCAGCCACTCCTCAGAAGGAAGATGAGGCAATCTACCTCCGTAGTGATACTGCCTTGGAAACCCAAGGAGGGGTTGCTATGAGTTCGGTCTGACTTGACGGCAAATAACAACTATATGTATATATGTAATTTGGATTTCCTTGGAAGAATTTAAAGTATATACTTGTAATCATGGTAGCTAAACAGTTCTGTGTGTTCCCTTTCTTAATATTTATTTCACTTCCTGATATGATTGTTTTTTATCATAGTTATTTTTTATGGCAACTTAACAGTTCTCATTGAGGCTAAGCAATCACTTTTTGTTACATTTAGGTTGTTTTCAATTGATTTTACTATCACATATAATTCTGGGATGAACATCTCACATATTTGGCTTTTTCATGTTGAACTATTTTGTCTCCCCTCTCCTCAATGAAACATCCCAAGGCCCCAAAAGTGTGTTTTATCTTCTCTGCGTTGGACCTGTAGGTTGAGAGGGAAGGCTTTGATCCAAGTTGGAGCATAGTGGGATAAAAATAGATAAATAAAAGTCTCCCCATCCTGTTCCTCCAGTCCCAAAGGAGGATGCTGCAAACTTGTCAAATCCTACAGATCCCACAGACGTCATCACGTGAAGAGAAACAGTAACATTTTTTGACAGATATGCTCTCTGCTGATTTGCAGGCTGTGATGCTCCTGAGGCCTTAGGGAGGAGGGTAAGGAAATTGTTCCACATGTCAGTTTCCATGAGGATAAAGGTGGTAATGAAAGCACTCGAAGTTCCTTCCGCACTCCCACCCCACACTTAAAGGGAGTTACTGAGCTCCGAGTGGCAGTTCAGGCAATTGTGCTGATCAGTGTGTGCAGAGGGTAATAGCGAGAGTGCACAGGGACACCACAGGCTCTTTGAGGTAGTCTGGCTCCTGCTGGCAATGAGGCTTGGAAAGAGGGAGATTCCGAGAGCTGGCCTAGTTCTTAGGCAGCAGTCCAAGAGCCTTCAGGTGAGGCTCAAAGCATCAGACACAAAAGCAGAAGGATCCTAAAGAACATCCGGTCCAACCCACTCATTTTAAAGAAAGGACCCCTGAGGCAGACAGGTCAAGAGCCTCACCAGGTCAAAACCACACAGCTAGCTTGTGACAGCCATTTCCTACACACCTCCAGGGAGATGTTCCTTTAGCTCACACCTGCACTTGCTCACAGTGTTCGGTGGTAGAATTCTCACTTTTGTGGGAGCTCTGGTGGCATAGTGCCTAAGGCACTTGACTGCTAACCAGAAGGCTGATGGTTCAAACCCATCAGCCACTCCTCAAAAGGGCAATCTATTTCCGTAGTGATACAACCTTGAAAACCTACGGAGGGCTCGCTATGAGTCTGATCCAACTCGAGGGCAATGAGTGAGCGAGTTAGTGAGTTATGTAGGTTTGATTCTCAGCTGATGTGCCTCATGTACAGCCACTACTTGTCTGTCAGTGGAGGCTTGTGTGTTGCTGTGATGCTGAACAGGGTTCAGTGGACCTTCCAGACTAAGGTGGACTAAGGAGAAAGGCCTGGTGATCTACTGAAAATCAGCCAATGAAAAACCCATGGATCACAATGTTCTGATCCCTGACTGATCGTGGAGATGATGAAGGACTGGGCAGTGTTTCATTCTGTCATGTATGGGGGTCATCATGAGTAGGGTAGGTGGCAATTAAATGGCAGCTAACAAATAGCAACACCAACAAATGTGCCAAAGGCCAATGTCAGTGACTCCACTGTTCTCTTTTCAGGTCCTTTTTTATTTTTATTTTTTCAACTTCTCTTCAGCTCTCAAACCCTTGAGCTGTGAGAATAGCAGTATTGCCTGATCTCCCATTCAAGAAGTGTTAAAAGAAGCCCAATATATAGGCTGCCTTAAATAACAGCAGTGTCCCCAACCAAGAGGAATTCATGAAGCCGGTGCCAAGGGCAGGAAGTGTGGCTTTGGGGGACCACTCTTGGAATAGACAAAAGAACAGTCCTGTTCTTTTGACTGTTCTTTTGAACAGGACTATTCTTTTGTCTTCTCATAGCTTGCACATGGAATCCCATGGTATTTCAGCTCCGATTTCAAGACTCCGCAGCTGGTTTACCTCTCATTGCATGGTGACTCTTTCTTCTGCAACACGTATACCATGATACAAATGGACAATATCATTTGAGTCTCACACCAACTTTGTGAGATGTTCTGGACTCACAGTTTTTGGCAAGATCTTACAGAGAGTGAAACTGAGCTTCAGAGACATACCCCACAAGCAGGAGCAGGTACCTGGTCTACCTTTTCTATATTCAGAGCAAAAATCATCTCCTCAAATTTCCTACAGCTGGGTCACTGCTCTTTGCTACATAATAACATATTTTGGCCTGGAGGTGCATCTGTCAGCAAAGCTGAAACTGCCTTTGGGTGATTTCTGGTACCCCACAACCAGGGGCACTTTGCCATTCATTTCCTTCTAGTCTTAGGAGAGAGGGCAAGCAGGCAAGGGCATGCTCCACATGGACCCGCCACAAAGGACAAGGAGCCTTTGCTTCTGCTACCTTTGATGAAGGCCACGAGGCATCAGCCTGAGTGACACTCTAGGAAACAGTAGGCTTGCATTGATTCCTAATGAGCTATCATAGAATAAGGCCCCTACTAATTAATGCACATTAAAGCTTCTCTATCTCTCTGTTAAGCTGATAGGTATTATTCTTGTTTACATCTTCTTTGATTGTAAGTTTCCCTTTCAGCTTGATGGTCAGAACTTGGGGTGGGGAGCTATGGGAAGAGAAGAGAGAATCTGGCTGAGTGAAGTTACCACTGAGGACTGGTCTGAACCTCCTTGCATGGGAATTTCCTGGGATGGAACAGCCCCAGAAGAGGAAGCAAGGCAGATGCATTTAATTTCTTGATTAAAATTAGTTAAATGCTTACATTTTGATGTGTGATCAAATAATATTTGAAACACACTGGGCCAAACGTATTTGCAATGAACTGCTGTGCAGATAATGGAAATCATTTCAATAAAATTCTCATCCACTCTAAGAACTTAATCAAAGGATAACCTATTTGACATTGGATCACAGATAACTGTGTAATTCTGCCCCTGCAGGAATAGATTTATTCCATTTGAGTGATTAATGCTTGAGGAAGCTGAAGTCATGCTAAAGTCCATCATCTGGATTTCTCCATCTCTCAGTTTTCTACGAGAACAACAGTTTTCAGAGCCTGTTTTCTCAAAAATCTTACTTTTCTTGGAATTTAGAACTTATTTTGAAACTGTGCCATTTTGACGTACTCTAGGAAAAGAGGGGGCTGCCACTCCCATTCCTTACAAGAACAGTATGTTACTGTTACCTAAAGTTTCACAATGGAGGATTGTGTTCCAAATAACTTCAGACCTTTGAATTTTCTTCATGATTATTTATTGTTGATATGTCCTGTCAATTTTTGCGTTTTATGTGCTGTTGTTGTTAGCTACCAGCAAGTCAGCCCTCAACTCATATTGACCCATGCACAATGGAACAAAACTGCTCACATCTTATTCTGGGACCCTCATTTCCTCACGCACAAAATGGGAATGATGATAGTGCCATTCTTCTTTGCAATGAGTGGAAAACCTTGTGTCAACTGCAAAGTGCTCTGAGATGCAGAGGTCCTCTGTAATTATCACAGTCTCTCCTGGGTGTGTTCTTGTTCCAACTAGGTGATAAGCTTCTTGTGAACTGCATCTGTCTGCCTCCTCCCCAGAATTATTCCATGGCACAAGCCAGTCCTCAGCAGAGCCCACTTGGCTGACTGGCTGGACTAAAGTGGATCATCAGATGGCTCTGGGAGACCAGCCAGTACAGCCCGCCCAGTCCATCACCAGGACTGTAAGCTGGGGACAGGCTCAAGCCAGTTTTTGGCTTTACATCTTTGATGTTTTCATTATTACAATTTACTGCTCAGAGGATGAGAAACAGATAAATAGTTAACTCTGCTAAAAGGAGCCGTAGAATCAGGCCAGTGGGATTGCAGAAGATACATCTTTTGACATGTACTGATTCCCTTTTCCCTCGTTCCTCACCCTTCTCCTAAAATCAGCCCTTTCTTATGAGGAGACAAATCAGTGATGTGGTGTAGTGGTTAAAGCATCAATATGCTAACCAAAAGGTAGGCAGTTCAAACCCCTAAGCTGCTCTGCCAGAGAAAGTTGTGGCAGTCTGCTTCCATAAAGATGTACAGCCTTGGAAACCCTACGGGGCAGTTCTACTCTGTCCTACAGGGTCACTAAGAGTTGGAATCGACTCTACAGCAGTAGGTTTAGGTATGGTAGCTTGGACAAAGTGGCTGAGCTGAGATCTCCTATTGTTAGTTTGCTTGGAAGCTATCTTACTAAGGGAACTAAAATGAGGAGAGAGGCCTAGGATTTTCTAATTAGCCAAAGAACAAAAGTTACACTCATAGGTCAATTTAAAAATGCCAAGGGGACATTTTTTCTTGCTTTTTGAAGTGGATCTCTGTAAACATGTCAGAGTATTGCCCATTTGTGGGAGGACACTGATTTCAAACTTATACTCTCCTTTTGGGGTGTTTGGGCATTTTTGTGATTATTTTATTTATTTGTCACCTGTACTGATTTTTTAATTACAAGAATGTTACCTGGGTTTTATAACAATATTCAAGGAAGTATATGAAGTAAAACAATCTCACCTCCTTTCCTCTTTGCCTCTCTTCCTGACTCCAGTCTCCCCTCCCTTTCTTAGAGGTGATGGCTATTAACAATTGCTGCAGTCTAGACTTCCTTCCAGACTATTTCATGTGTATGTTTAATCAAACTCATACACAATTACCCACTGCTGTCAAGACGATCCCAAGTCATGGTGACCCTATGTAACAAAATAGAGCTGCCTCATTAGGTTTCTAAGGCTGTAATCTTTACAGAAGCAGACTGCCACATCTTTCTTCTGTGGAGCAGCTAATGGGGTTGAACTACCGATCTTTAGGTTAGCAGCCAAGTGCTTAACCACTGTGCCACCAGGCCTCCAAACACATATTCAAAGATTTTATTTTACAAAAATGGATTCAAAGATTTTATTTTACAAAAATGGATTCACAGTAGATACATGTTCTTGCTTCATTCACTGTGGACATTTTTCAGGTCAGAAATAGAGATCTACTTCATTATTTTTTAAAACTGCATTTATTCCATTGTTTGATACACCATAATGCACCAAAATTTATTTATCTCCCTATTTGATCCATTTGGACTGTATCCCTTCCCCAATTCCAATATACACACTTTCTTTTGCCATTGCAAACAAGCAAGATGAAGGTACACTCATATCTGTACACACTTGGACACGTCCTATTCAGAGGCCACTCTTCTGGTGGAAAAGAGGCATTTTCTCTCATCGGGCCTTTGTCTTGGCCATCAGAAGATGTGTTTGGCCCATTGGCTCAAGTTGGTTGGACTTGGCTGTTCATGAACACAAAGCCTCCAGTCTTCCTCTAGAGGATCTATTTGCCTTGGAGGACTGGATGTGAAAGCCAGCTAGATATCAACTCTCATTCCATAGATCTAAGGCTAGAGTCATGTGGGTCTTTGCACACCAAACATCACCAAATGGGCTCTGAAGACTAATTTCTACAGTCTTTTTAGATTGCTTTTGAGACCAGCCTTCACCTCTCATCCTGGGGGCAGGATCTGTTGCATACAGGGACCCAGGTAAGGGAGGCTGATTGGCTCAGCACCACTCAGTCAAGAGCACACATCAATACCAGGCCTAACCTCTAGTGGGTTGAATGGAATCAACAGAGTTATCTCAGAAAACAATGAGATGGGAGGCCCTACTTTAGACAAGATGGGTGGTTGGAGAAGGAGCCAGCCAAGTGGTGAGAAAGGTGTTCTAGAAATGACAACAGTGAATACAGAGGGCCTCTGGCTGGGACAATCTCTAGACTGGAAAGATACAGCAGCTCTAGGGCAGAAGGCCAAGGTACCTGAACTGTGGCAAGGGAGGGGACAGTGGCTGGGAAGGAGGCTACAAAGGAGGCCAGATCACAGCCCAACAAACTGTGTGGAGTGAAAGTATGTCTGGGCATTAACTGTTGGTGCCCCAACTGTACATTCATTTCTTAACAAATTGTCAAGTATGGACATTCTTCTAGGACAAAAATACTCCTCTTTGGGGGGCTCTTGAGGAGTGAGGGGAGAAAAACATGCATATATTTACTCTCAGGTAAAAAAATGTGCAAGGCTGGTCACAGGATGAGGAGTTCAAGGGAGGGCCAGTAGCTGTGCTGGGGGCACAGAGAAGGTAGTGTGGAGCAGGCCCATGAGGATGGCCAGGCTGGGGCTTATGGAAATGCTATTAATGGCTTTTCTGGGAGAGAGAGCATTGGGAACAAAGGCCAGAGGCTTGGATGTGGGGACAGGTGTGGGGGGACAACAGAGAAAGGAGTTTGGAGCAGAGGAGTATGTGAAGGAGGAATGGGAAAGAAGGAAGTAAAGTCAGGCTGGACCCAGAGCATAGGAGCCTCAAAGGCTAAGACAAGTACACTGGATTCTACAGGTAAGGGGTTGGGGAGCAAGGTATAAACCTGAGTGGGAGTAAAGGCCCTCACCTTGATAGTGTGTCCATGTTACTGTGTTACCTGGTGATTTTGTTCCATCAGGATTTACAGAGGAGGATCTCCAGCCAAAGACACTGCCCTGGACTTGGGTCTGGGACTCACAGAAAAGGTGCTTATTACTCAAAACTAACTCACTGTTGTTGAGTTTATTCCGACTCAAGGTGACCCCTCCTTGTGTTTCCTAGGCAGTATCTCCATGGAGCAGATTGCCCAGTCTTCCTTCCAAGGAGTGGCTGGTGGGTTTGAACCGCCAGGCTTCTGGTTAGCAGTCAAATGCCTTAGGCACTAGGAACTATAAAAGTGAAGTGAGGCAATGGTGGTTCAGTGGTAAAATTCTCGCCTTCCATGCAAGAGACCTGGGTTTGATTTTGTTCGGTGCACCTCATTTGCAACCTCCATCCATCTGTCAGTGGGGGCTTGCATGTTACTATCGATGCTCACAGGTTTTAGTGGAGCTTCCAGCCTAAGATGGAAAAAGGCTTGGTGATCTACTTCCAAAAATCAGGCAATGAAAAGCATATAGCTCACAGTAGCCCAATTACAAATAACCCTGAGGATGGCCTAGGACCATGCAGCATTCCCTTCCATTGTTCATGGAGTCGCTATGAGTTGGGGGCTCATTCAGCGACAGCTAACAACAACACTGAAGTGAGCTTTTCTGACCAAGGTCACACAGAAGACCTGGGGGAAAAGTTCCAGCATGTCCCTCAGCCAGAGAACATTTGCTCTGTGGGGGAAGGGGTGGAGAGGAGAAAGAACTGGTAACTTGACCAGAGAATTCTCTCAAGGTGCTATGCATTCACAGGAAGGAAGCCATGACACCTGGCTCCTATCAAGGCTGTGTCTCCGCCACACCCCCCAGTTGCAGTATGAGCACTTTCTTTTCCAAACCTTCCTTTCCTTGGACTTCATGGGATTTACCAGAGACCTCAAAGTTTATGGTAAATAAAAGCATATTTTCTATACACACGGGTCAGCAGCTTGGTGGAAGAGTGGGGAAAACACAGGTAGAAAGGCAGACACAATCTGGATTTAGATCCCAGCACTAGTATTCAATAGCTGTGTGATCTTGCAAAAGTGACTGGACCTCTCTGAATCTCATTTTCTCATGTGTAAAATGGTATCAGAAATCTATAGGATTGTGGTGCCAATTAAAGGAGATAAAGTCTTGGGGGCACATAGTAAGAAATTCAATAAATGTCAGTTCTCTTTTCCCTCTGGAATTCCTTCCCCTACTTTATCCTTCCAAATGAAATTTTAAAAATAGGTCTGTCTTCCCAGTAGACTCAGTAAGACTCAATAAATCCTAGAGTAAGGTACTAAGAGAGGTTGCAGAATACGTTTGCCCAGAGAGCTTTAAAGCCCAGCTGTCTGAAGTGATTTTGGGTCAAGATCAAGGTAAATGTTGAAGGGCCTTCCATCCAAGTGTGAGTCCTCTCCTCACATCTGCCCACTCAGAACCGCACATTTCTTCCAGGCCCAGCTTGGAATGGCTCCCCAGTTCAGCATCTCTCCATGGAATCCCCTGTGGTCCCAGTTCTGAGAAGCAGAAAGGCTCATCGTTTGAGGGTTTCCCTCCTTCTTTAATTTTAGCAGCAGCAGACTACATTCGTGCTGACACAGATTGGAACGGTTGCCATGGGGACTGGCTGTGAGGGGCAGCCTGTGCTCAGATTCATTCTTGGAGCTGAGAAGACAGGATAATGCTCCTCCCTAGAGAGGTGGGAGGGTTTCTACTCTATAGAAGGAACTGGAGGGAATTGCCAGCAACAACAACCACAGGTGCCTTTCTTGATTATTCTAGGTACTTCAGCCAAAGGTGACCTGAGAAAGACTAGACCTTTAAGGTGTCTGAGATGTGATGGTCTTTGACTTAGGGGCTGTCAGGTCATTGGCCCCACTGCTCTGTCCTTGTGTACTGAAGCCTTGGGCACTCACTCATTGACCCACAGTCATCCAGTAACATCCAACACTCTGCTCTGGGAGTGCAGGTGAGGGTGAAGACGGACTCTTCATACAGGCCCGCAGCCCACCCTTGGGCCATATATGTTTTGCAAATCAGAAGTTTCCAGGTTTCAGAAAGGTGATGTGTTGTGTACATGGTATGCTACATGACACCTCCAGGAGGGTCGGGGTCAGTGCTTCATAATCAAATTTAGAAATATTAATATTTTTGCAATAAAGTTTAAGAATATTCATACTAAAAACGTAGAACTGCCCCATAGGATTTCCAAGGCTGTAATCTTTATGGAAGCATAGTGCCACATCTTTCTCCTGCAGAGCAGCTGGAGGGTTCAAACCATCAACATTCAGATTAGCAGCTGAGTGTTTAACCGCTGTACTACTGGGCCACTTTAGTTGCACTAAGTAGGACACACAAAGGAGCTCTAGTGGCGTAGTGCCTAAGGCATTTGACTGCTAACCAAAAGATTGATGATTCAAACCCACCAGCTGCTCTGCAGAAGGAAGACTGGGCAATCTACTTTCGAGATTTACAACCTCGGAAACCCAAGGAGGGATCACTGTGAGTCAGATCCAACTCTACATCTACGGCAATGAATGAGTAACATTGTACTTCATAGTTACTTGTACTTGGTTGGTGCTGTCACGTTTGTCATCTTGTTTTATTCTCACACAATGTGGGTTGGGTATTATCAGTCCTATTTAGTAGATGATAAAGGACATACCTAAGATCACAGCAAGTGAGTACTGGGATTGGGACACAAACCTGAGACGTGTAAGTCCAAATTTTAGTTTCTTTCAATTATAGCAGCTTTTATGGGTCTTAAGGAGCTCTGGTGGTTCAGTGTCTAAGGCATTTGACTGCTAACCAGAAGGTTGGCAGTTCACACCCACCAGCTCCTCCTTGAGATGGGCAATCTGCTTTCCTAAAGATTAACTGCCTCAGAAACCCAATGGGGGTTGCTATGAGTCAGAATCAACTCAATGGCAGTGAGTTTAGTTTTTGTTTTTTTATGGAACTTGGCAGTGATGTATGTTAGTGTTTAGTAATGATGATAATAATATTACCATTTAATATTAATAGCTAACATTGTTACAGTGCTTAGAACATACTGAATGTTATGCGAAGTGCTTTTACACGGAGCCCTCATTATTTCCCTAGTGCTGTTGTAACAGAAATACTACAAGTGGGTGGCTTTAAAGAACAGAAATTTATTTTTTCACTGGTTTGGAAGCTCAGAGTCCAAATCAAGCCTTCTCAATTCCTCCTTTGTTGATAGCCCCAACAGGGTTACCTGTTGATCCTCATATGATCCTCATATGGCACCTGTCTTCCCCAATTTGTGTGCATGTCTCAGTGCTTATGCTGCTCTTTATATAACTCAGAAATTATCAAGTTCAGGATCCGTTCTACACTGGTATAACTCAACTGCGCTGTGGAAGGTGATTACATTACATTGCATTACATCCACAGGTAATTACATCCTAAACTAAAACCAAACTCACTGCTATCAAGTTGATTCTTACTCATAGTGATCCCCTTTGGGTTTACAAGGTGCAAACTTTTTCTTTATGGAAGTAGACTTTCCAGTCTTCCTTCCACAGAGTGGCTGGTGGGTTTGAACTGCCAATTTTCTGGTTAGCAGTCAAATGCCTTAGGCACTAGGCCACAGAGCTCCTTAATTACATGTTGGGGGGATACAATTCAATCGGTAACACAGCTGTATGCTATCATCAAGCCCATTTTACTGAGGAGAGCACCCAAGCTTAGAGAGGGTAGCTAATTTGTCTAAGACACAAAGCTAGTGCAAGACAGTTTTGGGACTTCAACTCAGACTTGCATGGCTCCAGAGCCCATGCTGTCAACCATCATGCTGTGTTTACTGCTGGTGGCTAATAGTTTCAGAGTGATGGTATCTCACAGTCCAGTGAAAATTTCCAGTCTCCAGAAGGGAAGTGCATAGGTGTTTTGGATGGGCCCTGTGTTTGCCCTGGCTGGACTAATAGAAGTATGGAGCCTAGATTTAAGCTTTCAAGGAAGCACAAGGACTGTTTCTCATCCTGACCTCTCCCTCTGCATCTACACGGGGTTGCAGTGGACTCAGCTGTAGGAATGCCACCAAATGTGGGATGAGGGATGATGACAACATGCCCTCCCATTTCCCTGTTTTCATTTGGGGTGCTGACCCTTACTGAAGGAGCTCTAGTGGGTAAGGCATTTGGCTGCTAACCAGAAGGTCAGAAGTTCAAACCCACTAGCTGCTCCATGGGAGGAAGATAAGGCAATCTAATTCCATAAAGATTTACAGCCTTAGAAATCACATGGTCATTGCTATGAGTCAGAGTTGACTCAGTGGCACTGGGTTTGGGGGTCCTTACCTTGGAATACAGGCTTATCCTTGATAGCCTCTTTCTCTATCCTCTCTGAGGGTCACCAGAGACCCAGCACCAGCTTGTGTTCAGCTATCTAGTTTAGTCAAGCATAAAATCTTAATGTGCATATACAGATGAAGAGCCTGGAGTCATGGTTGAGACCTGTGTCTAAGTGTCTCTGCCTCTAAGGCCCAAACCAAGGCCACTTCTTTTGTGAGACAACCACCCACAAAGTTACCATTAGGATTATACCCTCCTCTGCATTTTTGTTGATTTGTATTATCTTAAGAGAAACAATGGACATCTACATCAATGTTCATTGCAGCACTACTCATAATAGCCAAAAGGTAGAAACAACCTAAGTGGCCATCAACAGACGAATAGATAAACAAAATGTGGTATATACATACAATGGAATATTAGTCATAATACATATGCACAGTGACATATTTGTCATAATACATATGTGCAATGGAATATTATTCATAATATATATGTACAGTGGAATATTACTCAGCCATAAAGAGATGTGAAGTCCTGACACAAGCTACAACATGGATAAACCTTGAAAACATTATGCTGAGTGAAGTAAGTTAGTCACAAAAAGACTAATATTATATGGTCCTATTTATAAGAAATACCTAGAATAGGTAAAAGAAAATTAGAGCTTATCAGGGGTGGAGGATGGAGGAATAAGGAGTAAAAAGAGAGAAAGAAGAATGAGCAAGGACCAATGTGGCTGGTATTTTCTTCATATTTGAAGAAACTGTTAGAACTGTTTTCTGAATCAGTATCTTTCTTAAATTATGTAGAATACTGACCTTCCATAGTCAAAATTATACCCAAGGGCATATTCACAGCAAAAAAAGAAAAGGAAGAATAAAAAAAGACAAAGGCTGGACTTAGAATCCTGTTTCTGTTTCTTCCCAGCTACCTAACCTGTGCATGTCAGAGCCTGAAGTTACATAATGCCAGCAGATGCTCATCAGCTAGTGGATGTTCAAAAAGAGTGGCTGGTGAATATTATGGTGCATATATACTCATTTACTTATGTGACAGATAGATATTGAGCATGCAATGTGTGCTGAGCACTATTCTGCATGCGTGGGATACAAAGCAAACACCAGTGAACAAAACAAAGATCTCTGCCCTCAGGGAGCTTACATTCTAGTGGAGGAGAGAAACTGAAAATAGCAAATAAGTAACTTCTGGAGTATGTTAGAAGTACTGTAGAAATGCAGAACAAGGTAAGGAGGATTAGGGGTGTGTGTGTGTGTGTGTGTGTGTAGGGGCTTGCAATATTAAATAGTGTGCCTTATTGAGAAGGCGACATTTGAGCAAACACCTAAAGGAACTGATAGAGTTAGCCATGTGGCTATCTGGAAGAAGAACATTCTGGGAGGTCTGTGCTTCCCAACATGGTAACCACTAGTCACACGTGACTACTGAGTACTGCACTCAGAATGAGTCCAAATTAAGATGTGTGTGAGTGTAAAGTGCACATCAGATTTCAAATATTTAGTATTAAAAAATGTAAAATATCTCATTCACAACTTTGTTTGTTGATTCCATTGAAATGATATTATTTGGATAGAGTGTCAACCCTCTGTATCTGTGTGTTCTGCATGCTCGGATTTAACCAACCATGGATCTAGATATTCAGACAAAAAATTTTCAGAAAGTTCCAAAAAGCAAAACTTGAATTTGCTGTATGTCGTGCCCAGCACTGCACTGGAGCCCTGTAAAAGAAGTGATATGCAGGCATAGTCTGCTGCCACCTCCTGCCATTTCACAGGCCCTCAGTCTCTTTCGAGCATTTGTCTGAGCATTGTTAGCTTCTTGTCTCCTTCACTACTTGTGTTGTGTGCACTCTTAGGTTCTGTTAAAAAAAAAAGATCCCTAAAAACCAATTAAGTGGTCAAAGCAATCCTTCAAAGGCTAAGGGGAAGCTTAAAGTGCTATTTACATAGCATTTACATTGTATTAGGTATTATAAGTAATCTAGAGATTATTTAAAGTATTCACGGGAGGATATGCATAGATTATATGCAAATACTATGCCATTTTATATGACAGACTTGAGCATCCTCAGATTTCAGTATCTGTGAGGATCCTGGAACCCATCTCCTCCCTACCCTGTGGATACTGAGAGATGATTGTATTGAGTTAAATAAAGTATTTAAATTAATTTCATCTTTAAAAAAAAACTCCTTAATGTGGCTACTAGAAAAGTTTACATGTGTGAAAAAAAATTGCTTATGCGGCTCTCATTTATGGCAAGCATTATATTTCTATTGGATGGTGCTATTTTAGGTGGGGACTTCTAAGGTAAGGCCAGTGTGGGTAGAGTGGGAAGTTTAGCAAGAGGGGGCTTGAGAGGGGAAGGGAGGGCAGGAGACAGGGAGGGTCTTGTGGACCACTGTGGCTTGGTCTTTTGTTCTGTGTGAATGAGTCATCCCTGGAAAGTTTTGAGCAGAGAAGTGATTTGTTCTGACCCATGACACCCTTGGCAACCTGTGTGTCCTTTCTTCTTGGCCAGTGTGTGGGAGTATCATTCGAGGACAGGACTCCTCTCCCGATCTCTAGTCAATCACTAGTTAGCCCTTGTGTGTGGATCATGGTCTGGCCCCAGACACCCTCCTTGTCCACAGTTGTGGGCCTGGGACACCCCCTAAGAACATTTTGGACAGCTCTCCATCAGGCTTCCTCAAGAGATACTGGTTACTGAGCTCCTGCTGTGTACAGACCCAGGAGCTCATTTAAACCTCACGACCACCTGAGGAGGTGCCATTAATGACATACATTTTCCAGGTGGTATGGAAAACACCTAAGCGACTCTCCTAAGGTCACACAGTGAGAAGAGGCAGTGCTGAAAATTAAATCCTGCCTTCAGACCCTCAAGACTGTACTATTGCCACTACACCAGGCTGCTTGGGTTTCCGGCAGTTATAGACTGCTTTCTACCCTTTAAAGCATAAAGTAGCTTGGGATTCAGGCCCAGAGTGGACACATTGACACTCTCTTCCACATATCCACGAGAGGCCCAGAGGAGGTCTAGTGGCGCCAGGGGAGCTGCAGCTAGTGCCCATTGGCCAAGGCTCTGCATTCTGGATGGACCTCTTCCTAACTGTTCCTTGACTTTTATTGGGTGTTTGCAATTGACTCAGTGACAGTGACTTTGGTTTGGTTTGGTTTGCACTGTGCTTGGAGCTCTGGTGGTGAAGTGTCTAGGGCATCTATCTGACTGCTAACCAGAAGGTTGGTGGTTCAAACCCACCAGTCGCTCCACAGAAGGACGACGAGGCAATCTATTTCCGTAAAGGTTTACTGCCTTGGAAACCCAGTGTAGGTCGCTATGAGTTGGAATCAACTTGATGGCAGTGGGACTGGTATTTTGGGTGGCACTGTTAACCAGAATGCTGGAGGTTCAAACCCATCAGCCACTCCTTGGAAGGAAGGTTGGGCAATCTACTTCCTTTTTTTTTTTTGATAGTATCTTTCTGTGCATTGATGTATTGATGTCAGTTAAACACTATTTTTATATATACCACACCATGTGCTTTTATTTACTTAAATTTTCCGTAAGTTGTCCCACTTTTTTAAAATATATATATATTTATTTTTTTATTGTGATTTGGGTGAAAATTTACAGAACAGATACACTTTCCATACAGCAGATCACAAACACTTTGTCTCATGACATTGAACACAATTTAGCACAATGCAACATCTCCTCTCCCACTTCCTCCCTATAGCTACTGCTTCCCTGTGTCCATCCCTCCATGCACTCCTACCCCCTGAGCTGTCTCCCTGTGCCTGGGCAGCCCTTCTTTCTCTCTTGCTTGTTTTCTCCAAGGAGTGTATCTACCTCAGGTAAATGCTCAACTAGTATGCCTGTCTATTGCTTGGCTGGAAGCCACAGGTGTGTGTTCAATTTCAGACCTGCAGGGCAGCTAGTCTCAAGGGCCATAGTCTCAGTGGTTCCACCAGGCTCCATCGGGCCAGCAAACCTGTTCCCTGCCTTTTTTTTTCCCCAATGATTTTGTTTTTTTTTTTTTTTTTTTGGCCTTCAAATGATTTTGAGTTTTGTTCCACATTGTTCCCCCTGTCTATCCAGGATCTCCTACAAAGATCCTCTTCCAAGTGGTTGACAGTAGTAGCCGAGCACCGTCTACTTCTTCTGGGCTCATAGTCGTATAGGCTGCAGATCAGATGGTGTACCAGTTGCTAGGACTGATTGTTTCCATGAATTTTTGATTTTCTTCATTCTTCTTTGCTCTGGACAAGGAGAGACCCATCGTTGCATCTAGATGGCAGCTTGTGAGCTTTTAAGATCTCAGTCGCTACTCACCACAGTAGAAGGTGGAACAGTGATTTGTGTAGTATGTTATGCCAATTGAGCTTGATGTCCTCTGTGACTATGGTCCTGAGACCACAGGTTCAACTACTCATTCCCTCTGGGTAGCTGGCTGTGACCAAGCAGTGACTACAACCTTGCCCCTTGTCAGCTCCATTATACACCTGGGAATTCAGATCATACACGTAAAGTTATTGGACCACTGTCTTCCAACCCTATA
>NW_006921640.1:2268247-2290868 GCF_000298275.1 Orycteropus afer afer
TCTCTTTTGACTCTTGGAGAAGTCTTTGGAAGCACATAAAAATTTAATTTTTAGAAGGTCCCAATCATCTGGTTTCTCTTCTGCTGTTTGCGCATTTTGAGTTATGCTTGATAGTCTATTTATGCCATGTATTAGGGCCCTTAAATTTGGGCAATCTACTTCTGTAGTGACGCTGCCTCAAAAACCCAAGGAGGGGTCTCTATGAGTCAGATCTGACTTCACTGCAGTGACTTTGGTATTTGGTTTTTGATGCTTGGGACACTTTACGGTCATTATTGTATTTCAGATTCAATTTTTAAGTTAGAAAATTGAAACTCAGGCACACTAAGGAGACTGAGGCCACAGCACTGGTAAGCTTCTAACTCAGTCACTGGTCCAACCCCAATCTGTGTCCTCCCATGAATAGTGGCATCACTCCTTAGCTGCTGATGTTGAGGTTAGATCAGTGAATTTTTAGTCACTTCTGAGGCTTGTGACTTTTTTTTTTTCTTTTACCCAATAAAATGGGAACAATAATAGCTACTCAATATACCTCCCAGCACAGTTGTACAGATCCAGCTAGTGAATGTGTGTGGAAGTACTTTGGGAAATGTAGATTGTCTAATGTGAGAGCTCAGTATAGTCCTTTCTCTTCACCAGCCTCAACTGGGAGGAGTCAGCTTTCACCCAGAGGAATCAGCACCTGCTGGATGTTAGCTGAACATCCACATGAACCCTGAACCCTGAGAGGAATATCATTTGGCAGAAGAGGAAACTGTGACTTAGACATATGCAAAGGGGTCAGCTTGGGGGGCAGATTCAAACCCAGGTTTTTTGTCAATGTCCGGTCTCTATTTACTTCTTAAATTTCTAGCCAAAAGAGAGCCATGGGTCATGGATGGACCTACCATTTCCTTTTCAGAGCTCAAAACTTAGAAGAGTGCCCATTGTTCCCCCACTCCCAGACATGATAGGGTGTGTGCCTTGTGGAAGCCTCTGTATGGCTTGGGCAACATCCAGTGGTCCTCTCTGCAGCCTTCTTCCCCTCCCACCTCCACCAGTGCCTCAGCTTCCCAGGATGGTGCCACTGGCCAAACCTTGTGGGCCATTTGGAGACTCTTCTATCCTCAGGCTCTGATCTAAGCCCAAAGCTACCCAATGCCCTGTGGGACCACTACTGTGGTTTCTGTTGTCCTAGGGAAGCTTTCCCAAGTGCACTGTCACCCTTCTTCCCTAAACTGGGGTCTCTGAACTTCTTGTTCTCATCCCACTCCCAGAAGACTGCTGTCTGCAGATGTTCCAGGAATTAGAACTTCATTCAGCAACATTTAATTATCTCTTTGCCGGGACCTGGCATGCAGCTTCTGCTTTGCAGTTTCTTCATGGGAGCAAAACTCTTCAGATGTGCCACTAAGGCTAAGTTCCTTCTTAGAGCCCCAAAGTATCCTAGCTCTATCCACCCATCCCACACTTGCCAGTATCTCTCACCCTGGACTGTGAGCTTTTTGGGGGCAAGGATGGTGTCTCCAGTGCCTAGCATAGTTCTGGTCCATATCAGTTACTCAGAGAATGTTTATTGGTTGAATGAAGGTCTTGTCTATCAGATAATATTCTTGAGGAAAGGGGAGGTGTTTTAATAATCACCTTCATTTCTTTCTCTATCCCTCCACATGTAGCATAGTATTGGTACATAGCCAGTGCCCAGGAAATGATTGACTGAATAAATGAACAGATGAATGAACAGCCTCTAACAGCTCTGGGTGTGACTGAGCAGTGCTGTAGGGTGGATCTTGCTGACACATCACCACCATCACTAAACACAATACTAACTGAATTACTGCTGTGAACCTGACCATGGGCTACGGGGTCCAGTGGGGACTCTCAGAGATGGGTGAGGCTAGAGATGGGAGAAGCACATACAAGACAGAGGGACCAGCTGGAGCAAAAGTTCTGCTAGCTGTAGCTCTGTGTGCCCTGCATCCTTTCTCTTTGCTTCTGCTGCTGGATCAGAGCAGTTCCTGTTGCTGTGATCATGGACCTCAGAGGTAGGACATCTGAAAATACATCCAGGCTCCCCATTTTCCCAAGAATAGCCCCCAAACTGTTTCTTTTAAAAGTCTTACCTTCCTTCAGTGATTAAGAGTCTACAATTCCTAGCCTTCCATGATGTCACCCAAATCTATGTTTCTACTTCTCTCCTGCTTAATTTTCTTCCTCAAACCAAGTAAACAGAACCACTGGGTGTTCTCTGTGTGTCTAACCAGTTTCTGGCAGTGTTCTGGAATCTATCAACTGGATTTCCAGCCTACTGAGCAAGCATTAGAGCCCTCATATCCACTACATGGGAGCTAGGGGGTGTGGTGGGAGGTGTTTTTCACTTCTGGCTGCCTAGATTGAACAGTCCACCTTAGGGGCTTTAGCTATTCTCTGGAATTCTATATCACACACTGTTCCTTCCCTGTCTGCAAAAAGACCATCTGAACAGCTTCCTAGAGGTTTTCTACTTTGGAATCTGTTTTCACAACCTGTGATTGAACTATGGGCAATGCAGGTATCAGAATTTAGTGGCATCTTTTAATTCTCTATCATTGATGAAAAGTTTTGGTCTGGAAAGAAAAACTGGCTTTGGGATTGATTTTCATCAGTTTAATTAATCTTCAGTATTGACTGGTGCATATGTATAACAAAAGACTAAATCTGCGCTATTTCAGATGAACAGGGAGTATTTATTACCAGTGTCTCCAAGTTTGGGACTTAGTTACAGGACTGTTGTCACCTTAGGGCACTCCTCACTTTCTGCCTTTTGTGACAGTCCTTCATGTATTG
The DNA here is from genome assembly GCF_000298275.1 of Orycteropus afer afer. NCBI lineage: Eukaryota > Metazoa > Chordata > Mammalia > Tubulidentata > Orycteropodidae > Orycteropus > Orycteropus afer. Next base: position 2,271,053 of record NW_006921640.1, read on the forward strand.
TCTTCTCCCCTTGTGCTTGACTGTGAGTTCTTTGAGGACCAGATGCATCTCTGAATTAACCTTCTAATTGCACAAAACTAGTATAGTATCTGGCACATTGGGGATGCTCAGCCAACATTTATTTAAACACAATTGTTTGAACAGTCTCCAGAGTTTGTTACAGATACGAATTATTGTTCATCAGGAAGAAGTCCAATATTCAAATTATGCAAGTTCATGTGACTTCCATAGGGATTGGGATTCTGGGAAAGGTACTGGAGTCCAATCACACAAGCTAGTGAATAATTACCCTTCTCAGTAAAATTCAGACAGGATCCCAATTTTGGAATGTGCCAATCACAGATTCTTTTAGCATGTGGAGACCAAGCAATCTTTGGCATAATTCTAATATTCTAGCCACAGCTGTGCTGCTCTCTGACTCTGTGCCCCCCTCCTCCAGCACATGGTTATGCACACACAGGGACACACACACACACACACACATTGTTGCCTGGTAGCTGCCCAGAATTCCAGAGTCCGAGCAGTGGGGCTGGGGTAGGGTATAGAGTTCTCTTCCTTTTTATTCCACTCAACTTGGGACCTGAGACAGAAACCTTGAATTTGACTCTCAGGTCCACCACTCAATAGTGCATGACCTTGGGCAAGTCTCATAACCTCTTATTGAGCTTCCAGATTCCCTTATAAAATGTAGATGTTGAGAGCAGTTCTCCTGCCTCTCTGATGGGATGTTATCAGGACGCAAGGAGGTGGTGTATGTGAAAGGACTGCATTTGCTGTAAAGATTACTTATTACTGATGTTAATGACTGGGTATTGAAAGTTAGCTGGAGGCATAGCTACCATAGAGAGCCCAGTTTCTCTGGGGAAACATGTTCTGGGTTCAAACGATTAACTCACAAACTGGCTTTCAGAAACATTGTGTTAAAAAAAAAACTTAGTGCATTCTCTGTATTCATTTTGACAATGTGTTTTTATCTTACTCTTCTCCTAGATTGGTTTGATTTTCTTGGTATAATGCGCTTGTTCACTGGACACAGTATCAGGGAAAGAAACATGATGTGAATAGAGAGGGCATTTACATGGATTATTGCCCACTATGGACCATCTTGTATTTCCTTCTTGAATCCAAGCTTGACTTTGGTCCTCATTTTTATCTTTATTAATGTTCCTTAAGCACTCCCAGAGTCCTAATTGCTATATAATGAACACACATCTAGAAGGAAACTGGACCTGCCCTCCAGAACCTTACAACCATCTTGCTCTGTTGTCTAGCCTGTGCCCAACTTTGAGTGTGTGAACATGGGTGTCCATTAGCAAACTTTATCTTTTTACCATGATCCTGTTCCAAGGAATGAGGTGAGCCTTGTTAGGAAGAGAAGGCCACACATCTGTATGTATGCACATCTGTATATATGTATGACATTGCACATCTGTATGACTGAAGCTGCTTGGTCTTGGTACTGTAGTTCTCACGAGAGCTAGATATATTTAGTTACTATTTAATTATTTGCGGTGACACCCAATCAAGTGGTTGGTTGATTCATTCATTCATTTATTGGATATGTATTAGGGCCAGGCAAAGTGCTGGGCATTAGGGCACAGTGGTTGAATAAGACACAGCACTTGCTGTCCAAATGCTCAGTCTAGTGGGTTCCATGGGAGGCACTGTGACAGTTGGCAGAGAGGCAGAAAGCTTCCATCTTGTTCCTATCTTTGCCACTAAGCCTGGAGATCTTGGGCAAGCTGCTTCATTACTGATTCCCAGTCAATAAAATGGGACATCTCTTTCTGCCCTGTGTACTGTGTGGGGGTGTTATGAAGCTCAAAAAGCATCATGTGTATGAAAGTGCTTTGTAAACTATAAAGTGCCTTTTAAGTGTGAGGAGTCATTGTATTAATATTTTTGTCCTGTTTGAGTTCCTGCTAAGTTTTTCCTGTTTGGGATCCAATAGTGAGGTGCTGCTATGTTTTATGATAGGACTAGCTTTCTGGAGAGTTTGCTCACACATTACTAGTGTAATCACCACCACCTCTACCTTGCCTCTCTTTGTTCACCCTAGGAGAGATTCAGGTCCTAAATCCTCAGAGTTGTTGGGTAGTGAGATCTAGCAGAAACATTCCTTTAGACTTTTTGATGAAACATTTTTTAATCAAAAAAGTGTGCCAGTACAAACCCAGACTCCACCTTTTACCTAAATCTTAGTAGGAATTTATGAAGCTTGTATTAATAATATCCATACTCTACAGAAATGTAAACTAACAGTTGGAGTGAATATGTGGATAGATAACAGCGATGGAGATTATGGAACCCCAGGCTAAGAACTCTTGGATTGCAACACAGGATCTTCCTTCTATTTCTTTTGCATTTGTGTTGCCAGGACTCTCATAACCAGTACCTAGAGGTTGAACCACTGAAGCTATGGGAATTGGAGGAACCACCAGAGGGAATCTCTCCAGAAGAAGGAATTCTGCATAATTCATGACCCATCCTCAGAGGATCCTTTTGGGAAATACTGCTTGGGAAAGTCCTGCAGAAGGGCAAAAGTCAGGAGCTGGCCTAGCCTGTATTTATTAATCCTTGCATTAATATCAAAACCCTTCTCAAAGGATTAAAATTCCCAAGGTTGATTCAGGATAGTATTTTTTCACGGTGTGTTCCTAGGAGCTCTAGCATCACAAAAATGCCTGCAAATGAGTGTGGGATACACCATATGCTACATCCCCTTCTTGGGAATTCACAGTGCACATTAATATATAAAGGCTTTGGAAGGTTCTGCAACAAAGAAACCTTGGCCACAGGACCCTTCCCACTCCCCTTAATTTAGTTTTCTTATCAATACTCTACAGAACACTCTGAGAAACACCAAAGAGCTGATGGCCCTTTGGGAGAATGTTCCATTACATTCACCTTAGGGCTGGTGGGATATAGCTTGGGGTTTGGGACCATGGCTCATAGATGGATCCATCAAAAGAGTCACTGGAGGAGGTGGAGAAGGAGAACTGTAGTTGCAGCCATTGACCTATGTGATTCCAAGGGCCTATCTGTCAACACCGACTCCAGCCAGGGCTCCAGAGAAGGGGTTGCAGGAGAGAGATTTCTGGGGAAGATGGGAGAGTTGGTTTCCACTGATAGGAGATGGGGCTAGTATGGCTGCTCCTTCTGCTTCAGAATCCTGGGAGGCAGAGAAGGAACCCAAGGTACTTGTCAAAAGAGATGAGTAAAGCTCTTCCAAATATAGGTTTCTAAGCCAAGTCTTCAAGTAAGAAAGTAGACCGAACTTGCCTCATGAAAGACAGTGAGGCTTCTACTCTTTATCATCTTAAGGAGGAACACCAGGTCCATTTATCTTTCCTGAAGTGTCACATTTGGTGGCAAAGATTGTGGTACTGGCTTCAGCACTGCTGATGGAAAGATGATGAGACCTATATGAAAGGTCTGGAGATTGTTCTTCTAAGCTAGCCATGATTAAAAATGTGGAGTTTTGCAAAATCATTTGGAGGCAAAAAAAAAAAAAAAAAAGAAGGTGGGGACCAGGTTTGCTGGTCCAATAGAGCCTGGTGTAATCACTGAGACTATGGCCCCTAGCTGCCCTTCAGGTCTGGAATTGAACCCACAACTGTGGTTTCCAGCCAAACAAAGTACAGGCATGTGAGTTAAACATTTACCTCAAGTAGACACACGCCCTGGAGAGAACAATCATGGGAGAAGGAAGGGCTGCTTATGCACAGGGAGATAGCTCAGGGTGCAGAAGAGTATGAAGGGATGTACACTGGGAGGAGGTAACTATGGGGAGGAAGTGGGAGGGGAGCTGCTGCATTGTAAATTTTGGTCAGTGACATGAGACAAAGTATATGTGAACTGCTGTATGAAAAGTGAATTTACTCTGTAAATCTTCACCCAAATCCTAATAAAAAAAAAAAAAATGTGGAGTTTTGGCTGAAAATGAAGCAATGGGATAAATGCCCTGTTGCAAAGGAGCAGCCTGGGTGGTTATGGTTAGGGGATTATAACAATGAAATTGAATCATGATCAAGGAAGAAGGAATTAACTGTCACATGCCAATTCTGAAGGAAGAAATAAATATTTACCAGTGTGGCGGGCATCTAGGAATCTGATGCAAATAAGTGTGCTTCTTACCAGCATGAGTGTGTGTTGAGGAGTAACAAGGACAGCAGGGTCCCACATTAGCCAGGGAGTGGGCTGTTGGTTGATGCAAGCCCATATGGCTGTCGGCACCACAAGCACCCAGTTGGGCTGAGGATCAGCAACAACACCAGTGGGAGCTCATGTCTCTTGTAGGATTTCTGCCCACCTACTTACCTACTCACTAGGAGCTGAGAGCTGCTTTGTGAAGATTTTTTCTGGGTCAAAACTTTTGTGGGTGGAGAGAAGATCACACTACCCATGTCCACACAGGTGTATGAATGCCAGAACCAGGCCAAGCTGCCAAGCCAGTGCTGCCAGAAGCAGGACAGCCACTTCAGAGGCCACCAGAAAGAGGGAGGAAGAAGGGGCAGGCAGGGAGGGGGCAGGGAAAAGAAAGGTTTTAGCAGATGGTAGGGCAAGTAGAGGAGCTCGGGTAGCATAATGCCTAAGGCATTTGACTGTTAACCAGAAGGCTTGCGGTTCAAACCCACCAGCCTCTCCTCGGAAAGAAGGTTGGGCAATCTATTTCCATAGTGATACCACCTCAGAAACCCAAGGAAGGGTCATTATGAGTCAGGTCTGACTCAACAGCACATAACAACAACAACAACAGGGCAAGTAGGGCAAGAAAGAATGGAAATGGCATAAAAAGTGTCAATGTTGGAAGCGTCAATATCAGAGTACTAATGGCATCTGGGTGATACAGTTCTTCATTGTGTTGTTCCCTGCTCAGCTCCCACATACCATATGCCAGTAATACCCCTCAGTTGTCGTGACAGTCAAAGTCACCCACACATTTTCCAGCACTCCCCATGGTGCTTCTGGTTAAGAATGGTCACCACGGCCCTGTTGTCTCTGACAGTTGGAACCATAAGATGGTCCTCCTGGCAGAGCTGAGGGCAGTCACAAGGGCATTTGGCCTCAGACACTGGAAGGGCCACAAAGAGAAGATGGGTTAGAAGAGACTGTTTAAGGGGACAACATTTTAATCCAAATCAACACATCATTATTGAGTACTATGAGCAAGGCACTGACGTAGATCCTGGAGACATCAAGAATAGTAAAACCTGAATGGGCTCAGAATCCAGTAGGGGAGGCAGACAAACAGACATACAATAGTCACTTACAGTACAGGGTCAAAAGTGCAATAATGCAATAATGCAAGTGCATTAGTTAGGCTATTGTAACAAACAGGCCCCACAGGCTCAGTGGCTTAAGTCCACTGAAGTTTGTTTCTTGCTCATGGAGTGGTGGCTCTCCTGCACATGGTAATTGAGGAACCCACGTTTGCTCTATCTCTACCATCATTGTCATCTGCATCCAGCTGGTAGATGGGGAAAGAGGTCATGGAGGGGTGTGTCTACTTCTTAAAAGTCTTATTTCAGACTCTCATCCTTCTTCTCCTGCCCACTTTTCCAGAACCAGTCACATGATACATTCCTACTGAAATGGAGCTGGGGAATGGGCTCCAGCTGTGTGCCAGGTACCTCCACTAACTAAGGATATCAAAGGAAGAGAAGTAGCACAGAAGAGGGTATGGTGGGTGGACTTTTTACCTGGGGAAACTTTTATTATGGCTTTTTTTCATATTTAAGGTAAATGAAGGTTCACTGTGTTAGACATAGTTAATAATCCCCAAATATTTTAAATTTAGAATCCTGAAATGTTAATATCAAAAGAGACTTCAGGGATCATTCTATTCAACTCTTTTAGTATTAGAAGATATATTAGTTTCTTAAGGCTGCAGTAACAAACTACTACAAACTGAGTGGTTTAACACAACAGAAATTTATTTTCGTATGGTTCTGGAGGCTAGAAGTTAGAAATTAAGGTTTTGGCAAGACAATACTCCCTCCAAAGCCCCTAGGGGAGGATCTTTCCATGTTTACTCCATCTTCAGGTAGCCCCAGGCATTCCTTGGCTTCTGTCTACATACACCTACTTCTCACTCATCAACTTGACCATCTTGTTATCTGAAATTTCACATTTACAGCAACAGTAAAAAATCTACTATCCAACTATTTTGTGCCTTAATGACAAATGTCTGGCAGTAATGAATGCTGAGGTGTGAGGGGAGAGTAATGCTGGCTGTGATGGTTAAAGGTATGTGTCAACTTGGCTGGGCCATGAATCTCAGTGGTGTGGCAGTTATATAATGATGATTTGGTTACGTAATGATGGCTGTTATGTAATGATGTAGTCATCCTGAGTGTTGTGATCTGATTCATTTCTGCATAACAGCAATTTTTACATAATGACCTGGACTTTGGAACCTAACCAGGCTGGTAAGTGAGGAGTGGGTGTAATTCCAATTTCTGCCTTCTTTTTCACATAGCCATCTGCTGTCTGTGTCTATGTTTCTTCTCATAAGAACACCAGTCATATTTAATCAGGATCCATCCTAATGATATTATCTTAACTTGATTACATGTGCAAAGACCCTATTTCCAAATAAGTTCACATTCACAGGTGCTGGAGGTTAGCACTTCCACATCTCTTTTTGGGCAGCACACAATTCAACTCATACCACAAGAGGACTCTGATACTCACAAGGGCTGTGATTTGGTCAAGGTAGGGGAGATTCTGCCAAGGACACCACCCCCCACCATGCCCCATGCAGTGGCTGATACAAGTGTCTGAGATTCACAGGGAATCTAAGGAAGAGTTCAAGTTCAAGCTAAATGAGCAGGTTTAATCTAGACCCCCAAAGTGCCTCACCCTTGTCCTTGCTGGGATAGTCAGAGCCTCCTCCTCCTCAGCCAGAATGTGACTCAGATATCTGTGTCATGCTTCCCATGCAGACGTCCCCTTCCTCCCTCTCAGCCAGTCTCCCTCTGGCATCTCTCTACCATCAGCATCCTAATCCATAGCTTACACAGAACATTTCTTATGCTAGGGGAGTCAGTGCCATAGAGTCCTGTCCCAGGCTTTCCTCCACACTCACAGTGGCCTGGGCACTGGCCTCTCCTTCTTCTCAGCATGGAGCAGCACCACCCCACACTGCAGGCATCACACACACCTGGGGATGTTCAGCTCCATCTCACTCCACTGCTTCTGCAACTCTAAGTAGTGGGAGGCACAGTGAGGAGTGCTAGCACCTGCTTGCCTCTGGGAGCTGAGCATCTAAGCAGGGAGGCAGTGATAGTACAGAGTGATGAGCCCTAGACAGGGGAGCCCCAGACCCAAGGGGGACCCAGAGTAGGGGGATTTAATTCCACATAGGAGATCAGGGAAAGCTTTTCTGAGAGGTGCTAACTGAACTGAGTCTGGAAGAAGGAATACATTGAAAGGGAATGAGGAAGAGCATACCAGAAAGAGCAAGCACCATGTCCACAGACCTGCAGGAAGAAAGCACTGCTTGTGTGGGGAGCCGTGTGTTCACCTCCAGCCTGACTTCCACCATGAGGTGAAGGAAAGCGATGACTGGAAATCATGTGGGAGGAAACTGGAGGAGAGAGATGCAGGTAGGATCCAAGTGGAGGGGAGGTGAGCTTGGTCTTGGGAAGAGCTTCAGTGCCAAGTGGCTTCCTCCCCTTGGAGAAAACACACGAGTCCTCAGTGGGACAAGCCCTAGAGAGAAGTAGACACCTCCCCACATTCCTCAGTGTGTAGAAGGGGAGTCTAAGCTTTGGAGGCTACTGTGTGGTAGCACATGCAGCTGATGTGTGCCTCTTGTGTTTTTCCCCCAGCTAATTGGGGATGGGGAGTGTGAGGTCTGGGTTTCGAAGACCTGGGTTCATGTCCTAGGTGAGCCTCTCTGACTTCTAGCTTCTCATTTATAAAATGGCCACAATGATTATAATGTCTCTGGTTTTTTTTTTTTTTTTTTTTTTTTTATGATGAAAGTGCAATATATGAGAAAGTGCTGTGTAAAGTATAAAGTGATATATACATGCTTTAGACAAAAGTTCTTGGTGGGACTGACCTTGTTATTGTTATATCAGACCTGACTCATAGCGACTCCTCCTTGGGTTGCTGAGGCAGTATCATTACGGAAGTAGATTATCCAACCTTCCTTCCGAGGAGTGGCTGGTGGGTTTGAACCGCCAGCCTTCTGGTTAGCAGTCAAGTGCCTTAGACACTATGCTACCAGAGCTCCTATTGACCTTGTTAGCTGCTAGAAAAGAGAGTGAGAGTGGAACAGATTTGAGCTGAGTCTAAGCAGCAGCATGGAACAGGAGGAAAGAAATGCTAATAAACAGGTCTTCCATTTATGCAGTCCTTAAACAATGCAGAACATTTTGACTCCCATGGTCTCATTTAATAAGACAGGCAGGGCAAGTGTTATCTCTGTTTTACAAATGTAGAAACCAAGACTCACAAATGTTAAACTGCCTTCCCAAGGCTTTGTAGCCAGTAAGTAGGTGGAAATCAGACTAGAACTGAATGCCTTTGTCACTGCAGGATCCAATAGTGCTCTGTGGCTGATGTCTGAAAACAGCTGTGAACTAGAAGAATATACTAAGTCTTCATACAAAGAAAAAAAGGTCAGTGGATTCTTGAAGAAGCAATGGAAATGGTGGGAAGCAGAGAAATTGAGCAGAGAATAATAGAGGCTAAAAATAGTCTGTTTACCACAAGCAGATATTAAGGCCAGTTTGAGAGGAGTGATCAGGGCCAGGAGGCTGTCCAAGATGCTGAGAATCATGGAGCTGGCACAGGAGCGGGCAGTGTTTTGTTCTGTTGTACGTAGGGTCGCTATGAGTCGGAGCTGACTCAATGGCACCTAACAACAACAAAAGCCATTAGAATTAGAGTGCAGAGGAGGATGGGTGTCAGATGTGATGGCTTCAAAGAATAAAACAGAAAGTTTTGAGTAGACACTTGAGAGAAAATTTCTCTGGCAAAGGTTCCCTTATGAACTATCTGGTTGTTGTAAGACGTCATGGAGTCATACCCCAACTAATGGTCAGACAACACACAATAGGATAGAACCATTGTGATTTACAGGGTTTTGTTTTTTTTTCCTCCTAGAAGTTGGTCACCAAGCCTTTCTTCCTAGTCTCTCAGTCTGAAAGCTCCACCAAAACCTATTCAGCATCATAGCAACATGACAGCCTCCACTGACAGATGAGTGATGGCTGCACATGGGGTGTACTGGCCTGCATCTCCTGCATGGGAGGCAAGAGTCTACCACTGAACTCCTACTGCCCCCAAATTATCTGGGCACAGAGCAAAAAGGAGGAGAACCAGTGGACATCAGCTTTGCAGTTAGTTATACAGTGTCTCAAGAATGGTATTCATATTTACAGGCATATGCTTAATGTATATCAGGGAGAAGACCCTTTAACTAGCATATCTAAGCTATGATGTCAAAGGATGACACTAAATCTATTAAGTAAAAAATGTGAATCGAGTTAAAGAAAAAAAAAAGTAAATATTATAGCTGGTGTGGCCAGTGTGGCACACACTATGGCCATGGTACCCCACATGACTGGGACACATTGCATCAAAGGATAAAGGCAGGTCCAAGTTGGAGGCAGAGAACTGGGTAAAATGACTAAGCCATTGAATAGCAGAGTCTGCCAGGGATTTTGAGGATTACATGGTAAGACCTTGGGGAAGTACTTTCCAAAGAGTAAGAGTATGACAAGACCCATGAGAAAACTTCATCTCATAACTCATGGTAAGGCATTACTCATCTCTCTAACTATAAATTTACAAAAAAAAATCAGTTAGAAAAAAAAATTAGATCTGTAACCTTCCTAGTTTCCATCTTTGCTATTGGTGCTGGGAAGCTTAAAGCTAAATTCTGTGCTTAATTGGTTTCATTCCCCTAAGCAGAGAGGTTTTTTTTTTTTTTTTTTTTTTAATGATTATTCCTCTCTCCACACATATGTCTCCATTTAGTATGTCTCTTGTCTTTGTTTTTGTAACAGTGATTTTTAAAAATTCCATTCTGTGTCCTATTCTTTTAACAAAAAAGCAGGATACAGTAAAATATTTTTAAAGTGTTTCAAATACATTATTATAAGAGTAAGTACTAATGTAAAGAATAATAATTCATGTAAAGTATGCTTTCTGGCAATGAGTTTTTTGGACCTCCTCCTGTTTCTCTTTCTGCTTGTCTACTTTGATGCTTAGAGCTGAATTTTATGTTCAGTGACTGTAACTATACCTAGCTTAGGCTGCTTGGCACATAGATCTTGTCTCTACCTTACTTGGTTAATACTCTTTCATGTTATAAATTATTTTATCGTTTATGTGCCTCTTATTGTAAGTGATCACAGCTCTTTTTGGAAGTGGAAGAAGTATAAATATCTAGAGGAAAAAAGATGAAAGAAAAGAACATGCAAGTATCTGAAATGTCTAAGAAAATTTGGTAGAAATTGGTGTGTATTTGTTAAGATGGCAGAAAATGTAATGTTTAAAGAGGTAAAAACTGAAAACAAATCAGTGAGAAATCTTGCGATATATTTTGAATCATCAATTTATTTTCTTTCCATGAAATATTGTTGTTGTTGTTGTTATGTGCCATCGAGTAGGCCCCGACTCATAGCGACCCCTCTTTGGGTTTCTGAGGCAGTATCACTACAGAAGTAGGATTGCCCAACCTTCCTTCCGAGGAGTGGCTGGTGGGTTTGAACCGCCAGCCTTCTGGTTAGCAGTCAAGCATAGCCACTATGCTCCTTCCTTTTCTGGAGGATGTTAGTGGAGACTTTCTTCCCCTAGGTATGATGAAAGATTAGAATATATATGATCAGAAGACAATGGTCTGCCATAGGAGCTAGGAAAGCAAGAATGATAATGGCCAGCTAATTATTTTTAGTTTACTGTCCATATAGTTTGACTTAACTAAGGGAGAGATAAGGAGCTCTGCTAGCATAGTGCCTAAGGCACTTGACTGCTAACCAGAATGCTGGCAGTTCAAACCCACCAGCTGGTCCTCAGAAGGAAGGTTGGGCAATCTACTTCCGTAGTGATACTGCCTCGGAAACCCAAGGAGGGGTTGGTATGAGTTGGGTCAGACTCGATGGCACATAACAACAACAAGGCAGAGATAGACAAGAATCAACAAGGAAGCTTTATATTCTATTTTCCTAATAGGAAGGTTAATGGGGAGGGAGTGTGTTTCAAAGAGTAAGTGTGTATGTGTGTGGGGGGGTTGGAGAGTTAGGAAAAGAGGAAACACATGGAAGATAAAAGAAATCATTTATTTGGAAAAGAAATAGAAAACAGAGCAAAGAGTGATACTATAGGACTAGAAAAGTCAATGTAGGGAAATGGTGCATGAAAAAGATATAACCAAAACCACAGTATAAATGGAAGGACTGATGGACGCTGATATAAATGAGAACTGTAAGAGGTTGAGTGAAATGGAAGTTTGGAGCAAGGTGAGGGTCTTTAGTATTTAGTAAGTTTCTTGTCTGAACCATCCCAAGTTCTGAAGATTAAAAGAAATTTTTAGCTCAAGGAAAGCATTTGAAGAGTAAGAGATTCATTCACTCAGTCTCTAATTGAAAAAAGATCGGGGCAATCAGTTAATTCCCAATGTCTGGCAGGCACTAAGGGGGAGAGCTGATGTGACAGGATTAGAGAGATTGTCTGTGGCTAGGTTCAAATTGTAACGGGATGAAGGGGTGTTCCAAAAATTTGCACTGAGCCAAGGCAGAGAGATGCCTCATCTCTGTGGATATTCCCAGCATCAGTCCCCTACCCCACATATTCCTTTTTGAATCTTACCTGAACATACCCCACCCCAGCCTGCCTTGCCATGTGCTATGCACATGGTAAATAATTGTGTTAGGCTGTTGCTGTAACAGATAAATGTCAGAATCTCAGTAGTTTAACAGGATTTAAATTTATTTCTTATCCACAGAAGAGTGCAGGGTGGGTAATTTGTGTGTGGCCTTCTATGTGGTGATTGAAGAATCCAGTCTACTTCCTTTTTCCATCTCCTAGGGCAGTGGAGTCCTTCACTTTTAGCCAGGGCCTGGGGGAGAATTTTATGGTCCAGGCCCAGAAGGGATCTGACTACCATTCACTTTACATTGGTTGGAACTCAGTCACATGGCCACACATAATTGGAGGCTGGGAAATGTAGTCTGGTTGCATGCCCAGGAAGAATAGGCAACAATTTTGGTAAATACAAAGCTGTCTATGCCACAGTTTTAAAACAACAACAATGGAAGTTTGTTCTGTAAAACAAATGAAGTGCAAACTTTAAAAAGAAATCACATAAGAAAGGTAATTATATTTATTACTGTAAGATTCTTTGCTCTTTTAAAAAGGATTTTGCAAGGTTTCTATAAATAAAAGTCCTCTACCCATAGTGCATTTAATCAGTGGATCTATCACCCTTTTGTTTGGAACCTATGCTGTACTAGGTACTTAGAAGAAAGGTAGTGTTGATGACAAGTCTCCTGACCTCATGAAGCTGGAGATGTTTGGAGATGGTCTACATGTTTGATTCATAAGTTCTTATGGAGGGCTGTCACCACTCACCTGTCAGCCACCACCCACCTGTGAATTTGTCATACTATGTGGCTTGTGTGTTGCTGTGGTGCAGATGCTATGCCAGTGGTGTTTCAAATACCAGCAGGGTCATCCATGGTGGGCAGGTTTCAGCAGAACTTCTAGACTAAAACAGACCAGAAAGAAAGTCCTGGTTATCTACTCCTGAAAATTAACCAATGAGAATGTTATGGATCACAACAGAATATTGTCTGATATAGTGCTAGAAGATGAGCACCCCCCTCCACCAGTGAAAGACACTCAAAATATACAGTGGCCACAAAGAACTTGAACATAACAACGTTTGTGAAGATGGCACAGGACCTGGCAACACTTTATTCTGTTGTACGTAAAGTTGCTATGAGTCAGAACCAACTTGAAAGCAAATAACAAGAACAATGGGGGGTTGAGGGGAGAGTTGGGGCTAAAGGGTTAAGATCAATAAAAAATGAAGTAACACAAAAATAAAGGCATCAACTTAGGAGGAAATTGGATTTATATTTATATTATTTTAAATATATTTATAAATATCCGGTTATTAGATGACATTTCAGGATGCATATCGCATGTCACAGTTCCCTTCCTGGGTCTTTTATAGCAGCCTGCATACCTCCCAGCCTCTGGCCATGACTCCCCAAACTAACTGGGGTCATTGGTCTGTGTTGCTCTTTGTAACCCGCTGTGGTAGTTAAGGTTGTGTGTCAACTTGGCTGGGCCTGGTTTTGAGTGGCTGGGCAGCTGGATGTGGTTATTCCCCATGATGAGACTGGTAATCAACTCCATGGTGGAATCTACAGGAGCAGCTGAGGAGCTGCCTTAGGGATGTAATTTACCCCCATTATGTAAGGAAAAGTTTTGAGAAAGGTCTCTGCAGCTTTCTGGCACATTTGGACCTGAATTTTCATTCAGTAGCTTGCCATGTGGTCTGCTGATTTTAGGATTATTCCTGGACTTGACCCTGCCACGTTGTGTGATAATCTTGGGATTGTGCCATTTTACTTGTTGACCTTGGCCTTGTTAGCCTCATAAGCCAGCAGCTGCCTGAGTGAAGAAACACCTCTATCTCTAGTGGGCCAGGAGTAAGAGGCAGAGCTGAAGCCTAAGATTGAGGGCTTTCACCCAACCCTGAGAGCCTTGCACTTTGGACTTGGACTTCTAGCCTCCTGAACTGTAAGATAATAAATTCTTGTTTGTTTAAGATCACCCATTTGTGTCCATCAACAGAAGAATGGATAACCAAATTATGGTACATACACACAATGGAATACTATCCAACACTAAAGAGTAATGTGGAATCTACAAAACATGTAACATGGATAAACTTGGAGGACATTATATGGAGTGAAATACGTCAATCACAGAAGGACAAATATTGTATTAGTTCATTATTGTAAAAAGTCAAGGAAAGGTTTATATATGGAAGGACACTTTCTTTGTTGGTTACCAGTGGTGGGAGGGGAGGCGAGGGAACACTGGAAAAAAAAATGCATTGACCCATGTCACTTTAGTTTTGTATTTCACTGTATATAAATTATATTTCAATACAATGTATTTAGGAGGGAATAAAAAGATCACCCATTTGTGTTACTTTCTGTTAGAGTAGCACTAGGTAACCAAAACTGCTTATGTGCTTGCCCTAGGACCTGAGCAGGTGGTTCTTCAGCTGTTAAGCTCCATGTGAAGAGCCGGCACAGGAGTCACTAGGGTGCAGGATGCCCTGTGACCGTGCAGCTTTGCCTCCTGCACAGATTGGATCTTATTTGCTGTCTACTGTCAGGTCTGGTTTCTTTCAGTCTCCTGGTTTTCCTAGCCTGCCTGTCCCATGAAATCCCGTTCTTTCAGATCATTTTTCCCCTGGATGTATTAGCCTGCTGTTGTCCTGGTTTCACCCTGTTATGATTCCTGCCTGTTCTTCAGAGGGAGCTGTGTGGCTGAGGGACACAGCCAGGGAGTGGGAGCAGCAGTATCTGATCCTGGCTGTGTCCTTGTCTGAACCCCACACACTGACTTGATTTGAGTACCTTGGGTCAAGTCCTGGCCCTGCGGCCCACAGCTGTCCTCCTGGCTTCTTTCTTCTGCCCAGCCTCCCTCCTCCTTCTCAACGTGTGGGCCAAATGTGTGTAATGGGCTTGCCCTGCCCTTGCCCTCTTCTCCCCGGAAGAGGAAAATGGATTTTCACTCCCATTCTCCTCTGAAGGAGCTCAGATGGCACAATGGTGAATCACTCAGCTCCTAATTAAAAAGCTGGATGTTCTAACCCATCCAGCAACTCCATGGGAGAAAGACCTGGTGATGTTTTGTCATAAAGATGACAGCCCAGAAAACCCTATCGGGCAGTTCTACTCTGTCACATAGGTCACTATAAGTCGCAAATGGACTCTAGGGCACCTACCAACAACATTCCTCCTCTGAGCACTCTAGACCCTTCTGGCTCTTAGCCCCTGTGGTGAGTTTCCATCTCCCTGAGCAGACTTTTGAGTGTGCCAGGATAGGGAAGGTTGGTCAGAGTGTGTTGAATGAGCTAATGAAGGATTTCTACTGGGGAGAGTAGGGAGAGGCTCCTTTTCACCTACCCAGATCCTGAGTGTAGCCCCATTAGGCTTGTGTTTCGGACGTTTTCACTGGTTCAGAATTTGAAAAAAGGAGATCCCCAAGTAGACTCTTATTCTGCCTTGAATAAGAGCCAGGTAGATGTCTTCACCATCCAGCGTGCTTTGGGGCTGGATATGAACAAGGCAAGAGCTGAAGATTTCAGTCTGGAGCCAGGCGACTGGCCTTTTCCAGCCCTTTCCTTCTGGGGACATTATAGTCGGAGCACAGGTTTGTTTCAGACTTGCCTCCAAATCTCCACCATTACTACTTAATACTTACACCACTTTCTAGATTGGAGATCTTGGCCAAGTTATTTATTTCATCATCTATTTATTTATCTTATTTATTTCCATATCTCATTAAAAAAGGAGGTAATATTTACTCTTCAGTTGTTTCAGGGTTGTTGTCAGGGTTAAAAGAGATATTTCACTTATGGCATATGTACTGTCATTGGTATTATTTGATTGTCTCTCCTCGTTTGTAAGAGCACCCACCACTGCCATCGAGTCGATTCTGACTCAAAGCGACCCTACAAGACAGAGGAGCATTTCCAAGGCTGTAAATCTTTACGGAAGCAGACAGTTCTCCCATGGAGAACTGCCAACCTTTCAATTAGCAACCAAGTGCTTTAAACACTGTACCACCAGGGATCTTGTGTATGGTGTAGTAAGTATTTATTGACTGAATCACCAGGGGCAGCACAAAACTTAGCACTTGGCATTTAAGTAGGTGGTCAGTGAATAGTGGTAGTTACTGTTCATTCTGTCTTCTCTTCCTAGATTATGGGCAGAGAATGAGACCATCACTTTATAACCTCTTCAATCCTTTGTATCTAGGGGATAAAACAAAACCAAACCAAAAAACCAATAATCCTATCTATAGAAATAGAGAATTCAGGACAAGAGCTTTCCACCACCATCTATCTCTTGGGCAGTGCATGTGAGCACATTTAACATGTTGCCAGTGCACGTGTTATTCTAGGCACTGCAGAGTCACAGAGTAATGCAGAGACCTAGGTTCAGGCATGGTCTAGAAAAGTCCAGTCCAGGCATGGAAGAGGGGAGGAGAGGAAACCAGGAGCTGCCAGCTCGGTCTTCCCTCATGTGTGTAGTAGCTATCTCTCCAAAACCCTGCTCTCAGCTACCACAACCTGAAGCCCCAGGGAGCCTGAGCTCCCCTCACAGCAGAGACCACCTTTCACGTGGAGAATGGAAGGCAATCCTGATACCAAAACTTGGAGGGTAGAGTTTGCCTGGGGTTATTCTCCTTTAACTCCATTTGCTTTGTTGTTACTGTTGTTGTTGTTGTTGTTGTTTTGTGCCGTCGAGTCGGCCCCAACTCATAGCGACCCCTCCTTGGGTTTCCGAGGCAGTATCACTACGGAAGTAGGATTGCCCAACCTTCCACTTAGCCACCCTCCATTCAGCCCCAGCTTTCGGTGACCTCATGAACAAAGGGATCAAAGCATTGTGGTTCATAAAGTTCTCATTGCCTGATTTTCAGAAGTAGACTGACAGACCTTTCTTCATCATCTCCACCTGCTACTCTCCCTTAAACTCTTTGGTAACACCAGAAATGTTCAAAATGAGGTTGTTTTTTTCCTGAATGATTTTTAATCTCGGCCTTACCATCTCTATCTGGTAATTGTTATGAATGAGATTCCTGAGTTAGGTAAGGAATTGGACTACAGAGACATTTTGTAAATGTTTACTCACCAATAGTGGTACTACAATAGCTTGTGTTTATTAAATGCCCCTGTGTGGAATTATCCTTTAAATACCCTTATACATACTGTTGTTACCTTCATCCATTTTCCAGATGGGGACAGTGAGTCACACAGCTAGTTAGAAGGGGAGTCTGGATTGGAACCAGGGGGCAAGGCCTTTGGTGATGGGTTTGCAGTGAGGGTAAGCGTTGGGATGAGGGGGGCCGCCAACAGGTGATGGAAGGATGGTCCTATGGGACGTGTACTGCCGCGTCTTCAGCTCTCGCCCGGGCTTGGGCTTTCTGGTTGCTGGTTTCCTGGACCCTCCTTGTGGCAGCGGCCCCTCCTCCCGGGCTGGCACTCGCTGCTGTGAGCCTAAAAGAAGGAGCTGTGTTTCTCTTACACGCAGAAGCCGTTTGTAAACAAATACTCAAGTGGGCGTCGCCTCCCTGCGCAGCAGATGGCTCTGCAGCTGTCTCTCTTGGGCGGCCTCCCTCCTGGCCATCCCCCAGCCTTTTTCTGCTCAGTGCCGGCTGGGCAGTGCATATGCGCGGAGGCTTTCAGTGCACTTGAAGTGCCCAAGTGCCCACATGACACTGGCCTCTTGAGCTGCGGCCTCTCCACTCACTACCCATCGTTCTCTCCACTATCCGGAGTTGGAGAGGAAAGGCCTGCTGAGCCCAGTGGTTCTGTGGAGCTCATTTTGTTTCATTTGTCCGACTGTTCATTCGTTCAACAAATATATCGTCTCGCAGTCTTCTTACCAATCATGAGTATCAAAGGAATTAAGCCAGCTTGTGTTGTCTGGCATATATTATCCTTATACTACAGAATGATCTTGCATTTAGGTGGAAGACTCCGAGAATACATGCATTCATTCTTTTTCAAAATGTTTTGAACTCTGATAATTTGCCAAACATGTATTAGCTACAGTCCCTGCCTTCAGAGATCTTGCTGTCTAGATTGTGAGATGGTCCTCCAGCCTGGAACAGTCCTGGCTGACATCCTGATCCTACCTCACTTGGTAAATGAGGATTTTGTACAGAATACTTCAGCTCTCTGAAGTTTACTTTCCTCATCTCTAAAATGGAGAAAATAATACTTGCCTTCTCGACGGCAGGTAACAACAACACATCAGGGTCCTTGTGAGGATTAGAAATAGTGTGTGACGTGATTGACCGTTAGTCATTGCTTAAGACATGGTAGCATTGGTTGTTTTTAATAACCATCCTTCTGGAAGGAGCACTGCTAACCAAAAAGTTGGTGCTTTGAATCCACCCAGAGGCTCTGTGGGAAAAAGATTTGGCAATCTGTTCCTGCAAAGATTATGGCCAGGATAACTCTATGGGGGCAGTTCTACTTCATTGAATGGGGTCCCTATGAGTCAAAATTGATTCCATCACCTAACAACAACCATCCTGGAGGGATGACTAGAACACTGTGGAAGCATGAAGAATGGCACAATATGTTCTCCTCTGTGGGAAGTATACCCGAAAGCCTTCACTGAGGAGGTAACATGTAAACTAGGTCTTGAAGGATAGGGAGGAGCTTGCTGGTGAAGAAGTGTGGAAAGGGCAGAGAGCGCAGCTAGTGCAAAGGCAGAGAAATCTGGAAGTTCACAACTTGAATGGAGAACAGCTCAGTGCTTTAAATTGGGTAAAATCCAGTCCAGATTTTGTTGGGTTGTTCTCCACCCCATCCCTATCACTATTCCACTTGGTCCAGTCTCTGACCCACTGGGACTTCTTCAGCCTTTCTGCTAAGGAGGACTCATTTTCACATGAGTCTTTGCCAACTTTTTTCTCCTCCTCTTGAGATGCTAAACTTAGCTCATTCAGATGCAGCCTCTAAGCAGAGCTTAAAAACAGTGGAATCTTGAATAATCTTGGTTGTCTGGCCTGATTTTTAAAAATCTAGTGTCTATGTGGGTTTAAGGGTTAACAATGCTCTCTTACTGCATGTGGAACAAAGCAATTAGGTTTTTCTATTTGGGTGAAAGTAGGGAAAATGATGATGATGATAATGATGATGATGACTGTGCTAGTATTAATGAAATAATAATATTCTATTGAGTAACTTTGTGTTGTGTGGCAGGTAGAGCACAGTATGGGAGAACAGGGCATCTAGACTTTGAACCTATTCCTATTAATCGTTCTCAGTTTCCTCTTGTGTAAAATGAGGGATTTGGGTTAGATGCTCATGGGTAGTCTGAGTTCCTAACGGGAATCTAGAATGTGGCATCCAATTTAACCATCTCTAGGAGCATTATTATTTGCCATTGAGTTGGCTCTAACTCATGGCAAACCCATGTACAACAGAAAGAAACTTGGCCTGGTCCTGCGCCATCTTCATGATAGTTGGTATGCTTGAGTCCATTATTGCAGCCACTGTGTGTATGTGTTTTTTTTTTTTTTTTTAAATTGTGATTTGGGTGAAAGTTTGCAGCACAAATTCACTTTCCATACAGCAGTTCATATACACTTTATCTCATGACATTGACTACAATTTACCACAACATAACAGCTCCCCTCCCACTTCCTCCCCATAGTTACCTCTTCCCTATATCCTTCCCTTCATGTATTTCTGTCCCCTGAGCTATGTCCCTGTGCATACACAGCCCTTCTGTTCTCCCATGATTGTTCTTTCCAAGGAGTGTATCTACTGAGTGTAAATTTCACCTCATATGCCTGTCTTTTGTTTGGCTGGAAGCCACAGGTGTGGGTTCAATTCCAGACCTGAAGGATAGCTAGGGGCCGTAGTCTCAGTGGTTCCATCAGGTTCTATCAGACCAGCAACTCTGGTCTTTCTCTCTCTTTTTTTTTTTTTTTTTTCCCAAATGATTTTGAGTTTTGATCCACATTGTTCTCCCTCTCTGTCCAGGATCTCCTACATAGATCCCCCCTCTGAGTGGTTGACATT
>NW_006921640.1:2292928-2367566 GCF_000298275.1 Orycteropus afer afer
TCTTCTCCTTTGTTTTATTTATGTGGTGGATGACATTGATTGTTTTTCTAATGTTGAACCATCCCTGCATACCTGATATGAACCCCACTTGGTCCTGATGAATGATTTTCTTGGCAATTCAAACCCACTCAGTGATACCACAAAAGAAAGGCCTGGCAATCTGCCTCTCTGTAAAGATTACAGCCAAGAGAGCCATATAGAGCAGTTCTGTTCTGTAACATATGGAATTATCATGAGTCAGAATCAACTCAATGGCAATGGATTTGATTTGTTTATTTACCATATACCTCAGGGAGCAGTGGTGGGTCAATGGTAGAATTTTTGTCTTCCATGCAGGAGACTCAAGCTCCATTCCCAGCCAATGAACCTTATGCATAGCCATCACTTGTTTGTCATTGGAAGCTTGTGTGTTGCTCTGATGCTCAACAGATTTCAATGACACTGCCAGACTAAGATGGACTAGGAAGAAAGTCCTGATGATCTATTTTGGAAAATCAGTCAATGAAAACCCTGGATTACAATAATCTAATTTGTAACTGAACATAGGATGTTGCAGGACTGGTCAGTGCTTTGTTCTGTCAGGCATGAGGTCACCATGAGTTAAGGAACAGCAGCCAATAACAACAATATGTACTTCATGCTGAGTGCTGTTGGAACACAGAGTAAGGGACACATAACTTCTTGCTTTCAAGGAGTTTTAAGGCCTTGTAATATTCTAGGATGGCACACGGGAATAAGTTAAGTCAGGGGACTGAAGGCAGTTATTTAGCATTAAGGGCAACATATATGCCACAAGTATCTGAGAAGATACAAAATAATTCTGAAGCTACTTTCTTCCTTTCATTCATTTAAGAAGTATTTATTGTACATTCATTTTGTGCAAGATGCTGCACGTGGCTGTGAGAGAAGCAGAGATGATTCAGATCCATGTCATGCATCAGTCCTATCTAGTAGTAGAAAGTAGGTAAAACAGCCCAAGATTTAGCTTCAGGGATTGGGGAGAGTTTCATGGAGGTAGTGGCCTTTGAAAGACGGGCCCTGAAGGATGGTCAAGGTGAGAACTGTGGCTAAGGAAGGGAAGAAGTGGGACAGCAGAAGGTTGGGGGGCTGCATCTGAGGTGGGGGTCTCAGGAACAGTGAGAGGAAAATGACTAAGAGCATCAGTGATAGGGTTGGTCAGGCTTAGGTTCTTCCTTCCTCCTACTGTGTGTCAGGGACTATTGGGCAGAAGGAAACAGCAAGGGATGTATGTGAATTCTCTTTTCCTATGTCCTTGGAAATTACTTTCTCTCTGGTTCTTCTCAAATGAAAAGAGAAAAATGATAGTACCCACCTCATAGAAAACAGAGAGTACCAGGAAGATGTTTACCTGTGTTTTATTAACTATGCAAAGGCGTTTGTGTTTGTTGTTGTTGTTGTGTGCCATCGAGTCAGACCCGACTCATAGCGACCCCTCCTTGGGTTTCCGAGGCAGTACCGCTATGGAGGTAGATTGCCTCATCTTCCTTCCAAGGAGTGGCTGGTGGATTTTAACCGCCAGCCTTCTGGTTAGCAGTCAAGTGCCTTAGCCACCATGCTACCAGAGCTATACATTTGAATGTGTAAATCATAACATATTGTAGATAACATTGTGAAGAATGGGGATTCCAGAACACTTAATTGTGCTCATGTGGAACCTGTGAATGGGCCTAGAGATAGTTGTTTGAACAGAGAAGGGGATATTGCATGGTTTAAAATTAGGATAGATGTGGGTCAGGGTTAAATCCCGTCACCATACTTATTCATTCTATATGCTGAGCAAATAATCCAAGAAGCTGGACTATATGAAGAAGAACATGGCATCAGGACTGGAGGGAGACTCATCTGTGTTATGCAGATGGCACAACCTTGCTTATTGAAAGTGAACTGGCCATGAAGCACTTATTGATGCCGATCAAATACTACAGCTTTCAGTATTGATTATATCTCGATATAAGGGAAACAAAATTCCTCACAACTGGATCAATAAGCAACATCATGATAAATGGAGAAAAGTTTGAAGTTGCAAGGATTTCATTTCACTTGAATTCACAATCAACACCCATGGAAGCAGCAGTCAAGAAATCAAATGATGCATTGCACAGGGCAAGTCTGCTGCAAGAGACCTGTTTAAAGAATTAAAAACCAAAGATGTCACTTTGAGGACTAAGGTATGCCTAACTCAAGACATGGAATTTTCAATCACCTCATAGGCATGTGAAACCTGGACAACAAATACAGAAGACTGAAGAATTGATGCCTTTGAATTACAATGTTGGCAAAGAATATTGAATATATACCATCAACCGCCAGAAGAATGAATAAATCTGTCTTGGAAGAAGTATGGCCAGAATGCTCCTTAGAAGCAAGGATGGTGATCTTTGTCTCATGTTTTTTGGACATGTTGTCAGGATGGACCAGTCCCTACAGAATGACATCATACTTGGCAAAGTAGAGGGTTGACAAAAAGGAGGTAGGCCCTCAATGAGATGGATTGACACAGTGGCTATGACAACGAGCTGAAACATGGCAAAGATGGTGAGGATGGTGTGGGGCCAGGCAGTGTTTCATTCTGCTGTACATAGGATCATTACGAGTGGGAACTGACATGATGGCATCTAACAACAATAACCACCTCACAGTGTGGCTATGAGGATGAAATACAATGATGCATGTGAAGAAGGGATAATGTCATATGACTGGATGTATGTGAATTCTCTTTTGTTTATTTGTCCATTCATTCATTCAACATGTGTTTTTTGAGCCTCTGCTATGTCCCAGGCCCTGTTTGTTTCACCGCTATAAATAAAACAGACAAAAATTACCACCTAGAAAAACCTAGGGAGCAGTTCTATTCTTCACATGGGTTCACCATGAGTCAGATTTGACTAGAGGGCAACAGATCAGGAAGGTAAGATGGCTGCTCCTTATAATGGGGATAAAAGGGAGACCTCTGGTAATGGGAAAGGGGAGGGTAGGCAGGTGAGGACCAGGATGCTGAGGCTAAGGCCTTAGGTCTGGGCTGGTGGGGATCAAAGTGGGGCCAGAATCACTCTTTCTGTGGATTCTTTGGCATGGTGGGAGCCAGCCTGGACAGGAGAGGTGAGGCCAAGGGTGATTTAAGAGGTGTAAAGTAGACAGCTTCATCCTCCTAGTTGATCATCTCTGCCTAGTTGGCCTCCTGGAACCTGGGAAGGTGAGAGAGGCAAGATGGTAGGCTCTCAGTAGGCTGCCAGCAACTCACTCACTCTTCTGAGAACTGCTGGATAAATATTCCCCTTGTTCATTGGGAAAGTGAGAGTCAGTGAAGTTTTTCTATAAACAACTAAGCTCTTGACACTTAGTTTAGAGATGTACAGCTACCTCAAAGGCAATTCCACCAAGAACCATCCTCATAAAAGTACAGTCCACTGCAGCTTACCCATGCTTGGAGAAGGACTAGTCCTTGGGTCCATTGAGTTTCAGAGCCTGAACAGTCCATAGAAACAGCTACAGAAGTGCAGCAATTGCCCTCTGTTGGTTTGGGTGAACCTTGAAGATGATATATCTTTTGCTCCCCACTACCTTTTACTTAATGGGAAAGGAAGGCCAGTAAAAAGTTGTCACTGAGTCGATTCTGACTCATAGTGACCCCATGTGTGTCCAAGTAGAATTGTGTTCCAAAATGTTCATTGGCTGATTTTTGGGAAGTAGATAGCCAGGCCCTTCTTCCAAGTTGCCTCTGGGTGGGTATAAACCTGCAGTCTTTCTGGTAGCAGCCAAGCATTTTAACCATTTGCACTCCCCAGGAGCTCCTTTTTCATATTTTCCTACTTTATTCTCATTTCAGAGTAGAAAAAAGAATACTCTGAAAAGAGAAATCTCTTGGACTCCTACCTTCCTGGCAGTCTCTCCTTCTCAGGTTCCAGGAAGCTGACCGGGCAGGTGATGACCTGGGAGGATGAAGCTGTCTGCTTCCAGGAAATGGTCAGGCTCTCTGTGTTCCCTCATCACAACTCTAGAATCACCCTTGGTCTCATTTTTCCCAGTGTGTTTAGCAAAATGGAGAATGGAAGGGATCTAGGGGTCAGAGAAACTTGTGGGAAATGTAAATTACAGCAATGTAACTAAAGAACTTCCCAGTAAAGGAATAAATAAAAAGCAGGCAGCAATCTCCTGGGAATAGTAATCAAGCTCAGCTTGGTTCCGCCTTCCCCCAGGCTGATGAGAACTGCAGGACACCTCCCGAAGGCTGTCTCCATTATTTTTATTGGAGGAATCACCTCCACAGTAAGGTTAACTCCTGAACCACAGAGCAGACCAAGACCCATAGGATACTGTGTGCCTGGAGGCTGCAGCAGAAAGACTGGCAGAGGTCTCAATGTCAGTGTTATGGATTGAATTATGTCCATTCAAAATGTATGTTTTATCCTGAGCCGCTATACCTGTGGATGTAATCCTATTCAAAAATAGGATTTTTTCTTCAATATGTTAATGAGGCCATATCAGTTTGTTATTGTGTGCTCTTGAGTCAGCCCCGACTCCTAGCGACCCCTCCTTGGGTTTCTGAGGTGGTATCACTATGGAAGTAGATAGATTGCCCAACCTTCCGAGGAGTGGCTGGTGGGTTTGAGCTGCCAGCCTTCTGGTTAGCAGTCAAGTGCCTTAGGTACTATGCCACCAGAGCTCCTATATCTGTGTAGGGTACATCCTAATTATTCCTGAGTGATATAAAGAGTAGATAGAGACAAGCAAGCTGACACAAGGGGAAGACAGACACTGAAAACTAGGGAGGCAGCTGAGTACACAAACCCAGGAACTTTAAGGATTGCCAGCTACTAGAAGCTAAAATGGACAAGACCTCTCTCTACAGCTAAAACAACAAAAGAAAACAAAACAAACTTACTACCATGAAGTCAGTTCAGACTCATAATAACCCCCACTGGGTTTCCAAGACTGTGAATTTTTACAGAAACAGACTGCCTCATATTTCTTCCACAGAGCGGCTAATGGATTCAAACCAATGACCTTCTGGTTAGCAGCCAAACGTCTTAACCACTAACTGCCAGCGCTCCTTCTCTTTACAGTTAGTGCTCTGAATTGGGACTTTTAGGTTCCTGATTGAAAGAAAATTCCTGTTCTTCAAAACTACTCATTTGTGGTATTTCTGTTACAGCAGCAGTAAGAAACTAAGCCAGAAAAGTTGGAATTTCAACAACATCCTCTTGTGGCGCATCCTAGGGGGGAGCTGGCAAGAAAGCATATAATTAAAATAAATAGTATTTAGAGAGTGACAAGTGAGGAAAATATACTCCTTATTCTCAACGAGTTTCAGTCTTGGAATATTCTTGGCGATACATGGGAGTAAAGTAAGTCAGGGGAATGAAAGTAGAGTGTATTATTGCTGTTGGCTGCCATTGAGTTGACTCTGACTCATGGTGACCTATGTATAACAGAATAAAATCTTCTGCGGTCCTGGATCATCCTCACAATTGCCAGCATGTTCAAGTCCATTATTACAGATATTATGCCAATCCAGTTCCTCAAGGCCCTTCCACCAATGAGTCGGCCCTCATTGGCCCTTTACTTCACCAAACGTGATGTCCTCCTCTAGCAATTGATTCTTCTTCATGACCCATCCAAAACAAGCAAGTCATATAACATGATCTATAAAGTTCTTGTTGGCTTATTTCTGGAAGTAGATCTCCAGGCCTTTATTGCCAGTCTGTCTTACTCTGAAAGCTCTGCTGAACCTGTCCACCATGGCTGATCCTGCTGGAGTTTGAAATACTGGTGGCATAGCTTCCAGCATCACAGCAACACACAAGCCACCACACTACAACAAACTGATGGGTGGTGGATAGGGCATGAGGGGGATTGCAATTTTAAATAAACTTTTTACTAGTGTTTTTGTTACTTAGAGTTGAGTTTGGCTGGATTGTAGAGTATATGAAGGGGAGTAAATGAAAGAAAAGCTGTGATCTAACTGAGGCTGTGTCCCCATTAGACTGAGTGACCTATGTGAAGCCTTCTTCGTTCCCTTGCCTTTGCTTTTATCCCTATACAACGGGACTCCTGACCCTTCCTGGTGTGATCAATGTAAGGCTGTACAGGTCATTTGAGAAAATGCCATGTGCCCTGTGCTCTCCCTAAGGAAAGTCCTAGGTGGATCCAAGGTGCCACTACTCATGCAGTTGCCCTTTAGGGTCAGCTTAGGGGATGTAGAAGCTGACTAGCTCTACTAGTCAGACCAGTAGAGCTGAGGAGGAGTTGTTGTTTGGGACATGGAATTTGTGGTGATGGGCCAGACTCCCCACAGTAGCTGAGCTGCGAAGTGGAAGAGTGGGACTGGCACCTCCCTCCCTGCCTGGTGCTATGAAAGGCCTGCAACTCTCTCAAACCTCTGAACCCTCCTCCATGAACATCAGGCAAAACCTCTGCGTGTGTCCATTTGCCCTTCTATAGCCTCTTTAGGTGTCCTTTTGGATTCTCCTTTTACAGAAGAGAGACAAGACCTACCCCAAACCCAGGTCTGCACTAGCCCCTAGGGTCTTTGCATGAAATAAGAAAAGGGCCCTTTCCCTGAGTAACTCTCTTTTTAAATTTTGTACAATCTGAACCTATATGTGAGGGCTCATCCTACCTTGGCTTGGAGGAGCTCTCAGGATCCCAGCAGGCAGCAGTCCTGGCAGCATCCACCTCTTAGCCCTTACATGTGCCAGCCACGTCACACTCTATTCAGCCCATACTCTTTTTCTCCCCATACTCTCTTTCTCCTCAACCCCTCCAGCAGGGTGAGACGATAGTGTCCAGGTTCCCTCAGTGTGGTCAGGAATTGAATTCCCTCTGTGTGGTCAGGAATGAGAAGAGACTGCAGGTCCCTCCCAGAGCATGGTTGGGATAGAGCACCACAATGCAGGTAAGTCTATGTGTTAATGAGTGTGCCAGGTGGATTTATGTAGGAGGGCCCTCTCCCCTGCTGCTGCAGGACTCAGCCAGGAGGCCTGGAACCTTTGTGCCTGCTCATACACTTGAATTTAAGTACAAGGTAAATAGTACCCCTCTTCAAGATATGCTATCCTTGGGCATTAAACAACCTAAACACCTATAAATAGATGACATCTTTGCCCAGGACATACAGCCAGTGAGCTGGGTTTCTGACTAAGTTTCATAGCTTCTAGTGGTCATCCCTGCAGAGTTAGTAGTTAAGACAAACTCTCTTTCTCCTGTTCTGATCCTGCTTAGCATTCTCTGTCCAGATCTGGCTTGCCTTGGACCACTGGGGAGGGTCCAGAGGAAGGAGAAGAATATGACTCCCTTTATAACTTTCTTCTCCCTCTAGAAGAAGAATACAGTTTAGTTCCCTTAAGCTGCTAACTTCATTTAACCATCCACTTTGCTACCCACCTCAAGTAAAAATGACATTCTCTGTTCTTGGGAGTTGCACCCTTGTGATTCTCCACTCACCATTCCCCTCCATATTTTACTTTTCATAAAACAGTGTTATCACAATGTTAAAGGGAATTTAAAGAAGGAAAAATCTACTGTACTCCCACCTTTATAACACAGTAATTCTTCCCATTTTCCTGTGTTCCCTTCTGGTGCTCACCCACTTGCACATGTGTTTGTGAGTAGTTGAAATGTGGCAAACACACACATACCTTTAAGATCACTGAGTTTTAAAGAGCAGAAGAACCTAGAGAATGTCTCCCCACTACAAGAAGGTAAAGGGGCTCTGGTGGCATTGTGCCTAAAGCATTTGATGGCTAAGCAGGAGGTTGGCTGTTCAAACCCACCAGCCATTCTGCAGAAGGAAGACTGGGCAATCTACTTCCATAAAGATTTATAGCCTTGGAAACCCAAAGGGGGTTGCTATGAGTCAGAATCAACTTGATGGCAGTGAGTTTAGTTTTTGTTTTGTTTACAGGATTGTAGGAGGTTGCTTCCTCTCTCCTGGGGTGGTGGTGGAGTATTTGTTGGAAGGAACAAAACTGGGAAAATGGAGTTTGTGGAATGGGGGATATTTTTATTTTTAGTCACAAGGAAGTGCAAGTGAATGTTGGTCCCCATGGGATTCTCAGGAACAGAAGGCTAGAAACAGACTTGATCAATGAAAGCTGTTTCCAGAGAGAACTGGTGGAACAAGCCATTGATAAATTCCTCCATGCCTGGTCAATTTGAACTCATCTGTTCTGGGAGCTGGAGGAGTTGGGTAGGAAGGAGGGCGGCATCTACTGGGAGAAAGGTGACTCAGGCCAGGCAGGAGCCTCCCTGGGTGATACTGGGCCTGGATCTCCTCTGGCACGTGACCCATTTATCGCCCCCTCTGTCTGGGAATGAGGCAGAGGTTCAGCTTCCTCAGAACAGTTTTCTTTCTAATTAGTAGAAGGAGGATCAGGGACTGATCTTTTCCCACAATTGATGGGTTCACCTAGTTTGGCAAGGGAACGAGGTGGATGCTTGGGTGAGGGTTAAGTGTGCAGGCCTGGGGATCTCAGGTTATCCAACACAGAAAATAGCAGCAGGAGACTTTAGAAATAAAATAAGCCTGACCCCTTCCCCTTTTTTATTAACAGCTAAAGACAGTGAGGATGGAGGGGGAAATTATGTGTTCAAGATAACACATTGCACCACACAGCTGAGAATAGGGACAGCCCAGGCTGCTGCCACTCAGGCTGTGCTTTTGTGGGTGTTACGGATTTCAATGTGTTGAACTCCTAACCCCAGTGCCTCTAAATATGACCCTGTTTTTTTCTTTTATGTCAATGAAGTTATACAAGTATAGCTTGAGTCCTAAACCTAATCAACTCTGAGATATACAAATAGCAGAATAGGGAAACACACACAGGGGAAGACACCATAAGAAGACAGACACACATGGCAGATGTACCCACAAGCCCAGGAACTCTGATGATTGCTGGCAGCTGAACCTGATAGAAAAACAAGGACCTCCCACTAGAGTTACGGCCTGAATTTGGACTTCTAACTTTATGACTTATAAGAATTAAATTTCTGTTCTTTAAAGTCACCCACTTGTGGCGTTTCTATTATGGCAGCCCTGGATCACTAAGACAATGAGGCTTAGAAGAACGTGCTCCCTTCCTCAGAACAGTCATGGTCCCACCCTCAGTGTATGGCCTGGTAAGTGAAGGACAAACTGGGTGGACTTTAGCCCCTTGCCTCTTAGGCTGAGCCTGGGGCATTCTAACTCCCATTCCCAGCTCCTCCTCCATCTGGAGTTAACAGCCACTTCAGCACAGTATCTGCTACTTATGAAAAGGTGTGACTAACAATTTCCTACCTAAGCAGCTTGGTCTAGACCAAGATTGACCCTAAAGTTCCCTGAGGGAGACTCCCTGAGGCTAGTAGAATGACAATATTCTGAGAGCTGAGCCCTGGGGGCCAGTGACTGAGGTGGGAGCTGTCCGGGGTGCAGGTGCTGAAAGGGACAGGCGCTTGCAAGAGATTAAGCAGCGGATCTCAAGCAGCAGATGAGAATGCAGAGTTCAGCCCTCTCCAGGGGTTCTGGTTTGGCAGTTTGGGGGGCTGGTGCTCTCTAGATGCATGGAAGGATGGGCAAAAGGGAGAATGTGCAACTAAGGGCTTGCCAACAGAGGAGCTCCATGAAATCATTGTTGCCACTAGTAGTGATGAGAAGAACAGTTTTTCAAAGGCTTTAGATAAGAGTGTTTTGTTTATTTTTCTTAAACTGAATCTGGCATATTGTTTACAGTGTAAACAAGGTGCTTGGGTAACTGGATCTCAAGCTGACTTCTCGCCCTCTCTTCAACTTCCAGATCTCTCAGCTCCCTCTGTGTTCTTTCTCTCTTGTCACTACTTCTGCTCTTCTCTGAGTCACTGAGTCCCACACCTATTTACCTTCTGATTTGCCAGGTTTTGGGGCAAAGCATGTGTGGATGGTGACTGTCTCACTCACTGAAATCAGAATAGGTAAGAGTGGGGCTGTGTGAGGGGGGAAGAAACAGAGGTGTGTGAAAGGAATGGGGGAGAGCAAGCCAGCCCCCACTACCTGGGTTGGGTCTCCATGCAGCAAATGTGGAGGGCAAAGACCAGTGTCATTAAAACCTTGGATCTGCTACTTAAGAGCTGTGTTTCCCTGGGCAAGTTATATAACTTTTCTGGGCCTCTATTCTCTCATCTGTAAAGTGGGGATCATGGTCATCCTGGGTATTATTTTTAGGATTAAATGAGACAAGTAGGATGACTCCTGGTCACAAATGGAAAAACCAGGCTGGAGAGAGACACAAAGCTGGTCTCATCCCAAGTCTTCTCTGGCAAAGGGGACTGGGATATTGGTGATGTGGACATGGGCCACACTGTTACAAGTTTCTAGTCTCTTCTGTCATCTTCACAATTGGACCTGACCATTCAATTTAGGTGTCACCTTCCCTGGGGAGATGGCCTACATCCCAGGCTCTGTGCTCCCTAGGCACCCCAGCTTACCTGTGTCAGGTCTACAAGACAGAGATTATCTCCCATATATGGTATTATGCTGCACTGAAAGTCTCTGCTGAAAGGACTGCCTCACTCACCCATGTCCCCTCCTTAGGTTTGGGACCATCCTAATATCCCCAGTACTGTACAGAGCATAGTACTGAGCATCCAACAAATGTTATCCAACTGTGGAATGAAGAAGCACAGTCTTTATTGTCAAGTAATTTGGTCTAGTGATGGAGGCAGATAGGAAGTCAGCTTCACAGCCATCTAGTAAGTTTCTACCATGTGCTAATGAGTCCCTGGGTGCTGCAAATGGTTAATATGTTTGGCAGCTAAACAAAAAATTGGAGGTTCAAGTCCACCCAGAGGCATTTTGGGTAGTAAGTCCTGGCAATCTGAAAGTTCACAACCATTGAAAACCCTATGGAGTACAGTTCTATTCTGACACACTTAGGGTCATTATGATTTGGAACCAACTCCGCAGCAAATGATTTACTGTGTATCACCCTGTGTTAGCTATTGCATGCCCCCTTCAGCCTCTTTGTAATTTCAACCTCTTTGTAAAATACAATGCTATGAGTGCTGATGGAGATATCTCAAGAGCACAGGTAGACTGAAGTCTGAGGGAAGGTTTTATGAAAGAGATGATAGCAGAGCAAGTCTTGAAGGAATACTGGAAATTCACCAGGAGACTGGAACTTCGAGGCAGAGGGAAAAGCACATGCAAAGTTATAGAGGCATGAAAGAATGGGAGTGCAAAGTGTGATTTAATTTGTTTGTGAATGCTAACTCTGGCTTGGTGGGGAGGTTGGATGGAAGGAAGGGCTTGAGGCAAGAGACACCAGGCAAGACATGAGTAAGAGTTTCAATAGCAGTCTCTACAACCTGTATCCCTTCTGGCTTTCTCAGCTGCTCTAACCTCAAGCCTCTCCTTCTTAACCCTTCAGCTCCCTTTGGAAGGCCAAGACTCTCTGTCCTGCTGTTAGGTGATGTTTGGCTGGAACCAATTTCTAATACTGCACTGGATGTAAGAGTTCAGGTCCCATGGACAGAAAGCTGACCATTGACCTATCTGGGCTTCAGTTTCTTCATTTGGAAAATGGGTATGCTCAAGAGCTATGCTTGCCTCCTGGGAATATTGTGAGAGTGAAATGACGGTGTGTGTGTGTGTGTGATGTGCCTTCCAAATGTAGGGATGAGGATGCTGCCACTCAACTGCACATGGATCCAGTCAGCAGTGTGTGTGCACGAGGGGCAGCTGGTACACTATCTCAAATCTGAGGAGCCCTGGTGAAGCAGTGATTAGAGCACTCAAATGTTAACTAAAAGGTTGTTGTTCTGCAGGAGAAAGATGTGGTCATCTGCTTTCATAAAGATTTACAGCCTTGGAAATTTTATGAGGCAGGTCTACTGTATCCTATAGGTTGCTATGAATTGGAATCAACTTGACAACACGCAGTTTGATTGTTTGTTTTAATCTCAAATCCATTGCTTCTTTTTGTTTGCCCCAGCCTGGACCCTTGACAGGTGCTGCATTATTTCTCACCTGGATTACTATACAGCTACCTCACTCCTCTCTCTGGTTCTAGCAATCTTTATTCCCATCTACTCTGTAACTACCAGGATAATTTCTCTCAAAAGCTGCTTTTGATCCAGTTTAAGACACTGTCCAGTTCCTCCTGCTATGATGTCAAATACAAATTCCTCGGCCTTGCCTTTGCATCCAAGCACCAGCTAATTTTTCTTACTCATTCCCACCCCTACTACATATTTGTCTTCCAGTCACCTCCTTCCCAAGTCTGCAGCCTGCTCATCTTCTTCCCATTCCTCTTCTCCATTTTTCCCACTTCCCCATGTGTGTTCCAGCTCATCTGGAAGCCTATGAGTCCTTCCTCTGACAATTCACAGTCCTTTCACATGTTCCTGAAAGTGACTCTCCTCCAGGAAGTCTTCCTCTCCACCTTCTTCTTTTGTACCCTTGATCTTGTCCCATAGCTGTCATCTTTCCCTCCCTAATTCAATTCTTTAAAGTCCCTCAACTTTTAATGTGGTGATTCCCACTGTGTTTGCTGTAGTGCCGTGAACAAGATCAGTTTCTCAAGAATGCTTGCAAATACCCTCCTCGTTTATTGTCAGACTCCCTCAGAGCAGTAGGCACAGGCACCCACATAGATTACCAACGAATGCTTGACAACCCACACTTCTGATACACACCTCCTCCCAAGCACTGCATCACCTTGTGTCATTTTCTCTTACTGTTATCAACACACTCTCTGTCCCTCTTTGTATACTGTTTATTCTCAATGAAATATTAAGTTTCTCCAGGGCAAGGCCCATGCCATATTTCCTGCCTATTCCTCCTTTCCATACTGTCCCCAAAGGGAAGACTTGGCTTTGATTCAGTAAACACATGCAGCCATATGTATCTCTATATAGGGGTACTGTGCATTATTGTTGTTGCTGTTAGTTGGTTCCCACACACAATGGAGTGAAATGCTGTCCAGTCCTGCACCATCTTCAGGATTAGACTATTGTGATCCATAGGGTTTTCATTGGTTGATTTTCATTAAGTACATCACTAAGCCTTTCTTGCTAGTCTGTCTTAAGTCTGGAAGCTCCACTGAAACATGTTCAGCATCATAGCAACACACAAGCCTCCACTGAAAGACTGTACATAAGGTTTAACCAAAAAAAAAAAAAAAAAACTGGACCCACTGCCATTGAATTGATTCTGACTCATAGCGACCCCCATTGTGTTTCCAAGGTGGTAAATCTTTACAGAAGTAGATCACCCTATCTTCCTTCTATGGAGTGGCTGGTAGGTTTGAACCACCAGCCTTCTGGTTAGCAGTCAAATGTCTTAGGCAATGCGCCATGAGAACTCCTTTGCATAAGGTTTATTTGCTGGTAATTGAACCCAAACCTTCCACATGGAAGATGAAAATTCTACCACTGAACCACAACTGCCCCCATTTGGGTGTGTATAAGACAAGTTCAAGAGCTTTAAGAATCACTGCCCTTTCTACCCTCTTGTCAGCTCAGTCTTCCTTTCTTTCCCAGCATCTCAGTTTTTAGATCTCCAAGAGGCCTTTTTCCTGACCTCTAATCTAAAGGTAGCTTCCTCTCTTTCTCCTCTTCTACTCTGTATTGTTTTGATGCATTTTTGCTTTCATAACAGTTATCCCAAACTAAGATGATCTTGTTTATTTAGCTGAGCTCTTGTCTGTCATCTGTCTCCCCTCTAGAATGCATGTGTTGTGAAGGCCCCCATGCCATGGGCGCCATTATGTCCCCTGTGTTCATGTAGTGCATGGCACATGGTAGATGCTAAAAGAGTGAATCTGAAGTAGGTAGCACTACTTCAGAAAAGCAGGAAGCCCAATATCTGATCCTTGTCAGTTCCATGATACTGTGATTTGAGAGATCCTTTCTCTTAGATGTGCTGGCTTGCTCTGGTTCTGCATCCCTCTCATTTCAGTTCTCTCCTGTATCTAAGAACTAGAACATTCTAATTCCCTGTGGTTAATGTAAGGCAAATTATTATCTCTCTCTTCATTCACTAATTTGAGAGTTATGGAACACTCAGTAACAGATGCTGGGGATACAATGGTGAACAAGACCTTTACACAGCCCCTGCCTTGGTGGAGTTAACCTTCTAATGGAATTATTAGGACAAGAAGCATATAAATAGACACAGACACCCAGTAATTAAATATCACAAGAAGTACTAGGAAGCAAACAAGCAAGATGCTGAGACAGATAAAAGGGGATGGATGGAAAGGATCTACTTTAAGCCTCAGTTTCCTCATCTGTAAGACCAGAATGTAGAATAGGTTTCAAAGCCTTCTCTATCTTTCTCTGCTTGTATTAGTATCTGGTGGGAGAGGAGAATTGGAAGGGTCACCATACAACGTAAATGGCCAGGCAAGCTTATACCCTTGCCTTGGGTTTCAGCAATGGAGGTGCTTCCAGTCCTACTCAGCAGCCATAGACAACCCAGAGCAGTTTCTGAGGAGTAGTCAGGAAGCTTGTCATGGTTTTAAGACTCTTTATTCAAGATCCATAAGCATATAGTTTGGAATTCCAGACTTCTATTCATTTCTGCTTGGGGAAAAGGGGTGTTGGAGCAGAGAGGAGATGGAGAAGAGAAGCTGAGAGGCCTAGTGGCCAGAGGAATTGTAACTAACTTACCATATGTCCCGGCTCCTACTGCCTGAGTTTTCCCAGTATTTTGCTGCTGTCATTCTTCTCTTGCTAGATGAGGACAATCCTGACTGAAAGTGGAAGGAAGGAGAAGAGAGGAGCCAATTTTGACCAACAGTGGGGAGATGGGTAGAAAAAACTAGAGTGAGAGCAAGAAAGAGAATGGGAATGTTGACTCAGCTGGCAGCCAGAACAATCAGAGCTTTCCATCCAGGGACAGGCTGGGGGAGATGCCACTCTGCTCTTGGCACATCCATCCATCCATCCGTCCAGTCATCCATCCAGCCATCCATCCATCCAACAAACCATCTATTCATTCATTAAATCACTCATTCAACAATAACGTTTGAACAAAACAGACAAGATTTCTACTTTCATGAAGTTTATGTTCTCATGGGCAAGGCAATCAAAAAATAAAATAAGTCATTTTAATTTGAGATAATAGTAAGTGCTGTGGAGAAAATAGAGCTGGGAAAGGGAGTAATACTGATGGGGAAGATGACCACTTGAGATTTGGTGATCAGGGGAGTTCTCTCTGAGCAGTGACATTTAAGAGAAGATCTTAATAATGTGAAGGAGGAATCAGATTGGCGATCGATGGGATGAGCCTTCTGGGCAGGAGAACAGCACATCTAAATATCCTGAAGTAGGAATGTGCTTGGCATGTGTAGGAATCAACAGGTTCTCTCTGGTAGGGAGTAGAGACCAGCCATGGAAAAACTTTTGGATTTTTTTTTTTTTTTTAGTCCTCCCCTTCCAACTCATTTCAACTGAAGAACTTTTGGATTTTACGTTAAGTATAATGATAAACCAAGGAGCCCTGGTGATGCAACAGTTAGGCACTTGACTGTTAACCAAAAAGTTGGTGATTGTAACCCACCCAGCAGCTCGTGAACAAAAGACTTCACAATTTGCTTCCTTAAAATTTCAGCCTACAAAACCCTATGAGACAATTTTACTCTGTCATGTGGGGTCACTCTGAGTCAGAATCAACTTGATGGCACCCAACAATAATGATAAGTCATTGGAGGGCTTTCTGTACTGAAGGGATACATCTTAAAAGGAACATTCTGGCTGTTATTTGAGTGGAGGACAGACTAATTTGGAGACAGTTGGTGAAAGCTGATGTTGGCTTGAACCATGCAACAGCTGTGGAGATGGTGAAAAGTGGTAGAACTTAATAACATATTTTGGAGGTAGGGCCAAAAGGAAATGTTGATGGATTGAATGTGGGGTGTGAGGGAAAGAGGAATCAGAGACATCACTTAGGTTTTTGGTCTTAACAACTGAGTAAACTGATGGTGTCATGTATTCTAATGGGGAAGAATGGAAGAGGGGAAAATCAGGAGTTCTGTTTTGAATTTGGAAAATTTGAGATGCCTATTAAACATTCTTGGGAGACGTAGGGCTTGGAGATAGAAATTTGGGAATCATCAGTGTATGAATGACACTAAAAGCTATGGACTTGATGAGATCACCTAGAGAGACAGTAAAGATAGAGAATTAAGCTAAGGTCTAAGCATTCCAATGTTGAGACTACAGGAGGGAGCAAGGGAGACCATGAGTGGCTATTGAGCTAGAAGAAAAATAGGAGGATGTAGTGTTTGGAAGTCAAGGAAAAAAAAGTATTGCAACAAATCAGGAGTGATTAAATGCATTCAATGTTGCTACACAGTCAAGGAAAATGGGCTGTGAGAAATGATCACTGACTTTGGGGAGACTAACATCTTTGGTGACTTTTGACAAGATGACTTTAGTGAGAGATGTGAACAAAAGCTTGACTGGAGAGAATGGCAGATGACAGCAGTGAATATAGATAATTTCTACGAGACATTTTGCTACAGAGGGAAGCAGAGGAATTGGTGTGGTAGCTGGAGTGGAATGTGAGGTCAAGATATGATTTTTATTTTTCAATAATGTTTTTACACTGATGGGGATTATTCAAGAGAAGGAAGAATGGATAGTGCAGGAAAGAGGGGTAATTGCAGGGGAAAGTCCCTGAGTAGACCCTGAGAAGTGGAGGCCACTGGCTCTGGGAGCATGACTGCCCATCATGGGAACAGAGGGGAAAAAAGGGCGCATGAGTGCTTGTGTGAGTGATTGGTAGATGTGGTAGCGGGAAAAGGAATATGTTCCTTTATCAAATAATTCTTTGAGAAAACAAAGGAGGAAAATTATCTACATATATTCCTTTCTTCCATGATATAGCTAGCTTATTTCCTCTTACTACTTTACCTTTCTAGGGATCTCAAGAGTCAGGTTGCACTTTTTTATAAAAAGAAAGCAAGCTCCTTCCCACCTTGTCCCTCTCCCTCCCCTCATTTTTCTCTTCCCTGGTTTGGACTGAATGCCTAAAAATGTTTCTGTCAACAAGTGTATCTTTTTCTCATTGTTCTTCATAGAGTTCTAGATTGTCAGAGTTGAAAGAGACCTCAGGGACCATCCAGTCCACTCACCTTACTTTACACAGATGAAGAGATCATGGCTTGGAGAATTGGAGTGACTCGCTCAAGCCAGGACTTTGTAGAAACCATTATTGCTAAGATTAGCTATGATCTCAACATTAGCCCATGTGTTATTGTTGTTGTTTGGTACCATCGAATCAGCTTCTACTCATAGCGGCCCTATGTGCAATAGAATGAAACACTGACCGGTTGTGCACTGTCCTCACAATCCTTGCTATACTTGATCCCATCATTGTAGCCACTGTGTTAATCCATCTTGTTGCAGGTCTTTCTCCTTTTCCTTGACTGTCCACTTTACCAAGAATGATATCCTTATTCAGGGAATGGTCCCTTCTGACATTACCAAATGGTTGGTCATATACTTGCAATTATATTATTGTTATACTGCTGATGCTACACTTTCACCGCTATCTGTAACTGGCATGTTTCTTTATGTTGCTTAGATAAGCTTCATTGAATTACTCATGAATAAGGATTTTGTTACATATTTTCTAGAGTATGCAATGGATACTATGCTGTCCATTGCAGCACCAGTTCTATGAGTAGGATGGGAAATCATTCTTCAAATTCCTTTGCAACTAGTTATATTTTGCAAGTGAAAATTCTGAGGAACAGAGCATATTTCTGAAGGTCACAGAGCAGCTACTAATGGAAACCTGCTATCTTGATGGTTAAAGCATCGTTATTTACCAACATGGGGGCCCCTTTGAATGTAACTATAGTTCCTTTTGATGGTAAACTGAGGTACAACAAAGCCACTATACAAGGGCAGATGGGCAGGAAGACACAGCCTTTCTGCCCTGGCTTTATGTTGACTGTGTTTACTTCTTGGTGATTCTTGAAGTGTTTTAAAGATAAAGAGAAAAAAGCAGTAGAAAAATCTGCCAACCAATTTGGTTAACATCTTTTTGTCCCCTTAGTTTTCATCCATCATCATATGCATCCAGGGCCTGTTAGGAAGTCCTGTCTCTGAAAGGAGTTGAAATTAGCCAACCTTCTCCTCATACCACCCTGATCTACTTCTGAGAAAGGTATACCATGAAAGGGAGACAAAGAAGCTTTTCTGAAAACCTAGTCTACTTGGGAGTTTTCCTGAAAGCCAGCTGTATTTGGTAACTCACATCTAGCATCAAGTGTTTATCCAGCTTCTGTGACCTACCAGCTCAGTCTGGATATTAGGCAGATAGCAGTAAACACACCAGATGAGGTCCCTGCTCTCATGGAAATGAAATTTCAGTGGTGGGAGATAGACAATTAACAAACAAACCAGCAATAAGATAACTTCAGAGAGTGACGAGGGGCTCTGGTGATGTAGTGCCTAAGGCAGTTGACTGCTAACCAGAGAGCTAGTGGTTCAAACCCACCAGCCACTCCTCGGAAGGAAGATTGGGCAATCTACTTCCATAGTGATACATCAGAAACCCAAAGAGGGATCGATATGAGTCAGATCCGACTCAACAGCAGTGAGTTTTTTGGAGAGAGTGATGACAGCTACAAATAAAATGAAAGCAGGTAACATGATGGCAGTGGCAGGGCAATGTCTGAAGCCCAGAAGTCCTGTATCCTGTCAGTATATTTGTCCTATCCCAGCTACCATGAGATTGTTGGGAGATATAAGTGGAGCAATCCATAGGTCTAAAGAGTGCTATTCTGATATGCAGTTGTAGAATCATGCTTTTTTTTTTAGATGCTTGGGTTTCACTCCTGCCTGCACATGGATAGGATCATAGTGTGATTCCCCAAGACTCTCCTCCAGGCCAGGACTGGGAAGACCCCTGAGTAACACCCAGAGAACATGTTAAAATACAGATTCCTGGGATCAAATCCTAAGCATCTGATTTTTAAGTGGAATTCGATCATCCGTATTTTCTAAAGCACACTAGGGAATTCTGATGAGCAACAAAGTTTGGGAATAACTGGTCCATCTGCTCCATAGGCCTCTTACAGGCAGCAGGTATCCCTTCCTAGGTTATTGTTGGACTCTCTACCATGGTTTGGGCCACTGTCCTATGGCGCCCTATCACTTTATGTGGCCAACTCCTGGACAGTGCCCCTGGCTCTGCCAGGGCCCGTGAGCACTCTGCTCACTCCCTGGCCTGTGTCCCACTGCACTTTCCCATCCCACTTATCCCCCCCGGCCTGTCCGCCTTTCATTGAATGAAGCTGGGCTTGGCTGGTTGCCCAGGCCCACAGTGGCAGCAGTGGCTGCAGCTTTTATCAATGAGATCAACAGGGTGTCTACTGGAGATGAGTCAGGATGAGATCCTGTGACTGATGCCTGGGCCAGCACTTTGGAGGTCACCCTGCAGAATTGGCTGGACTCGGTGGCAGGGAACTTCACTGAGGAGAGCAAATGGGCTTTGAGGAGCTCTGAAAGCATCCTGAGAATTGAGGCTTTCTTTGCTATTGCACTGCAGGATGGCTTATTCTTGGAAAAATTCGTTTGTGATTCTTGTGGATGGAATGGACTGGTTGGCTTAATGAAATCTTCTCTTGGCATTTCCTGCTGCCTTTCTTTATTCTTATTTGGCAAGGAGCCAAAATCTCTGTCTAGTTTTCCTTTTCTCAGGATAGGGTCAAGCAGAAGGAGTCAGGGCTCCTCTTTGGCTGGTGCTTTATTTTAGTCTATTTATTTGCAATGAAATTAATGCTTGAAGCAGAACCAGATGAGTAGAGCCCAGTCCCTGACTCCAGGCCTGGATGCTATACTCTCTGTCTCCAGGGATGGGCTGGTACTGCCCAGGGATGGCCATATACTGAGGAAGGAGAATGGCCTGAAGACCAAACCTTTACACTGCCAGCTGGCTCTGCTGTCTCCATCACCACCATTGATTTTTCCTGGGAAACTGGAGAGACAGAAGCTAAACAATTGGCGAGAGAGTGGCCTGGGCCATCAACCCCACCTTTGCAGGATAGAACTGCATAGCCTGTTGACACCTCTCCACCTGACCCACCAGATGTTTTCCTTACTAGTCATCCATCACTAGAAGACAGGGTAGCAACCATAACCTCCAGCAGTGTAGTAAATTACATAGTGTGGCTTTTCTGTGGTGGGATTTGCTGTGAGCAACTGAGTAGCTCCTGATTGTTAAAGTTATCCACCTGGAGTATTTCTGTTGGGAGCAGCACAAAGTAATTTTTCTGGGAAGTTCTCTCTCTTGCAGGTGTATAAAATTTTGTTGTTGGGATTGGTTGGTTTGGCCACTCTGCTAGGCTCAAAAGGAGCCCTCCTAGAGGCAGAAGAAATCTCTCACTGCCAGCTGGGAGCCTGAGAGATATGCATTGCTGAGAGAGGGATGTGAGAGACATGTGCTGCTGAGAGAGAGACTGACAGACACACACTGCTGGGAGGGAGAGACTGAGAGACATGCACTGCTGAGAGAGAGACTAAGAGAGACTGTTGGCTGAGAGACAGTTTGCTGAGAGAGACTGAACGTATTCCTGAACTTGTAGCCTGTTGCTTCCCTAATAAACCCCATAATTTGTGACTTCTGTGTGTCTACTGCAGTGAATTATTGAACCCAGGAAAGAGGTGGTGGGTGCTGCGGGAGGAATGGTTGGTGAAAGAGCTGAAAGGAGGCAGCATGTCTGGCCTCACAGGAATAGACCTTGGGCTAATGATGATGATTCTGCCTTCCTCTTGTGGGGTTAGAGGCGGTCAGAAGATGGTGCCTTCCTGCCCCTTTATCAACCCCCATACACTTTTTTTTTTTTTTTAAATGTCACTAGTATGTTTTGCCCTGGTGGCACAAATGGTTAAGCTGCTAGCCAAAAGATTGTATATTTAAACTCACCCAGTAGCTCCATAAACAACTCTGGTGGTGCAGTACCTAAGGCATTTGCCTGCTAACCAGAAAGCTGGTCGTTCAAACCCACCAGCCACTTTGAGGAAGGAAGACTGGACAATCTACTTCCACAAAGATTTACTACCTCAGAAACCCAAGGGGGTCACTATGAGTCAGAATCAACTCAATAGCAATGATGGGAGTGGCTCCATAGCAATCTGCTCCCATAAAGATTACAGCCTAGAAAATCCTACTGGGGCAGTTTTACTTTGTCATATGGGGTCACTATGAGTTGGGACCAACTTGATGGCACCTAACAATGACCTCCAAAATATCATATATATTTTATTTAAGTCTAAATTCAAACACAATACTAGAGCACATAGAAATGCCTCAGGGCCTAGCCACAATCCCCACCTCAGCTCTCTAGTATTTATATAAATATTAAGAACTCACGATACAAGTTTATACAAGTCTTAGACCATTTCATCAAAGAGATAGAGGGAAGATGGGAGGTGGGGAGCAGGAGAGAAGGCTAGACCTCCATAAAAACAGTAGTTTCCATTGCCAGGGAAAACCCAAACTTCCTATCAGAGTGTTTTGCCCTGATTTTGCAGAACTGCAAGGAAATAAAATTGGAAAATAAGGACATGATGCTGCTCACTGAAGGTGTATTATGACTGATTGATAAGGCATCTAAGCTCAGTCCTACAGTGCAGGTAGGCACTAGATTGCCATACGGCCAAGTGTCATAGATGCACATCTGGCTTCCTTGGCTGTGTACTTCTACTGAGTATGGTGTGTGTGATATAGAGAGATTCATGTTGTCAGCAGTCTGGGTTGCAGAAAAGGTTGTACTCTTTGGTGTACTAGTCAAGAGAACACAGCCTTTGGAGACTGACCAACCTGGGTTTGAGAGCTCCCTTAACAAGGCAGTTAACCTCTCTAAGGTTAGTTTTCCCATCTGTAAGATTGAAACTTTTTAATACCTGTCACAAGGTTGTTGTCAGGAGTAACTGGAAAAATGCAAGCTTCACTTATCAAAATGCCTGGCTTCATTCACTCATTCATATAAGATTCAATAATTATATATTAGCTATTGCTGTGGCTGTTGTTTTTTAACTTGAGACATAGTAAACTTTTCTTTTCCCCTGTTTTTCTTCCCTGGTTTTTCTTCAGCGGTCTTCACTGAGCTACACAGTGTACAGTCTACATGGTGGCGACCACAAAAGTTCAATAGGCAGGGATAACGGGAAAATGATAGGGAAGCATTTTTTAATTTATTAAGGTATATGTGTTATGTTTTTGTAGACTGTGTACTTCACATTCTACAAAAAGAGACTCCATGTGATTCACATACACTGTCAAAGGCATATAGCAGCTGCTCAATGAATGTGTTAAGTGGTAACTTGTAAACTGAATGTCAGTCCAGGAAGGAAGAACTAAACTAGGATTTATTATGTACCAAGTATTTGTCAAGGAGCTATGGTGGCGTAGTGCCTAAGGCATTTGACTGCTAACCAGAAGGTTGGCAGTTCAAACCCATCAGCTGCTCTGTGGAAGGAAGACTGGGCAATCTACTTCTATAAAGATTTACTGTCTCGGAAACCCAATGGGGATTGCTATGAGTTGGAATTGACTCGATGGCAGTGAGTTTTATTTTATTTATTTATTTTTAAATTATCTGTCAGGCCTGATGCTAGGCATTTAATCTTTCTAGGCCATTCCCTGGAGAAGGATATCATGCTTGGTAAAGTGAGTGGAGGATCAACGAAAAAGGAGAAGGCCCTTAACGAGATGGAATGGCACAGTGGCTGCAACGATGGGCTCAGGTATAGCAAGGATTGTGAGGCTGGCACAGGACCAGGCAGTATTTCATTCTGTTGTATGTAGTGTTGCTATCAGTCAGAGCCTACCTGGTGACTCCTAACAACAATAACAGTAATCCTGTATGGGAAGAACTATTAAGTCTATTTACAAGTGAGAAAACAGGGAACCGAAAGCAGGGGGATAAGCTGGTGGTCATGTAACTGTTAAGGGGCAGAATCAAGATTTGAACCCAAGTCTTTGGACTCCATATTGGAGGTCATGAGAAGGTGGCATTTTTTCCTTGACCTTAGACAACTCACTTCTCCATCACTGATGAGGAAATCTAGGTGGGATTAGGGGTGGGAGAATTTTTAGCTCTGAAGGTTTCTGGTTCTGTGGGTCTCTGCTCACCGTTTTGTTGCAAGAGAGGCCTAGGACAGAGAACAGCTGACCTCCAGCAGGAAGAAGCTGGGCATGCCTGCAGGGCAGCGTGCTGGTAAGGGGCCTCTAGTATGTATAGGTGTAGGTGTGTGCATCGAGTGGGGACAACATTGCAGACAGAAGAGCTGCAATGAAGCTTGCTTTAACAGCATTCTGAACCATGTCCAACAGGCACTGGATGGGCAGCCAAGAGCTTTGCATTCTGGTCCTATAGCTGCAACCAGACTGTATGGCCTTGGGCATAACACTTCCCTCTCCCAGACCTAGGGTTTTCATCCTCTCTATGAATTGGGATCTACCACACATCTGTCAGATTGTCATACTGTGGTGCCTGGCATGTTGCTGTGAGGCTGGAAGCTATGCCACTGGTATTTCAAATACCAGCAGAGTGACCCATGTTGGACAAGTTTCCAAACTAAGACAAGCTAGAAAGAAGGACAGGGCCATCTATTTCTGAAAAAGAGGTAATCACAACTGAACCAGTAAACAACATTATGATAAATGGAAGAAAGATTGAAGTTGTCAAAGATTTCATTTAACTTAGGTCCACAACCAACAACCATGGAAGCAGCAGTCAAGAAATCAGATTTTGTATTGCACTGGGCAAATCTGCTGCAAAAGACCTCTTTAAAGTGAAGAGCAAGGATGTCTCTTCGAAGACTAAGTTGTACCTAACCTAAGCCATGGTATTTTCAATCACCCCCATGCATATGAAAGCTAGACAATGGATAAGGAAGACTGAAGAAGAATTGATACCTTTGAATTGTGGTGTTGGGGAGGAATATTGAAAATTCCATGGACTGCCAGAAGGACAAACAAATCTATCCTGGAAGACGTGCAGCCAGAATGCTCTTTAGAAGTGAGAATGGCCAGACTTCATCTCACCTGCTTTGGTCATGTCAGAACGGACCAGTTTCTGGAGAAGGATATCATGCTTGGTAAAGTAGAAGGTCAGTGAGAAAGGAGAAAATTCTCAACAAGATGGGTAGATACAGTGGCTGTAATCATGGGCTCAGGAATAGCAAGGATTGTGAGGGTGGCACAGGACCAAGCATTCGTTCTGTTGTACATAAGGTCGCTATGAGTCAGAGTTGACTCAGTGACACCTAGCAACAACAACATGAGTTGGGATGTTGATATTGATGATGATGTCTACACTGGAATATTTACTGTGTGCTGGGCACAGTGCAAGCACTATACATGCACTATTTAATTTAATCCTCCCAATAACTCTATGA
The DNA here is from genome assembly GCF_000298275.1 of Orycteropus afer afer. Classification (NCBI taxonomy): domain Eukaryota; kingdom Metazoa; phylum Chordata; class Mammalia; order Tubulidentata; family Orycteropodidae; genus Orycteropus; species Orycteropus afer. The sequence goes on from NW_006921640.1 coordinate 2,317,325, forward strand.
AGTAGGTAGTATTATTATCTTCATTTTACAGTAGGAGAATCAGAAGCATAGAGAGATTATTTAACTAGTTACACAGACCCTAGGAAGTGGGGAACCAGGATAGGAATATTGTCCTTCATCATCTCTTAAGGTTCTTAGGACAGTAAGAATCAGATTGATATAACATCTATTAGAGTGATTTGAGGATAAAAATATAATACAAAGATTAAATAAGGTAATACTATGGGTAAGCAAAGATCATTGGAGTTGAGCTTCAAAAGCTACTGTCTTTTAGTAAGATGCTTATCTCTCTAAGGCTCAATTTCTTCATCTGTAAAATGGGAAAGACATTGCCTTCCCTGCTTAGAGGACAGAGCTGTTTGGAGAACGGGATGAGGGAACATTTGTAGGTGCACTTAGTAAGACATAAAGCATAATTTGTTCTAACGATGGTGACAGAGAGAGGGCTGGGGACCCAGGCATCAATGGAGAAGTTCACACATGGGGTAGAAATTGCCTGGGTTGACTCTGTCAAAAGGAGGGTGGCATTCAATGATGTACAAGACCCAGTTTCTGTTCTCCAGGAGCATCACTACCACAATGGGCAGAGAGACCAGGGCACAGGGAACTGAGAACTCAAGGCAGAAAGAAGATTCCTTGAAGAAGAAGGTAGATAAAGAGGGAGAAGTCAGGCTTCAGGAAGGAGGGAGTGGAGGAGGCTGGGTGTCTGGCAGGTGGATGAATGGTTTCCTCTGACCTGTAGCTGTGGAACCACTTAACCTGCAAGTGCACTAAGCACCAGTTTCTTTTGCTCCAAGTCTGACAGTCTCATTTCCTGCTCCCCACCTCTCATCCTCACCACCACTGAGTCCTCCTGCTAAGAGCATTTGTCTTTCTTTTCTCCTCTTCTTCAGCAGAGGTGCACTGGGAATGTATTATTTATGATAATTAAGTTAATATTTTATATTTTATAGGTTTAAATATTTTATCCCCCTATAATGCACTGAGTTCCCAGGGAGCCAAGCATGCTCTGGGTACTCCATCCACACAGCCCTGTGTGAAGAGGAGACCCTGTTGGCTGGTGGTGGTGGTGGGGGACTCTGTGGCAAACAGGCCCCCGGGAGAGGTGTGCCCAGAAGACAGAATTACCTCTAGATTATTGTCTGGCATTCTGGAAAGTCTGGAAGGGAAAGGAATGTAGGGGGCCTCCTCTGGACCTGAGTGCTAGGAATGCCCAGATGAGCTCCTCCTGCAAGGGCAGGGACTAGGAAATTCCCACTCGAGTGTTAGGCTACAAAAGTGTTGTTGCTAAGTAAAAAAGGCAGTGTGCAGCACAGTGTGTTTATGTTACTTATTAATCAAAAGGGGAGAGGAATAAAACAGTGTATTTGTATTTGCTTATATATGCATAAAAGTCCTCTGAAAAGTTACACTATGGTGCTTATATATAATATATATTTGTATGTATTTATATATTCACCACTTATCTGTCAGTTTATCATGCTGTGATATCTTGTGTGATACTATACCACTGGTGTGTCAAATACCAGTAGGGTCACTACTCATGGTAGACAAGTTTTAGTGGAGCTTCCAGACTAAGATAGGCTAAGAAAAGTTTGGTGACCTACTTCTAAAAATTAGTCACTGAGAACTTTACGGATCAGAACAGATCTTTGTTCAACTCCTTTCCTTTGGACACAACATCAAAACAAAAAACCAAACCCATAGCCATGGACTCGATTCTGACTCATAGGAACCTTATAGGACAGGGTAGAACTGCCCTATAGGGTTTCCAAGGCTGTAAATCTTTATGGAAGCAGACTGTCTCATTTTTCTCCTGTGGAGCAGCTGGTGTGTTCCAACCATCTTTTGGTTAGCAGCCAAATGCTTTAACTACTGTACCACAAGAGCTCCTTGGATACATCATCAGGAAGGATCAATTGCTAGAAAACCAAAGAGAAGGACATCATATTTAGTGAAGTAGAGGGCCAGTGAGGGCAAAGGAGACCTTTGGTGATATTGATTGACACATAAGTTACAACAATGAACTTGAACATGTCAGTGATCATGAAGATGACACAAGACCAGGCAGTGTTTTGTTCTGTTGTACATAAAATCACCATAAGTCAGAGTCAGCTCAAGAGCAGGTATTGACCTACCATCCATCTTGATATCTATCTACCTACCTAATAATCTATCTATATACACCCTATCTATATATCTGTCTGTCTATCTATCTATCTGTTTGTCTGTCTATCTGTGGTAGTTATGTTTTTGTGCCAACTTGGCTGGGCCTAGTTGAGTGGCTACGCAGCTGGTGGTAGTTATTACCCATGATGAAACTGGCGTCAACTCAATGGTGCTAACTGAATAGCTGCTTTAGGTATGTGATCTGCTTCCTGTATATAAGAAGAAGCTTGGGGAATGGTCTCTAGCATATGGTACACTTGGGCCCTACAAGTAGCCATGCCATTGTTCAGCAGCCTGCTATGCTCTGCTGACCTTGGGACTTACAATGAACTTGAATTAATGGCCTGCTGTGTAGTTTGATAACATGGAGACTGTGCCTTTTTGCTTGTCATCCTTGGGCTTCTCTGCCCCAGCAGCCAGCAGCTGTCTGAGTGAAGAAACACCTCTAGCTCCAGTGCGCTGGGGGCAGGAGGCAGAGCTGGACCCCAAGGTTGAGGGGCTTTCACCCAGCCCCTAGAGCCTGGCACTTTGAGCTTGGACTTGAAGCTTCCAAACTGTAAGCAAATAAACTCCTGTTTGTTAAGGCCATCCCATTTGTGGTGTATTCATGTCAGAGCAGCACTAGGTAACCAGAACACCATCTATCTATCTATCTGTCTATCTACCTACCTAACTACCTACCTATCTATCTATCTGAGTTGTTGGAAGGATTAAATTAACATGTATTGTGCTTAGCATTGTACCAGGAAAACATTAAATACTGAAGTAAGCACAGCCATCATCATCATCAAAATGGATGCTGATATCCCAATTCATACATAGGAATATATATAAAAGCTCCCTTTTCTCCAGCACTCTGCACTCTCGAGCCCTTGTCTTCAGGTTCTGGCTTTTTCTGCTTTCCTGACTTTTGTCTTCCATCCCCACTCCCTTTTTCCTCAGGCTCTGGCTGCCTAGGAGATCTGTTGATTTCATTTATTCTGAGATGTTAGTAGGTAATAATGACATGTATGTCTACTAGACAACACTCCTCCCAAGAATATGATCGTAATACACTTTAATTGTATAAATTTAGAAAATACCGAAACATCTATTTTTAAAGTGACTCACAATCTCACTAACCAGAGATAATCAACTAGGAACTTTTTTGTTCATTGCCTTTGCATTGTTAATATTTGCATCATTAATATTGTTTTCATAAACTATGTTGATATCATGCTCTATATACAATTCTCTATTCTACTTGCTTTCCCTAGTTGTTGTTGTTATGTGCCGTTGAGTCATCTCTGACTCATAGCAACCCCTCCTTGGGTTTCTGAGGCAGTATCTCTACGGAGGGTTTGGCAATCTACTTCCATAGTGATATTGCCTCAGAAACCCAAGAGGAGTTGCTATGAGTCAGGTCTGACACAATGGCACATAACATCAACAACAACAATTTCTACAGAAGTAGATTGCCCAATCTTCCTTCTGAGGAGTGGCTGGTTGGTTTGAACCACCAGCCTTCTGGTTAGCAGTCGAATGCCTTAAGCACTACACCACCAGAGCTTCCATAATAATCTATTATAGGCATACTTCAAGTTTTCATAAACTTCTCATGAACAACATCTCTAACATGTATTATAGAGACAGTGTTGTTAGTTGCTGCTGAGTCAGCTCCAACTCATGGCGACCTTTGTGTATAATAGAACCAAAAGTTGCCTAGTCCTCTGCTATCTTCATGAGGGTTGGTATGTTTGAGTCCATTGTTGTGGTATTGTGTCAATCCATGTCATCTGAGGGTTTATAAAGAGGCACTGGATACTAAACTGTTCCCTTATTTTAAACAGCATTTATACTTCAACTCCTATTGGAGTAGTGACCACTATCTCAAATGTTTTTGTGAGGATGGAAGGAGCTAATGTACATAAAGGACCTAGAACCCCACCTAGAGCATAGTACAAAAAACAAACCAAACTCACTGCCGGTGAGTCGATTTGACTCACAGTGACCCCTCCTTGGGTTTCCAAGGCAGTATCTCTACAGAAGTAGATTGCCCAATCTTCCTTCTGAGGAGTGACTGGTGGGTTTTGAACTGCCAGCCTTCTGGTTAGCAGTCATAGTAGATGATCAAAAAAAAAAAAAGTGAACAGTTTTGCCTATCTGCTTAGGTTTATGAAGAAGGCCTTGAGTGGTGCAAATGGTTAAGTGCTGGACTACTAATTAAAAGGTTGGCAGTTCAAACCCCCCTGGGAGCACCTAGGAAGTATATGACCTGGCAAACTACTTCTGAAAGTTCATAGCCTTGAAAACCCTATAGAATGCAGTTCTACGTTAAACAGATGGTGTCTCCATGAGATGGAATCAACTCATTGGCAACCAAAAACAATAGTAATACCTTATAAGGCATTGCTTGGGGTTACTTTTTTCTTCACACCTCCTCATCTTCCTAAACTAAGGGAGGAGGAGGGCTGGCTGGAGCCTGGATGAGAAAGGTGATTGATTATTGAAAGGTAGGAAAACCCCAGCCATGGTGGCATGAATAATTTAGTGCATCAGCAGTTAGCACGTTATGCTTTTAAGGAGAGAATGGGAAGCATGTACTGCTATTGGACTGACATCCTTTGCTATTTGGAGAACAGCTTTGCTGGTGTTTCATGAAACACCAGTTCTGCCACTTTGGTCTGCCTGTCAGTTGGGGGCTGTATGTGCAGGTACAAATGCCAAATGGCATTTTCTCATTCATTCAATAAACATGTATTCAAGCACCACCTCCTGTTCTAGGTGTTGTGCTAGGGAAGAGATAAATACAAATAACAGTTCATACAAGACCTTGTGGAGAGCATGTTGTCATCAGGCTAACCCTTCAGCAGTGCTGGGTTGTTACCAACGATCTTCTTCTTTCCTCATACCAAATGAGCCTTACTCATCCTACTCTCTCTCTCTTTTTTTTTTTTTTTTTTTAAGTTTTATTGTAATTTGGGTGAAAGTTTACAAAGCAAAATCATCTTCCATGCAGCAGCTCATAAACACTTTGTCTCATGACATTGAATGTAATCTCCCACAGTGCAACAACTCTCTTCCCACTTCCTCCCCATAGCTACCTCTTCCCTGTGTCCTTCCTTCTCATGTACTCCTGCCCCTCAAGCTGTTTCTCTATGTATACACAGCCCTTCTATTCTCCCATGATTGATCTCTCCAAGGAGTATATTGACCTAATGTAAATGTTCTGCTCATATGCCCATCTTTTGTTTGGCTGGCAGCCACAGCAGTGGGTTCAATTCCAGACCTGAGGAGCAGCTAGGGGCCATAGTCTCAGGGGTTCCACCAGGCTCTATCAGACCAACTAACCTCTTTTTCTTTTCTTTTTTTTTTTGTGATTTTGAGTTTTGTTCTACAATGTTCTCCCACTCTATCCAGGATCTCTTATACAGATGCCCCTCTGAGTGGTTGAGAGTGGTACCATTTAGTTCTTCTATTCTCATCGTTGTATGGGCTGAGGATCACATGGTGTACCAGTCTCTTGGACTAATTGTTTCCATGCATCTTTGGTTTTCTTCATTCTTCTTTGCTCTGGACAAGGAGAGATCCACCCTTGTATCTAGATGGTCACTTACAAGCTTTTAAGATCCAAGTTTCTATTCACCAGAGTAGGATGTGGAACAATGTTTTTGTGGAGTATTTTATGTCAATTGAGCTTGATGTCTCCTGTGACCATGGTCCCAAGCCCTCAGGTCAAACTACTCTCTCCCTCTTGAGTAGCTGGCTGTGGCCAAGAAGTGACTACAACCTTGTCCCTTGTCAGCTCTAATGTCAGATCATGCAAATACACTTGTAGAAATACTGTCTGCCAACCCCATATATGGTCATGGGCACACTGCCCCCTGCATTGGCATACCTAATCATTCAGCCCGTCCACCCATCTGTCCACCTGTCATACTACTCATCTTTGATGCTGGGACTCTAACCCCTTTGTCGTAACAACCACATTGCCTGGGCTTCATTGTCTTCATCAGCCAAATGAAAGAGACAGGGAAGTTCTCTCATGATCTTTCCAGCCCACAAATGCTTGTCTGACACACACTGGTCTGTGTCTGCCGAGATAGGGAAGGGCTGAAGCCCTGACCATGGTAGGTGTGTGTCCCTCAGAGGCTGCTGTCACTTCTGTCCCAGGGTCAGTGAGGCCAGTCTTTATAATTGTCCCAGGTCTCAGTCTCTCTACTTCTGTGTTGACCCCTGGCCTTTTAATCAACACTATTCCTCTTTCTATTTTAGCTCTATACGTTGGATCTGAAATAGATTTTTATTACTTGAATACATTTGCATGTTTCCTCCTCTTAGTGTTTAATTTTTAAAACGCATCAGCTGAGTGGTTTACATTTCCTTTCCTGGCCTCCATCACAGTCCTTACACTATAGATTTCTTCCTGCCAGACTCCTTGGTTCACACTGACTCTGACTGAATATGCCCAGAGAATATGAGCCTGGAGTAGCCCAATCTGAGTTACTGGCCCTCTGGACTAAGAGTTGGGGAGGGGATGCTTCCCTAGAGGAAGATGAGTGAATATATGTCACGTAGGTAAAGCTGAGGGGGCAGTGGTGGCTCAGTGGGAGAATTCTCACCTCCATGTGGCACACACACACCTCAAGCTCAGCCACCACTTTTGTGTCTGTGGAAGCTTGCCTGTTGCTATGTTGCTGAACAGGTTTCAGCAGAGTTTCCAGATTAAGACAAACTAAGAAGAAAGGCCTGGTGATCTTTTTTCTAAAAATCAGCGACCGAAAATCTTGTGGATTACAACAGTTAGATCCGATTGTTCATGCAGTCCCCACGAGCCCAGGACTAACTTGGAAGTGGCTAACAACAACAAAGCTAAAACTGATGTCTACCTAACTCCCTCTGGCCAAACTGAACCAAACTAATTATTTCTCCAAGTCCCTGAATTAAGAACTTGTTGTTGTTGTTGTTATGTGCCGTCGAGTCAGCCCTGACTCATAGCGACCCCTCCTTGGGTTTCCGAGGCAGTATCACTACGGAAGTAGGATTGCCCAACCTTCCTTCCGAGGAGTGGCTGGTGGGTTTGAACCGCCAGCCGTCTGGTTAGCAGGCAAGCGTCTTAGCCACTATGCTACCAGAGCTCCCGAATTAAGAACTAGAACCACTAAATTTATTAAATGACTATAAATACTTCTCTGAGTCTCTGAAGTATACTTTTTCCTTCTTCCCCTCAATTTATTAGTGTCTTTCAGCACAACAAATATTTCTCTGCTTTCTGGTTTAATTATGCTTAAAATGTCTGTGTGACCTTGGGTGAGTCACATAACCTCATTTGGATTTAGATCCCTTATCTATAAAATAAGAAGATTGCCTTGCATTAGGAATTTTCTAACATGCTAGAAGCAGAGCTATCTTTTTATCAAACTAAATCCTAAAGGATTATATATAAAGGATTTCATGAGTTAAACTTTAAAATATTCATATTATTATTTTTTTAAAAAAACAGTAAATGAAAAAAATGTGTCCATTATGCTGAACACATACATTTGAATTCAGGGATTCTAGTTAATAATTAAGGAGCTCTGGTAGCATAGTGCCTAAGGCATTTGACTGCTAAACAGAAGGCTGGCGGTTCAAACCCACCAGCCATTCCTTGGAAGGAAGGTTGGGCAATCTACTTCCATAGTGATACTGCCTTGGAAACCCAAGGAGGGGTCTCTATGAAAGGAATTCTGTTGGCATAGTGGTTAAAACATTCAGCTGCCAACCAAGAGTTCCAAGGTTTGAACCCACCAGCCTTTCTGTGGAAGAAAGATGAGGCAGTCTGCTTCCATAAAGATTTACAGCCTTGGAAACCCTATGGGGCAGTTCTACTCTGTCCTAAAGGGTTGCTATGAGTCAGAATCGACCAAGGTGGGGTGTTTGGTTTTGGTTTTTGAAGTTAAAGTTTGCCTTATATACCAGAATTAGCATTTAATTATTTCCTCTGTGTGTGTGTGTGTGTGTATGCATGTATGAAGACAGTATTAAGAAAGTTCTGAGCAAGTCAAATACGTAGTTGTAAATGGTAAGAGTTTTCTAACAGCTCAACTTGTAATTGTTGCATTACTGTCTTTTTGGTGCAACGAATCCAGAAGCTTGTAAGAGGAGTATCAGATCATTTTTATTTCAAAGTTGAATCACTAATCAATATCCATGCCTTATCATAAATATGAGTGAGGTAAAAATAAATACAAAATCTTATAAGAAGCGGTAACATTATGAAATGTTGTGATCCTGACAGGTTTACACTGAGACTGGAGCAGGTCTCAAACAGCCGCACTCCAGGCCCTCAGGGGCCACAGTCCACATGTGCAGCACTAATATGTGCCTGCTGGCAGTTAAAGTGACTGGGCAGGCACAGCTCTGTGCTCACAAAACACCAGGGCACCACTGCCACAGCCTTCTTCCAGGGAATCCAAACATAGAGGCCTTAGGCCCCAACCTGTATAATCATGAGGTAAGCTGGTAGCCCAAGTTAATAGTATTGGTGACCTCTAAGATGTAAAAATTTGGCATATTACTTATGTGTATTAAATGTATTAATTTCCTAGGACTTCTGTAACAAAATATCTCAAATTGGGTGGTTTATTAGAAGAAAAATTTATAGTCTCACATTTTCAGAGGCTAGAAGTCATAATTCAGAACATCCATAGGACCATGCTTTCTCCAAAGTCTCTGGGGGAAGAGCTTTCATTGTTTCTTCTAGCTTCTGGTAGCCCCAGATGTTCCTCAGCGTTCTTTAGTTTGTGGATGCATCTTCTCATGGTAGTCTTCTTCTTGCATCTCTCAGTTTCTCTACTCCTCTTACAAGGACAGCACTAGATTAGATCAGGATCATCCTATCAAGATCTCATGATAACTGTTGTTGTTGTTGTGTGCCATCGAGTCGGACCCGACTCATAGCAACCCCTCCTTGGGTTTCCGAGGCAGTATCACTACAGAAGTAGATTGCCCCATCTTCCTTCCGAGGAGTGGCTGGTGGGTTTGAACCGCCAGCCTTCTGGTTAGCAGTCAAGTGCCTTAGCCACTGTGCTACCAGAGCTCCCATGATAACTGATAGCATCTTCAAATACCCTATTTCCAAGCAAGGTTACATTGACAGGTACAAAGGATTAGGACATTAACATATCTTTTGGAGGACACAATTCAATCTGTGGCAGTGTCAGAACTGTTTTTGTTTTGTTTTAATTGTGGTTTTAAGACAGTTATATTTAGCTAATGAAATTTGCTCAAATTTCTGTTGCATACCCAAAAGAATCTCCCTTCTCCCCAAAACTTGGGAGCAATGTTTCTCAAATTTAAGCATGCATCAGGAATCACCTTGAAGGTTTGTTAAAACAGATTGCTGGGCCCCACCCCCAGAGATTTCCACATAATGAGTCTTACAGTGGGGCCTCAGAACTTTTGCATTTCCAACAAGCTCCCTGGTGATGCTGAGTCCACGTTGAGTGTGAGATTCAGGTTCAAACGAAACACAGTTTGAAAACTACTTGACCAGAAGAAGCTCGCTATGGAGTCCTTATTTAAACCTGTGTGATTTCTCAAGGCAGGGCACCAACAGTTAGCTAACTTCTATGTCTCTCTCCTCTCATCTATAACATGAAGAGATTGACCTAGAAAATTTCTGAGGATCCTGTAAGCTCTGAGAATGCTCTTCTTTTGTCTGCCTGGTAGGAAGAAACTTTTGTAGGTAACTTCTAGTCAGATTTGTAACATGCATCTAATAGATACTTAGAAGCACTAGGTTAAAGACAAAGCTGCCTTTTTCTTTACTATGTCTGTGGCACAGTAGGGAGACCCCTTAACTTCTCTGTCCTCAGTTTCCCCATCTGTAACATCAACTCAATAATCTCCTCCCTGCCTCCCCCACAGAGATGATGGATCTGACAGTGTTTTGTAAATGGTCCACCACTGACTATACACATGTAAGGAGCTGTTACTAATTGGAAGACACTTCAGGCCTCCAAATTCTTTAGCAGAACCCCAACATGCAACCCAGGTTTGCGAAGTTTAGCTGCAGAGCAGAACTTGTTCTTGAGCCCCTGGAAGTCCTCCCCAGCATACCCTCTGCCTGCCCTGTGTAGATCCACTAAGCCCCAGTTTACCCTGCTTTAATCCTTTAACCCCACTGAGGTCAGACAGCCCATTTTGGTATACAGATTTACCCTTAATCCTCTGTGTCTCCTGGGGCTGCACTTTGCCCAGGGCCTGAAGCAAAGAGCTTAGTCTGTTTTGATCTTCTGGCTCCTGCGTGGCTGATGAGGGGCCCAAGCTGCTGCTGCAATGCAGGAAGATGGTTTGATGATGCTGCTGATGCTGGTGGTGATGCCGATGGTGTGAGCTGGAAATGGGTGCTACGTCATCGTTGTCATCGTCATCATCATCATCTGAACAGCCATCATGTAGCTTGTACCCATGTTGGGCTCGGCATTGAGCTGGCCATTTGCTACACTTTGTCTCTTGATCTCTTGGCAGCCCTTTAAGGTAAGTATCATTGTTCCCATTTTACAGATGAGGAAACTGAAGCTCAGAGAGATTCAGTAACTGGTCCAAAGTCACATTGCTACTAAATGTGTATGTATATGAAACTCAGAGTCTTTGAGGTACCAGCTGGTGATATTACCTCCTTTTCCTACCATGTCATGCCTCTTAGAGTTTTTTGGCCAGCACAGTGGTGTTATACCCAAGAAAAGCCTGTCTTATTCATTATTGCAAGGGTAATAGTCAAAGCTAGGCTGGGGTATTGACAAAGATGAAGTGTGCTAGGTTGGGACAGAATACAGAGCAACCTTGGCCACACGTACATTTCTAAACTCTCACCACTGACTCTTTCAGAGGCAAGGAGGTAGGTGAGAGGGTAAACAGGCCTAGAGAGTTTGTAGTTATGTCACCTGGGACCTGGCCGTCACTTGCCTCACTTGGGTGCTAGCATTGTTAGTGTCTTGAGCTCAGTAGGCAAGATTGTCTTCCCATTCCATTTACTTATAAGCTGACATCAAGTTAACTTTCCTAAGATACATGTAACTCTCTTCCTAGAAAACCTCCCATGGCTCCATATTGCTATAAGGTAAAAGCCAACTTCCTCAGCCGAATCTTAAACCAGCTGCTGTCAAGTAAACTCCAACACATGGTGACCCCATATGTGTCAGAGTAAAATTGTACTCCATAGGGTTTTCAGTGGCTGACATTGTTCTTGTTAGGTGCTGTCAAGTTAGTTCTGACTCACAGCAACCCTGTATACAATGGAACAGAACATGACCCTGTCCTGTACCACTCTCACAATTGTTGCTATGCTTGAGCCCATTGCTGCAGCCAGTGTGTCAATTCATCTTGTTAAGGATCTTCCCCTTTTATGCTGACCACCCATTTTACCAAGCATGATATCCTTCTCCAGGACTGGTCCCTCCTGACAACAGGACCAGAGTATGAGAGGCAAAGTCTTGCCATTCTGCCTTCTAAGGAGCATTCTGGCTATTCTTATTCCAGGACAGATGTGTTTGTTCTTTTGGCAGTCCTTAGTGTGTTTAATACTCTTTGCCAAAACCATGATTCAAAAGCATTAATTCTTCGGTTTTTCTTACCCATTGTCCATCTGAGGCTATTGAAAATACCATGGCTTGGGTCAGGTACACTTTAGTCTTCAAAGAGACGTCTTTGCTTCTCAACACTTTAAAGAGCTCTTTTGCAGTGGATTTGCCCAGTGCGCTACATCCTCTGATTTCTTGACTGCTGCTTCCATGGGCATTGGTTGTGAATCCAAGTAAAATGAAATCCGTGACAACTTCAATCTTTTCTCCATTTATCATGATGTTGCTTATTGGCTCAGTTGTGAGGATTTTTTTTTTTTTTTCATGTTGGGGTATAATTCACACTGAAGGCTGTATTCTTTGATCTTCTTTAGTAAGTGCTTCAATCCTTTTAGCTTTCAGCAAGCAAAGTTGTATCATATGCATATCACAGGTTGCTAATGATTCTTCCTCCAATCCTGATGCTGTGTTCTTTATCTAGTCCAGTTTCTCAGATTATTTGCTCAGCATACAGATGGCCCTAGGGGATAGCCTTGGGCCTAAGGCCTGTCAAGTGCAAGGCTGGCGGTTCAAACGCACCAGCCATTGCCCGCCAGGTAGACCCAGCTGTCTCTTTCTGGAAGCTCTGGTCATAGTGTCTAAGGCATTTGACTGCTAACCAGAAGCCTGGCGGTTCAAACTCACCAGCCACTCCTCGGAAGGAAGATTGGGCAATCTACTTCCGTAGCGATACTGCCTCAGAAACCTAAAGAAGGGTCACTATAAGTCGGGGCCGACTTAACGGCATATAACAAGTGAAAGGATACAACCCTAATGAACACCTTTCTTGATTTTCAACCATGCAGTATCCCCTTGTTCTGTTGGAACAACTGCCTCTAGGTCTATGTACAGGTTCCTCAAGAGCACAATGAAGAGTTTTGGAATTCCCAATCTTCACAACGTTATCCATAGTTGTTATGATACACACAGTCAAATGCCTTTGCGTAGTCAGTAAAACACAAATAAATGTCTTTCCAGTATTCTCTCTTTCAGCCAAGATCCATTTGACATCAGCAATGATATCTCTCATTCCACATTCCCTTCTGTATATAGCTTGAATATCTGGCAGCTCCCAGTCAATGTACTGCTGCAGCTGTTTTTGAATTTTTGGTGTTGTTGTTGTTATTTTCAGCAAAATTTTACTTGCCTGTGATAGTAATAATATTGTCCTATAGTTTCTTCATTCTTTTAGATTACCTTTCTCTGGAATGGGCACAAATATGGATCTCTGCCAATCAGTTAACCAGGGATCTGTTTTCTAAATTTCTTGGCATAGACAAGTGAGTGTTTCCAGCATTGCATCCATTTGTTGAAATATCTCAATGGGTATTCTGTCAATATCTGGAGCATGTTTTTCACCAGTGCCTTCAGTGAGACTTGGACTTCTTCCCTAAATACCATAGATTCTTGATCATATGCTACCTCCTGAAATTGACCAGCTCTTTTTGGTACAGTGACTCTGTATTCCTTACACTTTCTTTTGATGCTTCCTGCATCATTCAATATTTTGCCCATAGAGTCCTTCAATATTGCAACTTGAGACTTGAATTTTTTCTTTCAGTTCTTTCAGCTTGAGACAGATGAACTGACAGACGAGTGGTGGTGGCTGACAAATGGACCCTGTATTCTCTGACTCCCCCAGCCTTGTCCCTCGTTGCACCATTTTACCTATATCGCTATGGAAGATAGGATGCAATATCACTACGGAAGCAGATTGCCCAACCTTCCTTCCGAGGAGTGGCTGGTGGGTTTGAACAGCCAGGCTTCTAGTTAGCAGTTAAATGCCTTAGGCACTATGCCACCAGAGCTCCCATTTTACCTGGAGCTGTAGACAAGAAGAGGTTTTTTTCTGTCTCCCATAAATGTCCTTCACCTTTGTGCCTTTTGTTATGCTGTTTTCTCTGTGTACAGTGCCTTTCTCTTGTTGCTTAGCTAAATTCTGCTCATCCTTCAAAGCTCCAGTTAAAGCTCTTCCTCCTACAGGCCATCTCCCCCAATCATTGACACCTTCTGTGTCTCCCTTCAGCTTGCCCACTAGCTTATTATCTGAAATCCCTGAGTCCTTCCTGTGTATTCTTTTATCTCTCCACCCAGATTGTATGCTGCTTGAAGGCAAGCATTTTGTCCAACCGTTTTTTTTTTTTTTTGTCCTGGACCCTGTGAGGGTACTATCATACTACAGAAGTTGGCACTCTATTCAGAACTGTGGAGTGGATGAAAATTGTAGGGGATGACAAAAGCACTTTCCTGGGACTTTGAGGATCTGGTGCTAGCCCTGGCTCTGCTCTCACTGACCAGCCAAACAGTTCCTCTCCAGGACTCAGCTTCCTTAGTTGTAAAATGAGGGAGCTGGAATAGTTGTGTGGTTCTCCACTTTTAATGTACATAAGAACTACCTGGGGAGTTTGTTTAAAATGTATATTTCTCGGTCTCCTAAAGAGGGCCACAATCTGGGATGGGCCTGGTGATCTGCATAATTCACACACATCTGGGTACTTTTCTGACGCAGGTGATTCTCTGACTACCTTTGAATAACGATAGTCCAGGGAGACTTTGAGGCAGGCTCCCTCTAAGTCTGAGGCCTGGCAGAGCTGTGAAGAGAGGAAAGGGGCTATGGGGCAGTGCTCACAGTGGACAAGGCAGGAGGCATCATCATCTTCACTATCACCATCATTATCATCATGATCATCTCCGTCATCATCACCACTACCTTCATTATCATCACCAATACCAGCAAAGCCACTATAGCTCGTCAGTGCTCACTAGGGGCCAGGGATTGTGCCAGTGCTTTTACAGGCATTACTTCCTTCCATCTTTTTAAGAGCCTTGTAAAGAAGGTCCTATGAGAGCAGAATACAGCAGGGCTTTGAGGGTCTCCTGTCCTGGCCATGCCTCAGAGAAGACCCTGGGCTCTAGGTCTGCAGATGGACCAGCTACCAAGTTGCCCTGCTGTCTGGAGTGAGCCTGCACCTTTCTGCAGAGCCTGGAGAGCACAAGTAGTGTTCTGGCTCACTCAGCATTCATTCCTCCATCCAGCTCATCTTTATCACTGGCTTTCTTCAAACTGGACGTCGGGCTTGAATTTGATGCAGGCCAATGTTTTTTTTTCTTTCCATTTTCACAAAACAAAGATTTTTTTTCTTTCTCCTCCCCAACCTAAATGCCTGTGAAAATAGCGTGCGTAGCTGAGCCTCAGGCCAATTTGTGTCTTTGTGCTCAGCACACATACTCCATCTTTCACACCACAAACAGCTTTGCTGAGGAAAAATATGTTTTCTCTCTGCAAAACTGCCATTTTAGGGCAACACATAGAAAGCAAAAAAAGACTATTTCACTTTTTCTTCCCCTGGAAAAACCCACCAAGATGTTGTTTTCCCTGGCTTTTTCTGGAGGGGAGATATTTTTTGACAGCTTTCGTCGCTAATCTGGCTCTCAGCCCTACTTCTAGTGCCAACTTGTAATGAAAGCAAAAGAAAAACTAGATGAGCACAAGCATGATTCTTCTAAAGGGGCCCCAGAGCCCTAGGATCCAGGAGTTGTGCTGAACCTCAGGGGTGATGGAGCCAGTCACCTACTCAGCCAGGGGACCCCTTCTCTGAAGTCCTGAGTAGGCTATATACCTGCTTGAAAACAGCTTTGGCAGGACAAGTGCTTCCTATTGGGGTCCCACTGTGTGCTCATTCAATAAATTTCCTTCAAGACTTTTGTTTCAAAGCCTAGATACTAGGCTGGGTCCTATGGGCCTGTAAAAATAAATCAGGCATGGATTCTGCCTCTATCAATTTCCAATCTAGTACAGGAGTGAAAGTGAGATGGACAGATTCAAAAGCAGGGATATAGTGCTAGCTTCACTTGTAAGGTTCATTTTACCCAGAGAAAGTTAGGATAGGTTTGGAGGAAGAAGTGGCATTTGAGCCAAATTTGAACTTTCAAACAAGGTTCTTCTCTCCATTATGCTGAAATCCGCCTGGGTGAAACCTGTACCCATTGTCTTACCTCTGGTCTCTGGCCCAGCTTAGTGTAAAACACACACATACACAACACACACACACACACTTCACTATGTACAGCCCTTTGGGTGGTGACAGACCATTGCTAAGTGTTCCTGTGTTATGAATTGAATTGTGTTCCCCCAAAATGTATGTTGCAAATCCTAATCCATGTGGTGGTTCCCACTTGGGAATGGGTTTTCTTTGTTATTTTAAGGAGACACTATTATGGTAAGGTGTGTTTTAGTCAATCTCCTTTGAGATATAAAAGAGATTAAATAAGCAAGAAAGAAAGAGATGGGGGAAGATAGATGGCGACATCACATGAACATTGCTAAGGAGCAACAGAACAAGGATCTTCCCCTGAGCTGGCACAGAAAGAAAGCCTTTGCCTAGAGCCAGGGCCCTGAATCTGCACTGCTTGCCTCCTGAACTATGAGAAGATAAATTTCTCTTTCTTAATGACACTCACTTGTGGTATTTATGTTATAGCAGTGCTAGATAACTAAGACACCCTGAGTCTTTGCTTTCCTGAGCTCATTTCCTAGACCCTCACAACCTCACTGTTATTTTTTTCATGGCCAGTCCCCTTGAGTATCCTTACAGGGTAGGCCCCAACTATCCTGAGCTAAGTACCCCTGTCTTTGCAGCTTTGCATTAGACTGAAAGCACCAATGCTATAGTCATGCCTGCTTTAGACCATATTGCTTCTATATGTAACAGAAACCCATTGAGCTAGCACAAGCCCAAAGAAAGAATCTCATGAACTCCAAGACAAGAATGTATGTAGCTGGGCCTTAGGATCACCATGGATGAGAAGATGGAAGTCCAAAGGAACCCAGGCAAGTATCTCTCGCTCTATCTATCTCTAGTTGCTGCTGTAGCTCTCATTCTCTTCTCTTGGCATTTCCTCTCTCCTTTCTTACCCAATTTCAAATTCTAATTGGCCCAGCTTGAGTCAGGAGTCCATCTCTGGTTTGATCAACAGAGGCTGCTGGATGGGGTCATCTCAAACAAGGCTGGCAGAGCCCACGCCTATGAATAGAGGGAGGGCAGTTACAGAGAAAGATTCATCATGAGCCAGGGAGATAGCCAACAAGTGTCCACTATGCCAACTCTGACCTTTACTAGCTATGTGACCTTTTCAAATCTCAATTCTAATTTTAAAAGTGGTTACAATACCACCTACTTCATAAGGTTGCTTTAATAATTAATTGCTAAATGAGATAGTACATAGAGCACTTAATATAGGGCCTGGCACATGGCTCACATTTATCAAGTGGTAGCGACATATGTACTTGATGATGGATCTGAAGAGAAGATTTATCTGGTTGGTCTCTTCACTTGGGGCCTTTCAGAAAGGGCATTAACATAGGAAGGTTTCATTTCACAGCATCCCCATCCTCCTACACCTAGAAGATTGTTGATAAGACTGGTTGGCAGGGGTGAGGGTACTACCATGCTGTGAGTCATCTGAAGCATTTAGCAGGGTTTGCCTCTGCAGGAGGCTGTTCTTGGGGAATCTGGTCCTGTCATCACAACTATAAGGACATTAACTGAGTGGCTGTACCCCAGGGACATCCCTCTGACTCATAAGATCTCAGGTTGTAGGGGACCTATTAATTGGGGATCATTGACAGTGAGCTGTCATTCAAGCCATGTATCATATTTCTCAAGAAGAAGGTTATATTTTACTAAGGATTGTCACAGCATTATTTTAAACATTCAACTTGATCTGAGGTATGCAATCTGAGGATTGCTGGGTAACCTCTTATTGTAGGGTATCCTATTCGTGCACAAGAGGCCCAGGTACTACCAGGCCAGCAGTTTGATGAGAAGACATTATCAGAGCCAGAATACTGGTGTGGCTGGATTTGGGCCCAATCTGGAAAAACTGTTGCTATCCAGATGGAAAAGAAGGAACAAGGGCATTCCCAGGGAGAGGGCAATATGTGAAGCCACTCAGAGATGGAAATGAGCCTAGCTGGGGCAAAGAAGAGAGAGAGAGAGCTGGCTGGAGCAGGGATCTATACAGAGAGAACTGGGACTATCAGGGTACAGATGTAGATTATTGCAGACTATGAATACTGAATAAAGAGGGGACTTAAAGAGTGAGCAGTGAAAAGCTATAGCATGTTCTGGAGTGATGTGGGTGTTTTGGATAGAACTAATTTTTACAGATTAATGTGTGGGATGGATTTGGATAAAGGGAGACTGGAGGTGTAGAGCCTGGTTTGACTAGCACAACTGTTCCAATGTGGATGACAAAGAACTTGAACCAGAAAAATGGAGCAAGGGTGGAAAGGAAATTTTGAAGAAAAAATTTAGAGGTGGTAATTTGAGTATTTGAATAATGGTGTTGGCAAAGAATACTGAATATACCATGGACTGCCAGAAGAGCCAATAAATCTGACTTGGAAGAAGTATAACCAGAATGCACCTTAGAAGTGAGGATGGTGGGACTTCATCTTATGTACTTTGTATGTTATTAGGAGAGACCAGTCCCTGGAGAAGGGCATCATGCTTGGTAAAGTAGAGGATCAGCCTTAAAGAACTACTGGATTGACCCAGTAGTTGCAACAGTGGGCTCAAGCAACAATGATTGCAAGGATGGCACAAGACTGAGCAGCATTTCATTCTGTTACACAAAAGGTTGCTATGAGTTGAGACTGACTTGGTGGCACCTACAACAACAACAATTTGAGTAAGAGAGAAGAGGTAGAGAGTGCTAGGTTTTGGATAATTGACAAAGAGGCAAGTAGAAATGCCACAGCAATGGAATTAGGATGGGGATGGTTTGACCAGGGGAGACAAAGAGATCATGTTTTCACATGGTGTATTTGGTGGTGAATAAGTGTCTTTAAAGGAGCCCTGATGGCACAATAGTTGATTATTTGTCTGCTAACCAACAGGTTGACAGTTTGAACCCATCCAGCAGCTTTGTAGAAGAAAGACCTGGCCATGTGCTTCCATAAAGAATACAGCCAAGAAAACCCCATAAGACAATTCTATTCTGTCATATAGGGTCACTTAGACTTGGAATAGACTCAGTGGTACCCAACAGCAAAAGCAACAATAACAAAGACGTTCTGAGTAAGAATTGACTCGATGGCAGGGGGTTTGTTTTTTGGTTGGTTTTTAAAGGGACAAGTATTGATGCTGTTTTAAGATAAAAAGAGATGGAGGTCTTCACACAGGCCAGGTTGGATGTGGGTCATCAGCCCAGAAGGAAACCTGAGGTCCTGAGGGTGAAGGAGGCTGGGAAGGAGGGATGTGAAGAGGATGGCTGAGAGTCAGGGCTGGATTCTTGGGGACTGCTCACATTGGAAGAAAGCGACCAGATAGTGCTAGTGACATAGGACTGGGAGGGATCATTGAGGGCTGAGAGTCTCCCCTCAGCCAGCATTCCTTGACATCTGCCACAGTGAGGCACCAGGGCACAGGGGCAGGGCATTGCCAGGTGAGTGAGGCATGGCCCTGGCCCTTACCTTGCTCTCAGCTGAGTAGGATAGAGAGACCCATACCAGAAAGTAGCACAGACCAGGGCTTTGAGAAATAACTGTTAGGCAGTAGAGAAATATGTTCCATAGAGTTTTCAGTGGTGATTTTTCAGAAGCGGGTCACCAGGCCTTTCTTTTGAGGTAACACTGGGCTTTGAGTTAATCCTTTGCACCACCCGGGGACTCTTCTTAGGCAGGGTTCAAATCTCACGTCTACCACTCACCTGTAATGTGATTTTGGACAAGCCATGAAAGTGTCTGTGCCTCAGTTTTCACATATGTAAAAGGAGGTAATGATAGTGCCTACTTCATAGGATTGCTGTGAGGATTAGTGAGATAATACATAGAAAGAGTTTGCTCAGTGCTTGGCTTGTGTTGAGAGTTTGCCGAGAGCTAGAATTATTATTAAAGCATGAATGTACACACACTGAGTGCTAAATGCTATGTTAGGGATCCGTGGGAGCCCAGGTGAGATTGGATGGCTGCAGTCTGGGCTCTGCAGACAGAGGGCACAAAGGTGGAGCTCCTAAAAACAAGAAGTAATGTGGTATTCAGCTCTTCAAAAGCCGTGTGACTGTGCAGAAGCCCATCTTTATTTCAGATAATGAATTAGTTAAGAAATCATTTGAGTATTGACTCTGTGCAGGGGCTGTGATGTCAGGCACAGGCAGGGCATGAAGTAAGGTATACCTCTGCCCTGAGGAGCTCATGATACTGTGCTTGGTACCAGCACTAACGGGGGATTAACCACAGGAGCTCTGGTAGCATAGTGGCTAAAGCACTTGACTGCTAACCATAAGGCTGGCGGTTCAAACCCTTCCTTGGAAGGAAGGTTGGGCAATCCTACTTCCATAGTGATACTGCCTCGGAAACCCAAGGAGGGGTCGCTATGAGTCGGGGCCGACTCGACGGGACATAACAACAACAACAACAACAACAACCATAGTACAGAGAGAGAGGGGAGCAGCCAGGTGTGTGGCAGGCCTTGCGGGAGGGCACTGAACAGGAGGAGGCTTCCAGCCCTACCTCAGGAGCTGTTTCTGTGGACCTTGAACAGAGAAGGCACTGGATGAAGGGGTTGTTTTTCAGGAGACATGATATAATGATGATTGTTCACATTTGTTGAACGCCTACTATGTATGAGTCAGGCTGTTTGCTAAGCCGTATTATGCATGATTTTTTTTTTTTTCCCTTCCCCATTCTTACCACAACCATGTCAGGGAGGTGCTATGGTATTATGGGGAAGCAGGTGGAAAGAAAGCAAGGTAACTGGTTCAAGGGCACATAGCCAGTAAATAGCAGAGGAACACTTCAAACCTGGGTTTGTATGGACTGGGAAAAGAAAATTTGGTTTCATGGATTGTGTTGGCCTTTGTTTTGCCACAAACCTTTAAGCTGCTTATCTAAGACAGTCATTGTCTTAGGGAGTTGCTGAAGCCTAGTGCAGTGGGACCTGGGACAAGTCACTGCTTCTCTGAGCCTCAGTTACCTTGTCCTTAAAATGGGGCTAAACCTACTTTATAGAATTGTTGTAGGAATTAAATGATGAAGTGGATATGAATGCTGTAGATCAGTGCTGTCCAATAGAAATACAATGGGAACCACAAATGCCACATTAAAAAAAAAAAGGAAAAAGAAACAGGTTAAATTAATTTAAATTATGTATGTATGTGTGTATGTATATAATTTAATCAGTATAAATAAACTATTATCATTTAAACATGTATTCAATATAAAAAATTATTTATGAGCTATTTGAATTATTTATGGTAATTCTTTGATGAGGTTGTTGTTGTTAGGTGCCACTGAGTCATTTCTGACTCATAATGACCGAATGTACAGCAGAATGGTCCTGTGGCAACCTCATAATACTTGCTATTCTGTCCATCTCGTTGAGGGTCTTCCCCTTTTTCTCTGACCCTCTACTTTACCAAGTATTATATCCTTCTTCAGAGAACAGCATAATTTGGTCTGACCACATGACCAAAGTAGGTGAGACGAAGTCTGGCCATTCTCGCTTCTAAGGAGGATTCTGGCTGCCCTTCATCCAGCATAGATTTATTTGTTCTTCTGGTGGTCCATGGTATTTTCAGTTTTTTTTTGCCAACACCACAATTCAAAGGTTTCAATTCTTCTGCAGTCTTCCTTATTCATTGTCCAGTTTTCACATGCATATGAGGTGACTGAAAATACCATGGCTTGGGTTAGGTGCACCTTAGTCTTCAAAGTGACATCTTTGCTCTTCAACACTTTATGGAGGTCTTTTGCAGCAGATTCACCCAGTGCAATATGATGTCTGAAACTTGTCCACCATGAGAGATCCTGCTGGCACTTGAGATACTAGTGCCATAGCATCCAGCCTCATAGCCACACCCAAGCGACCAGAGTATGACAAATATAAATATGTCATTGTTAGGTGCCATTGAGTCAGTTCTTCCTCATAGTGATCCTATGTGCAACAGAATGAAACACTGCCCAGTCCTGCACCATCCTCACAATTGTTGCTTTACTTGAGCCCATTGTTGAATACACTGTGTTAATCCATCTCATTGAGGGTCTTCCTCATTTTTGCTGACCCCCTATTTTACCGAACATGATCTCCTCCAGGTACTGATCACTCCTGATGACATGTCCAAAGTATGTGAGATGAAGTCTCACCATCCTCCTGTCCAAGGAGCATTCTTGCTGTATTTCTTCCAAGACAGAGTTGTTCATTCTTCTGGTACTACATGGTATATTTAATATTCTTCACCAACCTCACAATTCAAAGGCATCAATTCTTCTTTAATCTTCCGTATTCAATGTTCAGCTTTGCACATACATCAGACTATTGGAAATAGCATGTATTGAATCTGGCATAATTTAATCTTCAAAGTGACATCTTTGCATTTTTAACACTTTAAAGAAGTCTTTTGCAGCAGATTTGCCCAATGTAATGTGCCATGTTATTTGATTTCTTGACTGCTGTTTCCATGGGCATTGATTGTGAATCCTAGTAAAATGAAATTCTCGACAACTCACTCTATTCTCCATTTATCAAGAAGTTGCTTATTGGTCCAGTTGTGAGGATTTTCACTGTCTTTATGTTCAGGTGTAATCTGTACTTTGATCTTCATCAGTAAGTGCTTCAAGTCCTCTTTGCTCTCTGTGTTTCAAGTTCTCTTCACTTTCAGCCAGCAAGGTTGTGCCATCTGCATCTCACAGGTTGTTAAGTCTTCCTTCAATCCCGATGCCATGTTTTTCTTCATATACTCCAGCTTCCTGGATTATTTGTTCAGTATACAGATAGAATAAGTATGGTGAAAGTATACAACCCTGATGCACACCATCCTTGATTTTAAACCATGCAGCATCTCCTTGTTTTGTTCAAAAGACTGCCTCTTGATCTATGAACAGGTTCCTCATGAGCACAATAAAGTGTTCCAGAATTCTCACTCTTCCTAATGTTATCTACAATTTGTTATAATCCACAAAGTTAAATGTCTTCGCATAATCAATAAAACACAAGTAAACATGTTTCTAGTATTCTCTGCTTTTAGCCAAGATCCATGTAATATCAGCAAAGATATTCCTCTTCCCACTTCCTCTTCTGAATCCAGCTTGAATTTCTGTCAGTTCCCTGTCGATATACTGCTACAACTGTTTTTGAATTATGTTCAGCAAAACTTTACTTGTGTGTGATATTAATGATATTGTTCACAGTTTATGTTCTTCCTTCTACAAGTGGGGATAATAATATCACACCCCAGAGCTCCACTAATTACTCATCCAGTCACACTCTATCTAGAATGCATTAGGATTATTAGATCAAGAGCTTTATTTCATGCACTATAATTGTATATAGAATTGTAAATTCTAAATCATGAATTCACAAACTTGCAATCACAGGTCCATGCAAACACAAGAATTTGTTTTTTGTTCTTGGAAGCAATTTGTGTTCACCTTTGTTGGTGTACTTACCAAGTCTGGCATGCATTAGGATTGATTAGTTATATAAATGTCTGTCTCTCCTCTAAGCTTCTTTGAAGGAAAAGACCATGTCTTCATCATCTTTCTATCTTCCTGCCAACCCCTCCTTGCACCCCAGGTGACTAGCTCTCAGCTGGCCCTAATAGGTATTCAATAGGCCTTATTTGAATGGACTCCATCAATCAAAGGTATCTGTTCTTTTTGGAAGAAAAGCATATTATAAAGAAAAGGGTCTAAAGTCAGATTATTTAAAAATGTGTTGAAAGGCAGCAGGAACATCAAATGTATCCATTGAATTGAAGTTTTTATTCATGTAGACATGAATCTGGCAGGTTGAGCACAGGGTTCCAGCAGACAAGCTTGCATTTGGGAGATGTCGCAGGAACAAAAGTATGTGGAAATTTCTCACAGACATTTGAACTTCTGATGAAATAAATTCTCTCATAGAGATCCCTCCATGGGTTTCTGAGGTGATATCACTACGGAAGTAGATTGCCTAACCTTCCTTCTGAGGAGTGGCTGGGGGGGTTTGAAACGCCAGCCTTCTGGTTAGCAGTCAAATGCCTTAGGCACTACGCCACCAGAGATCCCTTGTTTGTTTTTTTTTTTTTTTTTTGGCTTATGTTACCATGTGACACACTCCAAGCAGCTCCACTGCCTTGTAGAGGTTGGAGCACTTACTTCTTCTTCCTGTTCACTTCAGAGACATCTTCCATAGGAGATCTGACTTCTTGGCTCCTCTTGTGAGCTTTGGTTACTGGAAACCACAGGGATTCAAAGACAACCACTATAGGAAGCAGGTTTTGAGCTAGCTTAATGGTGACTATGTGGCTGGACCAGCCACAGTTACTGCCATAACCCATGACATGTCTGCAAACCTGGGAGGAAAAGGGACAGGCCAGTTCTGGAAGTTCCTAGAGCTCAAAGCTCCCACACTTTGCAACCATTTGTTCATCTGTAGTGTATTCTTCACAGGGGACAATTCTAGACTTCCTTTTACATCTTATTTGTGACTCTGGCTCTTTTAGTCTTCCATGGGGGTTAATAGAGGAGGCACTTTTTAGCAGGCAATGGGAATGGAGCCTCAAAGAAGCCATGGTGGTCTGGCCTCATGGACAGAGTGGTGATAACACTGGCAGAGGAATAGATGAAGTTCTTAAATGATTAAGAAATAGAAAAGAGGCTAAAGGCAATCAGATATTTGGTTGGTAACACTATCTGAATTTATGATAATAATAGTGATAACAAGAGTAAGGGCTACCACTTGTTGAATGCTCATATATACCAGGCATTTTACTAAGCATTTTACATAAATTATTTTATTTACTCCTCAGAGCAACCCTACAACATAAATTCTATTATAGCCCCATTTCACTGATGAGGAAGAAGCTCATAGGTTGGGTAATTTATCCAAGGTCACTAGCTGGGTAGTGTCAGAGTCTAGTTCAAAGCCAGATCTGTCTGACTTCAAAGCCGGTCTCAGCTACAGTGTATGTTTTCCCCTTTACAAAGCCTTGCTTCTCTTACACGGTTCTGAATGTTTGCATCATACAATGGGCAGTTATTGAAAGATGAGGGAAGTAGGGAGAGTTATTTGTCTAAGGCTACTCTGGAAGTTGGGAAGTCATAACTTCATAGAAAGAAGAATTGAGACCTCTTGGGCTCCTTGTAGAGAGCCTTTCTGGGACAAAACCCAAGGGGACTGCCTGGTGCTAGGGTCATTTTCCTCATCCCACCTCTAGTGAGCGGATAGCATACCTTCATCCTGTCACAGTTATTACCTGCCATTGAGCCAGGTCCCACCCCATGATGACCCCATGCACAATGGAACAAAACGCTATCTAGTCTTGTGCCATCCCTATGGTTGACCGAGGATTGGACAATCACCCCTACATAACCAGTTCTTTGTTTGATACACATGGGAATTTACCAAGGAAGAAACAGAATTGTTCTGTGAAAAACACTAGTCACTCTTCCTGCTGACAGCTGCAGGTATCTTTGGCAACTGTTCTTCAACAAGAGTTTGTTCATTCATTTATCCAACAAATTATTTCTTAGTATCTTCTGCTTTAGGCACTGTGCTGGCCTCTGGGATAGAGGACTTTCAAGGCACTTACATTCCAGAAGTAAAGAAAAAATAATGACAGCAATTCTTTTCCAAAACACGTTTAGGTAAAATTCTGGAATTTTCAGTTTAGAGTTAATCTCCCTCTGTGTAGGTGCCACAAAGCACAGATCTTTGTTTTGTTCATGGTGTACCCCGGGTGTCGGATATAGTATGACACATGGAAGAAGCTCAGTAAATATGTGTTAAATACATGAATGAATAAATGAATGCCTTTTCTATTAGTATCAAGAATGAAATATAGCTTTATGTGAATGTCAGCTAGAATATAAGTTCCACATAGGGAGGGGTTTCAGTCTGTCTAGAATAGTGCTTGGAACACAGCAGTCATTCAGTAAATATTTGTTGCATGGATGAATACAAACTGCGAATCCATTCTGTTTAGAATATTTAGAAAAAGAGTATGCTGGGGTCTGGGGACTAAAAAGGGGTTGTGTTGGAGATGGGGGTATGGGAAGGAGTGATGGCTGAGCAGGAATAGAAAGGATCTGCAGTTAAATCTGGGGAGAGATGGAGGTGGATCCAAGTTTTGTAGAGCCTGAATCTTTTACAATTTTGGGGCCCAAGCATACAAATTTGAGTTAGGGCCTTGGAAAGAGCCTGTGCAAGTGAGGGGCCCTGAAGCTTTAGCTTTGTTAGCTTTACAGTAAATCACTTCTGGGAGAAT
The DNA here is from genome assembly GCF_000298275.1 of Orycteropus afer afer. NCBI lineage: Eukaryota > Metazoa > Chordata > Mammalia > Tubulidentata > Orycteropodidae > Orycteropus > Orycteropus afer. The sequence continues at coordinate 2,343,328 of NW_006921640.1, forward strand.
AAAGACAGCTAAGAGAAAGAATTCCCAAGCTTAGAACAGTTATGAGGGAGAGAGGTGAGAGGTGCACGAGAAGGACTGGTGGCATGTCCCATGGGCCTGAGTCCCAGGGGATGGGGTTGGAGGGCAGGAGTCAGCAACCCAAAGTTCATGAAATCAGAAAGGGAGTAAACATTTGGATAGAAAATCAGACACACACGTACATACACACACACACCTCTTGATAGACATGTTGTCTGCAACAGTGCAAAAATAATTTATTAACATTTCTTTGAAATAGTGGGGGAGGAAATTCTCAAATACCTTCTATGGACCAAGGGTGGAATTTAGAAATTAACTATACGTTATCTTTTATTACTAATTTAAGATTTGTAAAATGTCTTTGGCCTAGGGCTATCTATGTGATGTTATAATGTATATGAAGAAATATTTTTAAGGATTTTCATGGGTTCATTTATGATCATGTTTCTCCCCATCTTATTCTTCCTGTACGGTTTTAAGTTATTCTTCTGTGAATTTTCCCACCACAGGGGTCTTTAGGAATCCAACCTAGCTTCCTGAAGAAAGACAACGTGCTTTAGTAGTTAAAATACACTCTAGACAAGACATACATCCTTTAAGAGAGATCCAGTCAGAGAACCTGGTAGTTGAGAGGCAGAGCGGAAGCTTTCAGCTGCGGGAGGGCACAAACAGCTTGTGGAGCAGGTGCCTTTGGGAAACAGTAACAGAAAACCTGCTTTACAATATATCGAAAGGATAGATCCTTCTCTGGTTGCCAGTTTCCTCAACCAGAAATAGAAAGGTGAAAGAGGAGATCTTTAGGCCCCCCCTCCACAGTCTTTATCTAAAGGAACAATCTTAGATTCTAAAATAGAAAGCATCTCTTTAGAAAGTAATCTCACCTACAGGAGCCCCCCCTCCCCTCCCCCATCCACCCGCCAGACCCAGAGTTCCAGGACAATGTTTTTCAAACTGTGGCCTATGGACCATCAGCTTCAGATCACCTGGTGGGGCTTGAAAAGCACCCCAACAACAATGTGATCAGAATGGGATCAGGGATATGCACGTAATTCCAGTGCACGCTTTGTCTGCGAGCAACGCCCCCGGGCGGTGACAAGGGCCAGTGCAATCGCCTCGGAGGCGGCACCTGCCACCCGCGAGGGCTGCGGGGTCGCCGGCGCGGTCTCGCAGCAGCGAAGCGGGTTAGAAAGGAACGCGCCGACCTGGCAGGCGGGGATCTGCCGGAAGAGAAACTAGGGCAGCCTCAGGCGCGAGCGAAGGGCGGGCGGCGACCATCCCGCCCCTGCACTTTCTCACAGTTGGCCCTGTGGCACTGATTGAGACAAGTTCCTGTCTCTGGTTTTTGTTCAGCACATCAGAGGCTGAGACTGAGCCTTTGGTCTGAGGTCTGAACAAATTGGAGCTGAAATTGTCTCAGCAGGGTAACTGGGAACACTGTACAGTCAGCACCAACATGACTGCAGACGGATAGGGACGGCAGGAAGTGACATTTATTTCCTGTGTGCCTGGAAAGCAGTGAATGGAGCTTCTTCCTCTCAGGAGCCCAAATCTTGGCCTCAGGTTACAGATGTTTAGCTCAACCTAGGACACTGAGAGGAGCTCAGGTGGCATAGTGCCTAAGGCATTTGACTGGTGGGTTTGAACCACCAGCCACTTCTTGGAAGGAAGACTGGGCAATCTACTTCCATAGTGATACCGCCTCGGAAACCGAAGGAGGGGTCACTATGAGTGGGATCCCACTCTATGGCAGTGTGTAGGACACTGAGAGTGTTTTAAGAGGTGCCTGATGAGTTAAATATTGATAAAAAATATAGCTATCGAAATGGGAATTATCTATTTTTGTAGGCCACATGATATAACTGAAAAAGTCCAAGCCCTTAGGAATAAAAAACTTGGGTCTTAATCCTGGTTATACCACTTATCAGCTCAGGGCCTTGGCAAGATAACTTCTCTGAGCCTCAGTTTTTGCCTCTGTAAAATGGGAGTAACGTTGCTGTTGTTAGGTGCTGTTGAATCAGCTCTGACTCATAATGACCCTTTGTACAGCAGAACGAAACACTATGAGGTCCTGTGCCACGATCCTTGCTATACCTGAACCCATCGTTGTAGCCACTGTGTCAATCCATCTTGTTGAGGACCTTCCCCTTTTTCATTGACCCTCCACTTTACCAAGCATGATATCTTTCTACAGGGTCACTCCTTACAACATGACCAATATAGGTGAAATGCAGTCTGGCCATTCTCACTTCCAAGGAGCATTCTGGCTGCACTTCATCCAGAATGGATTTGTTAGTTCTTTTAGCAGTCCATGGTAATGTCAGCATTCTTTGCCAACACCACAACTCAAAAGCATTGACTCTTCTTTGGTCTTCCTTATTCATTGTCCAGCTCTCACATGCATAGGAGGGGGTTGAAAATACCATGACTTGTGTCAGGCACACCTTAGTCCTCAAGGAGTTATTTTTGCTCTTCAGCACTTGAAAGAGCTCTTTTATAGCTGATTTGCCCAGTGCTATATGTCATCTGATATCTTGACTGCTACTTCCATTGCCAATGATTGTAGAAGCAAGTTATATGAAGTCTTTGACAATTTCAATCTTTTCTTCATTTATCATGATGCTGCTTTTTGGTCTAGTTGTGAGAATTTTTGTTTTCTTTATATTGAGGTGTAATCCATACTGCAGATTGTAGTCTTCAATCTTCATCAGTAAGTGCTTCAAGTCATCCTCACATTTAGCGAGCTAAGTTGTATTGTCAGTGTATCACAGGTTGTTAATGATTCTTTCTCCAATCCTGATGCCACATTTTTCTTCATATAGTCCAGCTTCTCGGATTATTAGCTCGGCATACAGATTGATTAAGTAAGGTGAACGGATACAACCCTGACGCACTCCCTTCTTGATTTTAAACCATGCAGTGTCCCCTTGTTCTGTTTGAACAGCAGCCTCCTTGTCTATGTACAGGTTCCTCATGAGCACAATTAAGTGTTCTAGAATTCAAATTCTTCTCAACGTTATCTATAATTTGTTATGATCCACAAAATCAAAAGTTTTGCATAGTCAATTAAACATAAGTAAATATCTTTCTGGTATTCTTTGCTTTGAGCCAAGATCCATCTGACATCAGCAATGATATCCGTCATTCTACATCCTCTTCTGAATCCAGCTTGCATTTCTGGAAGTTCTCTGTCAATATACTGCTACAACTGTTTTTGAATTATCTTCAGTAAGATTTTAATTGCATGCGATATTAATGATAGTTTCCACATTCTGTGGGATCACCTTTCTTTGGAATGGGTACAAATATGGGTCTCTTCCAGTCAGTTGGCCAGGTAGCTGTCTTCCAAATCTCTTGGCATAGCCAAATGAGTGCCTTCAGTGTGGTATCTGTTTGTTGACACATCTCAATGGGTATTCTGTCAGTTCCTGGAGGTTTGTTTTTTGCCAATTCCTTCAGTTCAGCTTTGACTTTTTCCTTCAATACCATTGGGTCTTGCTCATATACCACCTCCTGAAATGGAGGAACATTCACCAATTCTTTTTGGTACAGTAACTCTGTGTATTCCTTCCATCTTCTTTTGATGTTTCCTGCATCATTCAATATTTTTCCTGTAGAATCTTTCAACATTGCACCTTGAGGCTTAAATTTTTTCTTCAGTTCTTTCAGCTTCATAAGAGCATGTTCTTCCCTTTTGGTTTTCTAACTCCAGGTCTTTTCATGTTTCATTATAATAATTGACTTTGCCTTCTTGAGTTGCCCTTTGAAATCTTCTGTTCAGCTCTTTTATCTTGTCATCTCTTCCATTTGCTTTAGCTACTCTCCACTCAAGGGCAAGTTTCAGAGTCCCTTCTGACATCCATTTTGGTCTTTTCTTCCTGTCCTGTCTTTTTTAATGACCATTTGCTTTCTTCATGGATGATGATGCTCTTGATGTCATTCCACAATTCCTCTGGTGTTCAGTCATTGGTGTTCAATGCATCAAAGCTATTCTTTAGATGGTCTCTAAATTCAGGAGGGATATATTCCAAGTCATGTTTTGGCTCTCATGTACTTGTTTTAATTGTTTTAAACTTCAACTTGAACTTGTGTATGAACAATTGACAGTCTGTTCCACAGTCAGCTCCTGGCCTTGTTTTGGCTGAAGATATTGAGCTTTGCCATTGCCTTTTGCCACAGATGTAATTAGTCTGATTCTTGGGTAATCCATCTGGCGAAGTCCACATGTATAGCTGCCGTTTGTGTTGTTGAAAAAGATATTTGCAATGAATAAGTCATTGGTCTTGCAAAATTCTATCATGTGATCTCCAGCATTATTTCTGTCACCGAGGCCAAATTTTCCAACTACTGATGATTCTTCTTTGTTTCCAACTTTTGCATTCCAGTCACCAGTGATAATCAGCACATCTTGATTGCATATTTGCTCAATTTCAGACTGCAGAAGTTAGTAAAAGTCTTCAATATCCTCATCTTTGGCTTTGGTGGTTGGTGCATAAATTCAAATAATAGTCATATTAACTGGCCTTCCTTGTTGTTGTTGTTGTTATGTGCCGTCGAGTCGGCCCCGACTCATAGCGACCCCTCCTTGGGTTTCCGAGGCAGTATCACTACGGAAGTAGGATTGCCCAACCTTCCTTCCGAGGAATGGCTGGTGGGTTTGAACCGCCAGCCTTCTGGTTAGCATCCTATCACTGACAGCACTGTACTTAAGGAAACAAAGAAACATTCTTTGTGATGATGAATGCCACACCATTCCTCTTCAACTTGTCATTCCCAGCATAGTAGATCATCTGGTTGTCTGATTCAAAATGCCAAGACCAGTCCATTTCAGCTCACAAATGCCTTGGATATTAATCTTTCTGCATTCCATTTCATTTTTGACAACTTCCAATTTTTCTAGATTCATACTTCATACATTCCATGTTCTGATTATTAATGGATGTTTGTGGCTGTTTCTACTCATTTTGAGTTGTGCCACATCAGCAAATGGAGGTGTCAGAAACTCTGCTTTATCCATATCATTATGGTTGGTTCTATTCTGATGTGGCAGTTCTTTCCCAGTGGTATTTTGAGTGCCTTCTGACCTGAAGGGCTCATCTTCCACCACTGTATCAGACAATGTTTTCAAGGCTATTCATAAGGTTTTTCCTGGCCAATTCTTTGAGAAGTGAATGGCTTCTTCCTTCTTCCAAGTCTGTCTCAGTCTGGAAGCTCTGCTGAAACCCGTCCACCACAGGCAACCCTGCTGGCATTCAAAACACTAGTGGCACAGCCTCCAGCCTCACAGCGACAAACAAGCCACCACAGTAGGACAAACTGACAGAGAAGTTAGTCTCCCTTAGCTGTTCTAAAACTGCTCCTCCTACTTCCTGGCCTTCCCCCTACGTGTTCTGGTTGTCTGCCCTGGCTTCTCACTTCCTGCCTGAGGGCTCTCTCTTCCCTTACCTGTATCCGCTATCAGCCCTGGCTTTCTGCTTCCTGCCTGGAGGCTCTCTCTACCATAGATGTAAGGATTGAATAAAATAATCCACATGCAAGTACATGAATTCTTCTCTGCTCCCTCTGTCCACATAATTCCTTGATTTATGACTTAGTTTGGGATTTTGGCACTCAGGCTTTATCCTTTACACTTTATTCAAGGTGAAACTTCTGGTATTTGAGACGTGTGTTATGACATGTCCCCCCCACTTGGAGTGGACCCTCTGCTTTGGTCCCAATGGAATCATCTTGTCATTTCTTATCAGCAAGAGAGTTTTGGTTCTACTGAAGACAAAGCATGGATATCTGCATCTGCATGCAAAGATGCTGCAGGACATCAGACATGGTTCATGACCCATGGGCGTTTCCCAAAATCGCTCAAGGGAACATTGCCCTACAGCTCCTTTTTTGGACTGTTTTTGTGCTATTGGCCACAAATTCCTCTTCTGTTTCTACACAACTGTTTATTACATGTAATAGTCATATGAATGGGAAGGGCTGGACTTCTTTTAGAGATGGACCAATTCTGTCTTAGACACCACACTCCCTGTGGATTGAAAACTTTCAAGCACAGGGCTATTTTGGTTATATATTTTTTAAAAAATTCCCCAATGGACTGTGAAGTCCTTAAGGCCAGGGATTTTGTTTAATTTCCTTTGTTTTCTTCAGCATCTAGTCCAGTGCTCAGCTGGAGGCAGATGCTTAGCACACCTGTTGGGAACACAAAAGCCAGTGAGTCAGTACCAGCCAGTGATGATAGTTGTAAGGAAGATAGGCAGAAGAAAGGTGGTTTCTATGGAGCAAAATCAAGTTCAAGGGGATGAAGCGAGGATGTATGCTTTACCCGAAGAGATCCTTGACCCATCTGTTAGTGGAGACTTGCATGTTGCTATGATGCTAAACAGATTTCTTCAGAGCTTTCGGAATAAAATGGACTAGGAAGGAAAGCCTGGCAATCTACTTCCAAAAAACCACCCTATGAAAACCCTGTGGATCAAAGCAATTGTAAAAATGATGTGGGTGTGGCCTCTGACCTCTTCTAACTTCATGAGGGGAAGGAGGAAGAATGACCACCAGCATCAATAACCCTGTGAAGCAGAGGTCAGACAAACCTCCTCTCTCCAGCCTTTTTCTAATTCTGACATAGCTGTCCTTCTCATACACTCTCTACTTCTCTGCTGGTTTGATAATTTGTTGCAATGGCTCCACAGAACTCACAGATGATATTCACAGCTTTGGGGTTTGTTAGTGAAGTATTCAGGATCAGAAACAACTTAGGATATAGTTCTTCAGTCAGGACAACCTCTTCTCAGTCATGCTCACAGGCAGGCCTCTCTGTAACACTCAACACTTTGGCCTCTGGGCCTGGCCTCTGCCCTGATCAGGCAGGTGTTACAAAACTCTTTAGCTTCCCTGAAAAGAGCCTGGGACACCTCATTCCACCAATAAGCCTTGACCCAAAGCCACTCAGCTCTCTCACTCTGTGGGTCCATGAGTCTAACCCTGCCAAGTGTCCAGAGGCACCATACTCACCAACAAACCTCCTGCCCAAAGGTGGCTGGCTCTTTTGCCCTGTGGGTTGGCACATCACTGTAGCCACCTTGCTCCATGTGCTGGGAAGCCCACCATACCATTTCATGCTGGGCCCCTGGTTCTGCTGCTGCTGGTTCTTTGCTTCACTTGCACCACTTCTCATCATCTTCCACCATCTCCAGTGTTACAGCTCCCTGTCTTCTGGGTCTAGGAGGTTCTTAGTACCAGGATCCCAGGTCCAAAAGATATGCTCTACTCCTAATTCTTCTTCTACCTCTTGTAACATAAAAGGCATGACTCAAGTAAGCGAATGACTTGAATAAGTGTGGTAAGGGTGGTGACTTGAGTAACATGCACTAGTAAGGCAATGACTCAAGATACATCCCACACTAATCCTGCCTCATTAACTTAATGGACAAACCAAAAAACTAAACCCACTGCCATTGAGTCCATTCCAACTCATAGTAACCCTATAGAACAGAGTAGAACTGCCCCACAGGACTTCCAAGGTGACAAATCTTTACAGAAGCAGACTGCCTCATTTTTCTCCCATAGAACAGCTGGTGGGATTGAACTACCAACTTTTGGTTAGCAGCCAAATGCCTTGATCACTGCATCACCAAAACTCCTTAACATAATGGTCAATTCACTCTCAAACATGGCCATAACCACAGGGATAGAGGCTAGGATTTAGAACACATCACAAAATTAAGGACATCACATCATTACATAACTGCCAAATCACTGAAAATCATGGCCCAGCCAAGGTCACACACAATCTTAACCATGACCGGTTTCATACACCCTATTTGCATTAGTAGCAAGCTATCCAGTCCCCTTGGTGGGCCACTAAAAGAACAAACAAACAAACAAACAAAACCAAAAAAATGCTGCCATTGAGTCAATTCTGACTCATAGTGACTCTCTTTGGGTGTCCAACGTGGCAAATCTTTATAGCAGTAGATTACCTCATCTTCCTTCCATGGAGAAGCTGGTGGGTTTGAACTGCCAACCTTCTGGTTAGCTGTCAAATGCCTTAGGCTCTGTGTCACTAGGCACCTTATTTGTATAATCCCAGCCAGTCATTGTGCAGAAGTCACAAAAACTATGGTTATAATGGCTATATTAAGTAATTCCCTGCCCCACAGTAGTCCAATCCACAGCTGATCATGGGGCTGGTGTAAGACTAGGCAGCATTTCATTCTGTTGTGTCTGGGGTTGCTGAGTCAGGGGTCAACTCAACAACAGCTAATAACAATAAGAGTTCTTTAAGGATAGGATTGTGTCTTATCACATTTGTATATCTACAGGTTAGGTCTGTCTTGGCGTAGTGGAATGAAGCAATAAAGTGAGGAGGGAAGATTTGAAACTTTTTGATTGGATGTTCTTTGGAAAAACAGGTACAATGATGCCAAGAATATATAAACCAAAAACTAAACCCACTGCCTTCAAGTTGATTCTGACTCATAGCTCATGGGGTTTCTAAGGAGGTAGATCTTTATGGAAGTAGATTGCCTCGTCTTCCTTCCACATAGTGGCTGATGGGTTTGAACCACCAACCTTCTGGTTGGCAGTCAAATGCCTTAAGCACCATGGCACCAGAATACTGATATGCTTAAAAACAAAATCTCCACGTTCTTTGGAGCTCTTGGGATCTTTTATGACTCTGGGCCCTTGGACACTGTTTCCTTTTACTGTCTTTGAGCTGGGGCAGCTTTTTTTTTTTTTTTTTGTAGAAATGAACAGAAGGTTAGAAGCCACTATAAATTGAGCTGGGCTCTATAGGGTCACTATGAGTTGGAATCGACTCAATGGTAGTGGGTTTGGGTGTTTGTTTTGTTTTTGTTTTTTGGAGGGGGGCTCTAAAGAAAGAAAAACTATTAATTTATGTGCATGTTATGAGTAGAAACCATTACTTAAATAAGGCAGTACTTCTATCCATGGATTGATATACTAAGAGCATTCTTAAACTGATGGAATATAACAGATCTCAGAAACTCTCGCCAATCATCACTTTAGCTGCATCCTTGTTCTCCCTCTATCACAATAAAAAATCCAATCTTTTCAGCCACCTGATTGTTGGAAGAAGAAGAGAGGGGTGCGTCTTCCTCTGTGCGACCTCTAATATCCTGTCTCAGAGGCTACAGTGTCTTAGGACACAGAATCTTTGGTCAGAGTTTACATAAAAGGACTTAGTCTCCTCCCTAAGGAAGCTGTTATATGGAAGTGTGTTAAGGCTTGGGAGGATATTGCTTGATGTGTTTTAAAGCCAGAAGCATTTGTCCAGTAGGCTCCCTAAGGTCTCTTTGTAAAAAGTTAGCTCCAACTCATCATTTCCCAGTAGTAGATTACATCAACAGCCTAAGTAGTTAGCCCTTAAATAACACTTATGTGCCAGCTACTCTTCTAACCACTTCACATATATGATCTTCTCTGATCCTCACAACAGCCCTATGCAATAGCTACTATTATTATCCTCATTTTACAGATGAGGAAACCAAGGCACAGAGAGGTTGATAGACCTACCTAAGGTTATACAGCAAGTATTTGGAAGGACATACTTCTTTAAAGACCTCAAAAATATATGCTAAACCCTCAGTTTAGGAAAAGACCTTTATAATACAAAGTTGGCCTGCTAAACTAGGCCATATATGCCAATCAAGGGCCCCGTGGGAGGACCAAGGTACAGATAAGAGTCTCTTTAGGGACTGGAGATGTTCCTGTGTTAGAAGTACTGGAAGGGCTTCCATCTGTCAAAGCCACAACTCACTATTACATGTATAACACTTCACAGGCTGCAAACATATTGGCATTCATTTTCACCTTTGAATTTGACAAATACCCTGTGAAGCACAGGTAGAACTATCATCATTTCACAGGTGAGGTCACAAGGTGATAATAGAGGACCTGGCACATACGAGGTACTCAGTTCTTATTTGTTGAATGGATTTTTGTATGACTAGATAGATATTTGGATGAATGGATGGATGAGTTTCTTCCTGTAAGGATGGATGAAAGTCAGGAGAATGGGTTGGATTTCTGTATGTATAGCATTCACATGATTTCAGCTTCCTGCATTAAATCACATTAACTCTGGCCAGCATCTGGCTCCACCAACAACCCAAACCCCACTCCGTAGGTTTTTGTTTGAAGTCCTCTCAGCCAATCCGCACCCTATAAGTCTCCATCTTCCAGGGCAGATGCAAACTCTTCTTAGATAGGTGAGAGGACTGTGAACAGGGTACAGGAGAATATGGACCATGTCTTTTGTCATCTGCTCTGATTGGACCTGGCACTTCCCTAGAGAAGCATACTATGCCCTGCTTTGGGGAAGACAGCCGTTTCCCTCATTTCCATTGATTTCTCGGTGGTTGCACCTCCACTATTTATAACCCACTGGTTTTCTGCCATCCTTCAGCCCAGCTGGGAAGTGAGCACTATGACCTCCAATCGAGTTCTTTTCTGGGTTCAAGCTTATAAGGAAATAAAGCATTCTTATAGGTCACAACTTCTGAGCCTCATGGGTGCCAAATCAATACTGGTACTCTCAGCCGAAGGTTGGAACCAATTAACCACGTTAGCCTATGCTTCCAAGGGCTGTGTTGCAGAGTCAGCTGGGGACTGTTGAGGTTACGGGCCCTACAGCCTCAGGAAGCTGTGTCTCATAGGCCAGAGCCTGCAATGCTGCTTACTGCCACTTTCATCTGCAAACTGTGTCCTGGTATTGGGCCTGATTATAGCTAGAGCCCACAACTTGTCTGTCAATATGATGTACTGTGGTGGCTTGAGTGTTGCTGTGTTTCTGGAAGTTATGCCACTGGCATTTCAAGTATCAGCAGGGGCATCCACAGTAGACAGGTTTTAGTGGAGCTTCCAGACTAAGACAGACTAGGAAAGAGGACCTGGTGATCTACTTTTGAAAAAACTGTCCAGTGAAAACCTTATGAATAGCAGTGAAACACTGTCTGATATAGCACTGGAAGATGAGCCTCTCAGGTTGAAAGACACTCAAAATATAACTAGGGAAGAGCTGCCTCCTCAAAGTAGAGTTGACCTGAATGAAGTGGATGGAATAAAGCTTTCAGGAGCTTCATTTGCTGATGTGGCACAGCTCAAAATAAGAAGAAATAGCTGCAAATATCCTTTAATAATCAGATCATGAAATGTACAAAGTATGAATCTAGGCAAATCGGAATCCATCAAAAATGAAATGAAACAGATAAAGATCGATATCTTAGGCACTTGTGAGCTGAAATGGACTGGTGTTGGCCATTTTGAATTGGACAAGCATATGATGTACCATGCTTGAAATGACAAATTGAAGAAGAATGGCATTGCATTCATCACCAAAAAGAACATTTCAAGATCTATCCTGAAGTACAACACTGTCAGTGATAGGATAATATTCATACAACTACAAGGAAGACCAGTTAATAAGACTTCAAATTTATCTCCTACCACTGAAGCAAAAGATGAATTGATGGAAGATTTTTCACCTAATTTTCTGCAGTCTGAAATTGATGAAACATGCATTCAAGATGCATTGATAACTACTAGTGATTGGCATGTGAAAGTTGGAAACAAAAGGATTGGTAGTTGGAAAATATGGCTTTGTGATAGAAAAAAAATGCTGGAGAATGCATGATAGAATTTTGCAAGACCAATGACATACTTATTGCAAATAACCTTTTTCAAAAACATAAATGATGACTATGCACATTGACCTCGCTGGATGGAATACACAGGAATAAAATCAATTACATCTGGGTAACAGACTATGGAGAACTCAATATCATTAGTCAGAACAAGGCCAGGGGCTGACTGTGGAACAGACTATCAATTGATCATATGCAAATTCAGGTTGAAGCTGAAGAAAATTTAAACAAGTCCATAAGAGCTAAACTATAACCTTGACTATATCTAACCTGAACTTAGAGACCATTGCAAAAATAAATTTGACTTATTGAATGCTAATAATTGAAGACCAGATGAGTTGTGGAATGACATCAAGAACATCATACTTGAAGAAAGCAAAAGGCCACTAAAAAAAAAAAAAAAAAGGAAAGAAGGAAAAGACCAAAATGGATGTCAGAAGAGACTATGAAACTTGCTTTTAAATGGAGAGTAAATGGAAGAAATGATAAAGTAGAAGAGCTGAACAGAAGATATCAAGGGCGCCTTGAGAAGACAAAGTAAAGTATTACAATGAAATGTGCTAAGACCTAACTCAAAACTCAAACTCACTGTTGTTGAGTCGATTCCAACCCATAGTGACCCCTCCTTGGGTTTCTGTGGCAATATAACTACGGAAGTAGATTGCCCAGTCTTCCTTCCAAGGAGTGGCTGGTGGATTTGAACCACCACCCTTCTGGTTAGCAGTCAAATGCTTTAGGCACTCTACCACCAGAGCTCCTCATGCAAAGATCTGGAGTTAGAAAACCAAAAGGGAAGACCATACTTAGCATTTCTCAAGAACTGAAGAAAAAATTCAAGCTTCAAGTTGCTATACTGAAGGATTCTATGGGCAAAATATTGAATGACACAGGAAGTATCAAAAATAAGATGGAAGGAATACACAGAGTTATTATATCAAAAAGAATTGGTTGACATCCAACCATTTCAGGACGAAGAATTGATTGGTACTGAAGGAAGAATTACAAGATTCACTGAAGGCACTGGTGAAAAATAAGGTTTCAGCAATTGATTGAATACCAATTGAGATGTTTCAGCAAATGGATGCAATTGTCACTCATCTATGCCAAGAAATTTGGAAGACAGCTACCTGGCCAACCAATTGGAAGAGGTCCATATATGTGCCCATTCCAAAGAGAGATGATCCAACAGGATGCAGAAATTATTGAATAATATCATTAATATCACACGCAAGTAAAATTTTGCTGAAGATAACCCCAAAACAGTTGCAGCAATACATCAACAAGGAACTGCCAGAAATTCAAGCTTGATTCAGAAGAGGATTTGGGAAGAGGGATATCATTGCCAATGGCAGATGCATCTTGGCTAAAAGCCAAGAATTCCAGAAAAATGTTTACCTGTGTTTTATTGACTATGGAAAGGCATTCAACTGTGTGGATCATAACAAATTATGGATAACATTGAATGGGAATTCCAGAATCCTTAATTGTGCTTATGAAGAACCTGTACCTAGACCAAGAGACAGTTGTTTGAACAGAAAAATGTGATACTTTGTGGCTGAAAATCAGGAAAACTGTTCATCGGGGTTGTATCCTTTCACCGTACGTATTCAATCTGTATGTTGAGCAAATAATCTCAGACGCTGGACTATGTGAAAAAGAATGTGGCATGAGGACTGGAGGAAGACTCATTAACAGCCTTGCTTCCTGAAAGTAAAAGTGACTTGAAGCACATACTGATGAAGATGAAAGACCATAGCTTTCAGTATGGGTTATACCTCAACATAAAGAAAAAAAAATCCTCACAACTGGACCAATAAGCAACATCATGATAAACACAGAAAAGGTGAAGTTGTCAAGGATTTCATTTTACTTGGATCCACAATCAATGCCCATGGAAGCAGTAATCAAAAAATCAAAGGACATAATGTATTGGACAAATCTGCTGCAAAACAGCTTTTTAAAGTGTCACTTTGAGGACTAAGTTATGCCTGACCCAAGACGTGGTATTTTTAATCTCCTCATATGTATGCAAAAGAATGTGTAAAGAAGACTGGAGAAGAATTCATGCCTTTGAATTATGGTGTGAGTGAAGAATACTGAATATACCATGAAGTTCCAGAAGAATGAACAAATCTGTCTTGGAAGAATACAGCCAGAATGCTGCTTAGAAGTTAGGATGGTGAGTCTTCATCTCATGCATTTTGGATATGTTATTTGGAAGGACCAGTCACTGGAGAAGGACTTCATGCTTGTAAAGTAGAGGGTCAGGTACATGAATCAACACAGTAGCTGCAATAGTGAGCTCAAACAGAGCAACAATTGTGAGGATGACACAGGACCAGGCAGTCCTTCATTCTTTTGTCCATAGGGTCACTATAAGTCAGAACTGACTCAACAGCACCTAACAACAAGAAGAACAACATAAGTAAAGCATCATCTGTGGAGTCTAGAATCCCTTTTCCTGAATCTCCTGCCCCCTTTGCCTGATGCCAAGGAACCCTGCCTCCATCTCCAGAGGAGAAGGCCTGGCAGCCAATCTCCCTCCCAGTTCTGCAGGGCTGAGGTAGAATGAAGTTCAATTAGGATGGGTGATCCAAAAAGCTCATAAATAAAGGATGTGCCTTCCTCTGTTTTGAAGCCCACTATCTCTTTGTCAGGGGATGGAGAATACTATGGGTGAGTGGATGACTTCCTATCCAGTGTTTCCTCATTAATCTTTGTTAAAGGTCTTAGAAACCAAGTTAGAGAAGAGAAAGGGGATAAATCAGTGTCACGAAGTTCACATTAATGTTGACCATATGCTAGGCTCTCTGTAAGATTAAAAACAAAACAAAACAAAAAAAACCTTTGCTCTTCAGTTGATTCCAACTCATAGTGACACCATGTGTTAAACTGTGCTCCACAGTGTTTTCTTGGCTGTAGACTTTATGGAAGCAGATTGCCAGGACTTCCTTCCATGGCATTGCTGGGTGGATTTGAACTGGCAACCTTTAGGTTAGCAGTTGAGTGCAACCATTTACTCAGGAACCTTTTGTGGAATAAAAGGGCACCAAAATTAAAAACAAATGAACAAAAATACCCAAATCTATGTTTTTGCCTTTCAGAGATCATACATGTGTCCTCTAATAGCTCCAAACTCACTGCCATTGAGTTAAAAAAATGCATCAGGAAGGAGGAAGTAGGAGTTAAATTTTAACTGGCGGTAGGAAAGGGGTGAAAGAGCCTGAACATTGGGGCTGTTCTTGAAGGCAAAGAATAGCTCCAGGAAGTGGATATGTAGTAAGGGCAGGGCACACAGAGGTTCCACTTTGCAGCAGGAAAGCACGGGGACATTGGGTAACAGTCAATTGACTGCTGGGCCTGTGGCATGTGGGCCTCTGTCCAGGGCAGGAAGGATGGTTACTAGTTAGTGACAGAGGTGTTTAAAAAAGAGGCTGAGGTGAGGAATTTGGGTTTTCTTCTTGGCAGTGGGAATTATTGAAGATTTTGGGCAGGAGAGTAACAGGCTACGTTTCTGGAAGATCAGTTCAGGAGATATGTATCTTTATAACTTTAAGGAGAATGGTAACAGAGGACAGATAAACATACCTCTCTCCCAAGCTTGTTGAACGTGTACACATGTGTCATGGCCTGAAATAGCGGACACCTGGCAGCTGAGTTCTCATCTCTTGCCTTCAAGTGCTGCCATTATGTTCTTTGTCCTCCTCTCTGTCCCAGGGACCTGAATCTTATGAGAAAAACTAGTCTACAGTCACTGTGGTGGAAGCCTCTCATCAGAACTTCTTGGCCCCACAATTGTCCCATCCCGAGTTCCTGAAGGGGAGGAAGGCCTAAGATGCCCCCCTCTCAAGTACCTCTGCAGGTGAGCATCTTGCAGAAAGCATTTGTATCAGGAGCAATTTAGATATTCAGGTCTCTTTAGAAAAGATGGATATGAACCCGGCTCCTTGGGATCGGTATGGTAACCAACACACATCTTAGCTGTCGGCGAGAAGGGAGTTGGAAGTCAGGCTGAGTCCCTGGATACAAAAGTGAGGGCCACTGACAGGAGTGTAAACCTTGGTATCTAGAGTTTTCCTGTTGGAGAGCTGACTGACTCTTAGAATGTCATGTCTCCACAGGTTTGAAGACTTGGCCTAGAAGTCTTGTATCACCCTACGTCATCTCAAGTGTCTTGGAAAAGGTCTAACAGAGGAGACAAGTGTGCACACACACACACACACACACAAATAGGCTGTGGTTCCCAAGTTCCCTCTCAGTATGGCCTTAACCAAGCCTCTCTTCCACTCTGACCATGATCTACACCCCAGTACCTCAGTCATTGCCTCAGTTTTCTGGGATCCAGCCACACCAAACTCCTACTATTGTAGGAGAAATTTGACACTTCACTTCTAGCGGCACACCCTGCCTGATTCCTCTACCTGAAATGCCTTTTCTCCCGTGAAATCCCAACCTATCCTCCAAGATCCAGGTCAGATGCCCCTCCCTCCTGTGTGCTTCATGATAGTCTGTCCTTAACCTCTCCGACGGTACCCAGTGTGTGGAAGAAGTGAGTCATTGTGTGGGGTGTCTCTGATGCCCACTAGAATGCCAGTCCCTAATGAGCAGACATGTGCGGACTGTTCTCCGTGTGCCAGGCCCCAGCAGTGTGTGGCTAACTGTAGACTCAGTGGATCTTGCTGAAATAATGAACAAATTAATCTGATAAAGCTGGCAGGAAAGCCCACAGTATTGGAGTTGTATTCAAACCATCTGCAGTCATCACTTGGGAGTTAACAGGCTAAGCGGCTGTTGTGGTTAGTTACAGGCGTTGAAGTACTTTACACTTTGCACAATTTAAGCAACTGAAAACCTGCAGCTTTAATTCTGTTGAGCAGATTGTCAAAGCCTGCTCTTGTCCTGACCAAACTGGCGTCCTAGATTGTCCTTTTAGGATATATGCGTATTGATACGTGTATCTTTATGTATATCTATATATGTAAATGAAAGGTAACTTGCTTAGGGATTTGATTGTGGAAGGTCTAAGAGGAGGTGGAAATGAGGAAGGAACTGGAAAAATAGAGGAAGAGGAGGCTAGGCTAGCTCTGGAGCCTTGCTGGCTTGGCACGAGAAGAGATGAGGTAGTGGGTTGGCAAAGATACCCTAGCTCAGAGAAGGTATCCAGGAGCGGGGAAGCAAGGCAGTGGACACGCAAGAGGAGCGCAAACGCCTGATACAAAAGGTTACGGCGCGGGGGCGGGAACTCTAGGGAGATGATGTCATGGCAGTGACGAGGAGGCGGGGGCACCCTGAACGCCCCCGCAGAGTGTCCGAGAGTCGGCAGCAAGCCTGAGGGCGGCGCTCTCGGAGCGCACACTAGAACTTCCTGGTGACAGTCTGAGCGACGTGGGTGGGTGGGCGCAGTGAGAGGGCTGGGTCGCAGGCCAAGCGAAGAGAAAAAAATCTTCTGCCTCCTGCTGCGGAGAGTTTTGGTGCCAGCCTGAAGTCCGCACACTGCGCCTCCCGCGCACACCGTCGGGGTCACTAGCCAGGTGCCGGGGACGTTACTCTCGGCCGCGGCGTTGGCTCGCTGTGCAGTCCTTACACTCTTTCCATCCCTGGCGCGAGGGCGAGAGAGACGCTGAGGCCTCGGGCAGCAAGCGCTGTATCCCAGGGTGGAGGCTGAGGAAGGTTCCATCGGAGAATCGTGGATCTTCGAAGCGCGTCTCTTCCTTTCCTCAAGCGCAGGGCGCCACTGCTGACTGAGACGTGCGCTGGCCAACATGCGTCAATGGGAGCTATGGCCTAGCGCTGCTGCCCCCGCCCTGCCCACGCAGCGTCTGTGGAGGTGCGCTGTGGCGGGCGGAGGGGAGGAGACCTCCGGGTTGGGAGGACAGCGGGCTCCAGTAGGGAGAGCAGGGACGGGGAGACTAGAGAGTCGGGATCTTACGAAGGATCTGAGAAGGGTGCAGGATGGTCTGAGTATCTCCGCCCTCCAAGTCGGTCCTCCGACCCCACAGCACCGTCAGAAAGAGCCGACACTTGGAGAGAGACTGTTGGAGAGCTGACTGACTCTTAGAATGTCATGTCTCCACAGGTCGGAGAGGTTAAGGACAGACTATCATGAAGCACACAGGAGGGAGGGGCATCTGACCTGGATCTTGGAGGATAGGTTGGGATTTCACGGGAGAAAAGGCATTTCAGGTAGAGGAATCAGGCAGGGTGTGCCGCTAGAAGTGAAGTGTATGTTTGGGTCACTACCAACAGTGGTGTTCTTGGGCACAGCACTTCACCGCTCTGAACCTCAGCTTCTCCACTGTATAATATGGATCAGTGACCCGCCACACTCGATATGACTACCTGGGGACTATACACAGAGTCTCGTGTGGTACTCTGCGCAAGAACAGACCCTCGGTTAGTTTTTCCCCTTCCTCCTGCCCATTTCCTATCCCCACTTCCTTTAGCTTCTCTCTTCTCTTTCTAGTTTTCTCTACCTTCTGCTTTTTAAGTGTTCTGAGCTGGCTAGTCTCTAGAGGGGGCTGGCAACAAGGTCTCGGTTTAGCCAGTCCTGCAGCTAAGACATTTGACTGCTAAACAGAAGCTTGGAGGTTCAAATCCACCAGCCACTCTGCAGAAGGAAGACTGGACAGTCTACTTCTGTAAAGATTTCCCGCCTCGGAAACCCAATAGGGGTCACTGTGAGTCCTAATCAGCCGGATGGCAGTGGGTTTTTTTTTTTTTTTTGGTGCAGCCTTCCTGAGACTGGAGAAGCGCAGAGCCACCTGGCCTGGAGCCCATTCTGAACTTCAAC
Organism: Orycteropus afer afer; assembly: GCF_000298275.1. NCBI lineage: Eukaryota > Metazoa > Chordata > Mammalia > Tubulidentata > Orycteropodidae > Orycteropus > Orycteropus afer. The sequence continues at coordinate 2,361,799 of NW_006921640.1, forward strand.
GGCCCTCTGCGGGGAGACATTTTTCTTTTCTAGCCTTGGCTAATTTTCTCTGCCAGTTTAAGCCCTCCTTGTCTGCTGTCGTCCCGGTACGCCTCTCTAAGGTGGTGAGGTTTCTAATAAGTGTAGGAGTCCTGCGGCAAAGAATCGCCTAATCTGTTTGGAGATAATCATTTTTACTATAAATATTCCCTTTTCCCTACATCTTTCCTAAGCAATCTCAAAAATCTGAACAACTGAAAGAAAAAAAAGTACCAATACTCCCTCTTCAAAGACCTTCAACAAAATGGATTGACATAGTGGTTGCAACAAGGGGCTCAAACATGGCAACATTGTGAGGGTGGTGTAGGACTGGGTGGTGTTTTGTTCTGTTGGACATAGGGTCACTTTGAGTTGGATCCCACTGTCTGCACCTAACAACAATAATCCTTCTTCATAGATAGCCAGGCATCCTAAGTGTGCTCAGAAGAAGAGTAACATTAAAGGGGAGCAGGGGGAGAGGCTTTAAAAGCAATGCTAGGAGTAACTATGGGGAAGTTCAAACCGGAGAGAAGAAAATGTGGAGACTTAATTTTTTTTTTTTTTTTTGAAATGTACAGGTCCATGCATTTTCCCAAAGTGAACACACGCATGTTACTAGCACCCATATCAAGATATTACTAGTGCCTTAGAAGACCACCACACACTTCTTTCCAGCCACTGTCACCACCTCCCACCGCCAGAATAAACACTATCCTAACTTATCTCATCATAGATTAGTTTTGTCTGTTCTATAAGTTTGTATAAGTGGAACCATACAATATGTACTCTTTCATAATTTTTTCACCCAAGAGAATGGAGGGGCAATAGTCTGGGTCTTTTTTGTCTTGGAGTTGAGCTTACTAGTAAGCAGTTGAGTCAGCTCCCGCTAATAGTGACCCCATGTGTGTGAGAATAGAACTGTACTATTTAGAATTTTCAATGGCTGATTTTTCAGAAGTAGATCACCAGGCCTTTCTTCCAAGGTGATCTAGGTGACTCAGATCTCCAACCTTTGGTCAGCAGCTGACCACGTTAATAGCTTGCACCACCTGGGAGTTCATCTTAAGAAAAACAAATTCCGACTCATAGCAACCCCCATTGTTTTTCCAAGGTGGTAAATCTTTGTGGAAGTAGATTATCTCATCTTCCTTCAACAGAGCGACTGGTAGATTTGAACCGCCAAACTTCTGGGTAGCAGTCAAATGTCTTAGGCACTGTACCACTAGAGCTCCCTGGAGCTCATTTTACTAGGGTTTTTTCTCACTGTCCCCTGGGCTCTGCTGTGCTGACTGTGGGAATCTCCACACTGCTGTCAACTGGGAAAGTCCTTCACCCCAGATCTGTGCTGAATGGCCCACAGGAGCTGCTTCCAGGCCCACAATCCTGGGACCTAAGTTTCTCTTCACAAATTGTTTTCCTTTCCCCTGGCAAAGGCTTTAAGCAGAGACTAGACCTGGAAAAGTGATGCTTACAGAGATGTTCAGAGTGAACCAGCTCTCTTCATGGCCTCCAGGAGGGAACCAATGAGGGGGAGTTCCAACCTTAACTGAAGCATTTGCAGGGGCCAGTTGTGTAATTAGTATCCTCAGGGAGCCCGTAGGGGATTTTCCTGCCTTCAAGGAAAGAACATTTGCAGGACTACACAGGTTAACAGCGTTTCTTTAAATATTTTCCTTTTGTGGTTGGTTCCATTCCTGCTTTTTAAAATGTGGTCATTTTTAACACAAGAATCAATTTTCCCAGAAGGGGAGCGATGGACTGTTACACTGCTTTGGAGGTTTTTCTTCCTCACGCATAATAAAGACCGAGATTACTATAGGTAGGACAAATGCTTAGGGGCTCTGAAAATATGGATTATGCAAATGAGCTATTTAAGACCTTTAAAAATGCTGACCCACTCCCAGAGTATTTACAGGCTGTTAGAAAATGTGGATTGTCTAAATGGGTATTTGGGGACCTTTAAACACTCAGATTATGATGGATCTAGAGTCTAACAAATCCCTTCTGGCCCGTTAGGCCTGTCTGTTGTGTGAGTGAAAGAGTGTTTGGACAAAGCTGAGTTCTTAGGAAGTGGCCTGTGATGGATTTGGGTCTGTCCTTCAGGCCTGGATGTAGATAGAGGAGAGCAAACACTGTAGGAGTTTGGTGCCTCACAGGAATCAAGGGAGTGGCTGAGGTAGCAGAGGACTAGAAGACATGGTGGGGACAGGGTGACTCTAGAGGGCGTTCCATGGTCTCTGGACTTCGTGGCAAATCTCCATTACTTAAGGAACCCTTTTGAAGTAGTTTTGATTTTTGTTAATTCATTTTGCAGAGCATGGGTAAAGAGATCAATAGAAATGTGAGAGAGCTAATTTCCATAGCAACTGGGGGGAAGCTCGCTGCCTTCTGCACTAGTTCTAGGAGCACACCATATGGATTGATGGAGGGTGAGGATGGCTGATGGTGTGGTTCTCACTAGTAGCACAGGTCTGGGGGGCCAGATCTAGGCATGGCAGTTTAACACAAAAGGGGCATATGTTAGGTGTTGCTCTTAATTTATGGAGACAGATTGCTGGTACTAGAGTCAATTCTATGCAGTCTGGAGTCTACTCCAGCCAGGCTCATGCAAAATGAGCCTTTGTGGGAAGCTGGGGACCACTGAGCACCTGTCTTAAATAAGTGGAGCCTTTCTTCCTGATCCTTTACCTCTCTTAGACTTAGGAGTCCACATTCCTAGATCTCACTTTGGAGTATGATTGTAGATCTTCCTCCTCCTCTTCTCAACTCTCCTCTTCTGTCCTCCTTCTTGACTGAGAAAGCCCTAGGAAAACACATGGTGGCTAAGAGTGTGGGACTTGGAGTCAATCTCCTCCCTCTCCTCTAGTGTCTACTTATGTGTAACAGGAGACCTTGGGCAGGTTCTTTAACTTCTCTGAACCTTGCTCTCCTGATTTGCACAATGGAGGTATTGGTGATACCTGCTCCATAGGGTTACCATGAGGATTAAATGGTGTGTTGCTGTTGTTTTCGTTAGTTGCCATTGTGTTGGCTTTGACTCTTGGGGATCCCATGCATTACAGAATTGCCTAGTCCTGCTCCTTCCTCATGATCATTGGTTGTTTTAACCTGTTGTTTGACTATTGTGTCAATCTCTCATTGATGGTTTTCCTTGCCTTCACTGGCCCTCCACTTTACTAAGCATGATGTGCTTCTCCAGGTTCAGTCCCTCATGATAAAGCATGCAAAGTTAAAGTCTTGGACAATATTCTGTAATCCTTGGGCTTTTCACTGACTAATTTTCAGAAGTAAATCACCAGGCCTTTCTTCCTAGTCTTAGTCTGAAAGCTCCACTGAAACCTACTCACCATGGGTGACCCTGCTTATATTTGATACACTGTTGGCAGAACTTCTAGCATCACAGCAACACTGAAGCCACCACAGTACTACAAACTGACAGATGGGTGGCAGCTCTGGCATGTACTAAGTGCATAAGTCACATTAGTTCTGAAACTCAGCTTCTAATTTTAGCTTGGCCCCAATCTACTGTGTGATCTTGGTCATTTCAATTCCCCACTCAAGGCCTCATTTTCATCTTCAAACTATGGGTCAAGGGTGGTATACAGATTTATAAGGGTCTTTATGGCTCTTAACCAAAAAAAAAAAACAAACTCACTGCACCTCATAGTGACCCCTTTTTGGGTTTCCAAGGCAGTATCTGTATGGAAGATTGCCCAGTCTTCCTTCTGAGGAGTGGCTGGTGGATTTGAACTGCCAGCCTTCTGGTTAGCAGTCATGATACTGCAACTCAGCCAGGTACTGCCTGTTCCCTGCAGGGCCAAGGGGTGTCAGCAAGGCCTTGAATGAAAGATGTCCTGGAAGTGCAGAGTATTATTAGAATGGAATTGCATTTATTACAGCCATTGCTTAGAAGTAGCCTGAGATGAGACAAAATGTATTAGTTTGTGGTAGTTAATGAGCTATTAATGTACTTAGGGATGAGTTACCAAGGATGGCTATTTAAATCAAGATTAATCCAAAGAAAAGGGTGTCACTGGACTGATGATGATGGGAGAAGGAGAGGGAGAAAGAAGCAGAGAAGCCAGGGAGCAAGAGAAGTGGAGGCAAGTGGGGGGGGGGAATCTTTTAATTGTTTACATTTCTCCAGCTCTTTTCTCTTCCCCTGATGCTGGAAACTTTTAGGTAGCCCACAAATGCAGCTGTCTGTTTGGGGCTGCTGTCAGTAATAATAATAATAATAATAATAATGGCCATAAAAGTACACTAATAATGATAGTGGCAGTTCAAATCCACCATCTGCTCTGTGGGTGAAAAGACCTGGCAATCTGCTCCTGTAAAGATTATAGCCTAGGAAATCCTATGTAGCAGTTCTACTGTTTCCTGTAGGGTCAGTATGAGCTGGAATTGACTTGACAGCACACAACAACAATATTTATTGAGTTCTAGTTATTCCAACTGATGTTGTGAACACTTTACATTAACTCATTTAATCCTTTTTTTATGAGGTAAATGCTATTATTATTACCATTTCACAAATGAGAAAATGGAGGCACAGAGAGGTTAAGTAAATTACCAGGTGAAATTTACCTGCACAGGAGTTCTCTAGCAGCTGAGATCCAAAATGGTCTTGGGAATCACTTTCCCTGGCATCCCAGTGCCATCAGTCAGGACTAGGGAGTAAGGGGTGAAGTGAGGGTTCTGTGACCTGGAATGCCAGGCCATGGGTGGCTTCTGCAGGGCTGGCTTGGCATAGTTGAAGTAGGAGAACTCCTTCTCCATGTGTTTTGATGGTGGCTTCAAGGCCCTGCCTTTCAAGTGTCAAATTCTCTTCACTAGGGTCCTTAATAGGGACGTGAATAACTATGGGAATACTGTCACTGGTGTGTCTGACATCCCCTACCTCCTGCCCCATTAAACTTAAGCATTTTTCTTGTGGAGGTAGCATCTTGGTTTATCTGTCTCCTTGCCCCCTTCCTGGCCCATCTCTAAGCATGCAGCATGGTGTCGGACATGAACATACCTCAACTGTTTTATTGCACTGGCTTCCCGACCAGCTGTAGGTATATTGTTTTACCCCCTAGCAACATGTAGTACTGGAGTCGTTGAGTGGTGCAAACAGTTAATGTGCTCAGCTGCTGACTGAAAATTTGGAGGTATGAGTCCACCCAGACATGCCTCAGAAGAACGGGCTGGCGATCTACTTCTGGAATATCAGCCACTGAAGACTCTGTGGAGCACAGCTTCATTCTGACACACATGGTATTGTCAAGAGCTGGAAACATCTGATTCCCTGAGTACTAGGAACTCTTAGCCAGACACTTAATTGATCGAACCACACAGATGTCGTTTAGTTCTGTTGCCTTGACTGCTTCCTCTGTTTGGCATGTTCTCTGTCACTTTCATACCCAGTCCCCTCCCATCCTTCAGCTCTTGATGCAAATATCTCAATGAGGCTTTTCCACCTATGGAAAATCACAGCACTCTGAGGGTTTTTTTCTCCCCACTCTTGTTTTATTTTTCTCCATAACAAGTAAGTGGAGATACACTTTTGTTTTATTGTACATAGGGTCGGTATGAGTCGGAGCTGACTCAACGGCACCTTACAACAATAATGAGTGAACAAATAAAAGAGTGAATAAAAACTTCTAGGACCCTCCTTGGGAGCTCTGGTAGCATAGTGGCTAAGACACTTGCCTGCTAACCAGACGGCTGGAGGTTCAAACCCACCAGCCACTCCTCGGAAGGAAGGT